>NC_030683.2:132625500-132983000 GCF_000004195.4 Xenopus tropicalis | reverse complement strand
GACAATGACCCAAAACCCACCAGCAAATCCACCTCTGAATGGCTGAAGAAAAACAAAATGAAGACTTTGGAGTGGCCTAGTCACAGTCCTGACCTGAATCCTATTGAGATGTTGTGGCATGACCTTAAAAAGGCGGTTCATGCTAGAAAACCCTCAAATAAAGCTGAATTACAACAATTCTGCAAAGATGAGTGGGCCAAAATTCCTCCAGAGCGCTGTAAAAGACTCGTTGCAAGTTATCGCAAACGCTTGATTGCAGTTATTGCTGCTAAGGGTGGCCCAACCAGTTATTAGGTTCAGGGGGCAATTACTTTTTCACACAGGGCCATGTAGGTTTGGATTTTTTTTCTCCCTAAATAATAAAAACCCTCATTTAAAAACTGCATTTTGTGTTTACTTGTGTTATCTTTGACTAATAGTTAAATGTGTTTGATGATCAGAAACATTTTGTGTGACAAACATGCAAAAGAATAAGAAATCAGGAAGGGGGCAAATAGTTTTTCACACCACTGTATATATATACAGGATATCTGCAGAGCAGTGTGTGTGTGTGTGTGTGTATATATATATATACGGGATATCTGCAGAGCAGTGTGTGTGTGTGTGTGTGTATATATATATATACGGGATATCTGCAGAGCAGTGTGTGTGTGTGTGTGTGTGTGTGTATATATATATACAGGATATCTGCAGAGCAGTGTGTGTGTGTGTGTGTGTGTGTTTGTGTATATACAGTGGTGTGAAAAACTATTTGCCCCCTTCCTGATTTCTTATTCTTTTGCATGTTTGTCACACAAAATGTTTCTGATCATCAAACACATGTAACTATTAGTCAAAGATAACACAAGTAAACACAAAATGCAGTTTTTAAATGAGGGTTTTTATTATTTAGGGAGAAAAAAAATCCAAACCTACATGGCCCTGTGTGAAAAAGTAATTGCCCCCTGAACCTAATAACTGGTTGGGCCACCCTTAGCAGCAATAACTGCAATCAAGCGTTTGCGATAACTTGCAACGAGTCTTTTACAGCGCTCTGGAGGAATTTTGGCCCACTCATCTTTGCAGAATTGTTGTAATTCAGCTTTATTTGAGGGTTTTCTAGCATGAACCGCCTTTTTAAGGTCATGCCACAACATCTCAATAGGATTCAGGTCAGGACTTTGACTAGGCCACTCCAAAGTCTTCATTTTGTTTTTCTTCAGCCATTCAGAGGTGGATTTGCTGGTGGGTTTTGGGTCATTGTCCTGCTGCAGCACCCAAGATCGCTTCAGCTTGAGTTGACGAACAGATGGCCGGACATTCTCCTTCAGGATTTTTTGGTAGACAGTAGAATTCATGGTTCCATCTATCACAGCAAGCCTTCCAGGTCCTGAAGCAGCAAAACAACCCCAGACCATCACACTACCACCACCATATTTTACTGTTGGTATGATGTTCTTTTTCTGAAATGCTGTGTTACTTTTACGCCAGATGTAACGGGACACGCACCTTCCAAAAAGTAAAGAAAACTTTTGTCTCGTCGGTCCACAAGGTATTTTCCCAAAAGTCTTGGCAATCATTGAGATGTTTTTTAGCAAAATTGAGACGAGCCATAATGTTCTTTTTGCTTAAAAGTGGTTTGCGCCTTGGAAATCTGCCATGCAGGCCGTTTTTGCCCAGTCTCTTTCTTATGGTGGAGTCGTGAACACTGACCTTAATTGAGGCAAGTGAGGCCTGCAGTTCTTTAGATGTTGTCCTGGGGTCTTTTGTGGCCTCTCGGATGAGTTGTCTCTGCGCTCTTGGGGTAATTTTGGTCGGCCGGCCACTCCTGGGAAGGTTCCCCACTGTTCCATGTTTTTGCCATTTGTGGATAATGGCTCTCACTGTGGTTCGCTGGAGTCCCAAAGCTTTAGAAATGGCTTTATAACCTTTACCAGACTGATAGATCTCAATTACTTTTGTTCTCATTTGTTCCTGAATTTCTTTGGATCTTGGCATGATGTGTAGCTTTTGAGGGGCTTTTGGGCTACTTCTCTGTGTCAGGTAGCTCCTATTTAAGTGATTTCTTGATTGAAACAGGTGTGGCAGTAATCAGGCCTGCGGGTGACTACACAAATTGAACTCAGGTGGGATAAACCACAGTTAAGTTATTTTTTAACAAGGGGGGCAATCACTTTTTCACACAGGGCCATGTAGATTTGGAGTTTTTTTTCTCCCTTAAAGAGATACTGACACCAGAAATGAAACCTTTTTTTACATCTATCATAACATTGTCTTTGCATGAGCTTTATAATTTTGCCATAAAAGTATTTCCTGATGCTTTTCCATTCCTTATCTGATCCCTCATTTTCTTCTATGAGGGGGCGGCCATATTTGTGCAGCAGTAGTCCGTTAGCATTAAAAGCTATAACTGACAGATTGAGCAGGGACAGTCAGGTTGGCAAAACAGTCAGGTTTAAGGCAACAATTACTTACAAAACTAGCTCTAACAGTGGAAAAAGATCAACATGACCTATAGGTAACTTTTTATGTAGATTCATAATTTGAAAAGTCGTTTTTTTCTTGTCAGTATCACTTTAATAACGTAAACCTTCATTTAAAAACTGCATTTTGTGTTCAATTATGTTATCTTTGACTAATAGTTAACGGTTTTTGATGAGCAGAAACATTTTGTGTGACAAACATGCAAAAGAATAAGAAACCAGGAAGGGGGCAAATAGTTTTTCACACCACTGTATATATATATATATATATATATATATATATATATATATATATATATATATATATATATATATATATATATATATATATATATATATATATATATATATATATATATATATATATATATATATATATATACAGGATATCTGCAGAGCAGTGTGTGTGTGTGTGTGTGTATATATATATACATTTTGCAAAAATTCTATTTTATCATGGGAGTCGGAACTCATGAAGGACGTGCACTCATGAAGGACGTGCACCACATATATATATACGGGATATCTGCAGAGCAGTGCTTGTACAGAGCTCTGATTCTCTGTACTTCCTGCTCCGTGGCTGCTCTCTTTCCCATGGTCAGGCAGGAACCCCCCCCCTGGGTAAGTGAATCCAATCTCCCCCCAGTACTTACCCAGGTACAGAGCTCTGATTCTCTGTACTTCCTGCTCCTGGGCTGCTCTCTTTCCCATGGTCAGGCAGGAACCCCCCCTGGGTAAGTGAATCCAATCTCCCCCCAGTACTTACCCAGGTACAGAGCTCTGATTCTCTGTACTTCCTGCTTCTGGGCTGCTCTCTTTCCCATGGTCAGGCAGGAACCTCCCCCTGGGTAAGTGAATCCAATCTCCCCCCAGTACTTACCCAGGTACAGAGCTCTGATTCTCTGTACTTCCTGCTCCTGGGCTGCTCTCTTTCCCATGGTCAGACAGGAACCTCCCCCTGGGTAAGTGAATCCAATCTCCCCCCAGTACTTACCCAGGTACAGAGCTCTGATTACCCAGGTACAGAGATCTGAGGTTCCTGTCGGACCATGGGAAAGAGAGCAGCCCAGGAGCAGGAAGTACAGAGACTCAGAAGCAATGAATATATAAGTGGCAGCACAGACTGAGTGTAATAGCGCTGTATGGAACACAGGCTATAGTGTGGGTCGGTTTATGTGCTGTTACTACCCGTTACCAATAGGTGGCACTGTATGTTTGGACCCACTAACCCTATTGCTCTCCCTGCAGGATGGCGGAACCTCGCTTTAACAATCCATATTTTTGGCCTCCACCTCCGACCATGCCCAGCCAGGTAAGCAAGCAGGAACTGAACCCTGACTCTAAACTTGATGATACGTGTCTGTGTGTGTTACCCTAGGGCAATACTGTAGCTACTTACCCCCCCAAGCAGCAACCCCCCCACCCTGCCTCTCTCTGGCCTGGGAATCCCTATGCTCTCTGCTTACTCTTAAGCGCATGTTGATATTATTTTTCCTATATTTCATTGGGTTTATTTGTATCTAGGCACTCTGCTTTTCCTCTTCTATTTAGCAGCTTTCCAATGGGGGTCACTGACCCCGGCAGCCAAACCCTATTGCTCTGTGAGGCTCCAGTTTTATTGTTATTGTTACTTCTGTATCTCTCTATTCAGCCCCTCCCCTATTCATTTACCAGCCTCTCAATCAAACCACTCCCTGGTTGCTAAGGAAATTTGGACATTAGCAACCATAAAACTCCAAACTGTAGAGCTGCTGAGCAAAAAGTGAAATAACTGAAAAACTACAACAAAATGAAGACCAATTGCAAATATTACTCTCTACATCATACTAAAAGGTAACTCAAAGGGGAATTACATCTTAAAAATGCCCCCTGGTTGTTAGGGTCAGTGACCCCTTTAAACTGAAAGTAGATTAAATGTAAGGCAAGATTTATCTTTTGTCTTTTATATGAAGTTTTAGTAGGATGTAGAGAGTAATATTCTGAGACAATTTGCAATTGGTCTTCATTTTTTTATATGTAGTTTTTCCGTTATTTCACTTTGTTCAGCAGCTCTGCAGTTTGGAGTTTCAGCAGCTATCTGGTTGCTAGGGTCCAAATTACCTTAGCAACTAGGGAGTGGTTTGGATGAGAGACTGGAATATGAATAGGGGAGGGGCTGAATAGAAAGATAAGGAATAAAAAGTACCAATAACAATAAAACTGGAGCCTCACAGAGCAATAGGGTTTGGCTGCCGGGGTCAGTGACCCCCATTGAAAGCTGCAAAGAGGCAGAAGAAGGGAAATAGATCAGAAACTATAACAAATGAGAGCAGCCCAGGAGCCACTGAGAATCTGGAGGGGGGGTCCTGTCGGCCATGTTGGACTCATTGCCTCCTCACTGGACTGCCACTGCCACTCACTGTTCCTCCCTGTGCAGCTGGATAACCTGGTGCTAATCAATAAGATCAAGGAACAACTGATGGCCGAGAAGATCCGACCTCCTCATTTGCCGCCCACTTCCGTCCCTTCCCAGCAGCCTCTGCTGATCCCCCCGTCGCCCGCCGAGACCAGCCAGTCTGTCATGTCCCTGCAGAAGCTCCAGCAAATCCCGGGGCTGCACCCTCAAGCGGTTCCTCAGCCGGACGTGGCGCTGCATGCGCGGCCCGCTACCAGCACTATCACTGGTACTGTATACGTGGGCATTGGGGCGGGAAGCGGGTATTTCCCTGCCAGCCGTCGCTCTCAGAATACTAATCAGGGTCGGCCATTTTGTGCAGGGGAAGGTCTCTTGGCCCGGGGCAGTTGGGGCTCAGGGTAAGGTTAGGGGGGTGTAATTAGTCAGTGTTATATGATATTTAATTTATAGCTCTTGTTTCCCCTTTATTGCTCTATGTGGGAATTCTGGCCCATCTCCGCTGACTGTTCTCTCCTTACAATCCCAGGCCTGGGCCTGTCATCCTCCCGCAGTATTGTCAGCACTTCCGAGTCCGGCACGGGCACCAGCAGCATTACCCCCTCCACTCCCACCTCCAGCAGCCAGACCCGGCTCATCGCTACGTCCCCCACGCTCATCTCAGGGATCACAAGTGCCCCCACTCTGGACTCCCTTAAGACCATCCAGGGACACAGCCTCTTGGGACCCACAAAGCCTGAGAGGGGGCGCAAGAAAATCAAAGCAGAGAACCCGCCGGGGCCCCCGGTTCTTGTCGTCCCATACCCCATCCTGGCCTCCGGAGATATTGGGAAAGAAGGAAAAACTTACAGGTTTGAGGGGGGAAATGTACTAAAAGGGGCAGGAGCGGGAGGGGTTCTATAGCAACGGTAAGAACTGGGGGTGTGTGGCACGGGGGGTGCCTTATTCTGGGAACTAACTAACCTAGTCAGATGGGCCACACTCTTACTCTAACCTGCCTCCTGTAGTACTAGTATTAGTTATGTCTGGCCCTAGTAACCTAGTCAGATGGGCCACACTCTTACTCTAACCTGCCTCCTGTAGTACTAGTATTAGTTATGTCTGGCCCTAGTAACCTAGTCAGATGGGCCACGCTCTTACTCTAACCTGCCTCCTGTAGTACTAGTATTAGTTATGTCTGGCCCTAGTAACCTAGTCAGATGGGCCACGCTCTTACTCTAACCTGCCTCCTGTAGTACTAGTATTAGTTATGTCTGGCTCTAGTAACCTAGTCAGATGGGACACAGTGTAATGCCACGCTCTTACTCTAACCTGCCTCCTGTAGTACTAGTATTAGTTATGTCTGGCTCTAGTAACCTAGTCAGATGGGACTCAGTATAAATGCCACGCTCTTACTCTAACCTGCCTCCTGTAGTACTAGTATTAGTTATGTCTGGCTCTAGTAACCTAGTCAGATGGGACACAGTGTAAGTGCCATGCTCTTACTCTAACGTGCCTCCTGTAGTACTAGTATTAGTTATGTCTGGCTCTAGTAACCTAGTCAGATGGGACACAGTGTAAGTGCCATGCTCTTACTCTAACCTGACTCCTGTAGTACTAGTATTAGTTATGTCTGGCTCTAGTAACCTAGTCAGATGAGACTCAGTATAAATGCCACGCTCTTACTCTAACCTGCCTCCTGTAGTACTAGTATTAGTTATGTCTGGCTCTAGTAACCTAGTCAGATGGGACACAGTGTAAGTGCCATGCTCTTACTCTAACGTGCCTCCTGTAGTACTAGTATTAGTTATGTCTGGCTCTAGTAACCTAGTCAGATGGGACACAGTGTAAGTGCCACGCTCTTACTCTAACCTGACTCCTGTAGTACTAGTATTAGTTATGTCTGGCTCTAGTAACCTAGTCAGATGGGACTCAGTATAAATGCCACGCTCTTACTCTAACCTGCCTCCTGTAGTACTAGTATTAGTTATGTCTGGCTCTAGTAACCTAGTCAGATGGGACACAGTATAAGTGCCACGCTCTTACTCTAACCTGCCTCCTGTAGTACTAGTATTAGTTATGTCTGGCTCTAGTAACCTAGTCAGATGGGACACAGTATAAGTGCCACGCTCTTACTCTAACCTGCCTCCTGTAGTACTAGTATTAGTTATGTCTGGCTCTAGTAACCTAGTCAGATGGGACACTGTAAGTGCCACGCTCTTACTCTAACCTGCCTCCTGTAGTACTAGTATTAGTTATGTTAGTTATGTCTGGCTCTAGTAACCTAGTCAGATGGGACACTGTAAGTGCCACGCTCTTACTCTAACCTGCCTCCTGTAGTACTAGTATTAGTTATGTCTGGCTCTAGTAACCTAGTCAGATGGGACACAGTGTAAGTGCCACGCTCTTACTCTAACCTGCCTCCTGTAGTACTAGTATTAGTTATGTCTGGCTCTAGTAACCTAGTCAGATGGGACACAGTGTAATGCCACGCTCTTACTCTAACCTGCCTCCTGTAGTACTAGTATTAGTTATGTCTGGCTCTAGTAACCTAGTCAGATGGGACATAGTGTAAGTGCCACGCTCTTACTCTAACCTGCCTCCTGTAATACTAGTATTAGTTATGTCTGGCTCTAGTAACCTAGTCAGATGGGACACAGTGTAAGTGCCACGCTCTTACTCTAACCTGACTCCTGTAGTACTAGTATTAATTATATCTGGCTCTAGTAACCTAGTCAGAAGGGACTCAGTATAAATACCACGCTCTTACTCTAACCTGCCTCCTGTAGTACTAGTATTAGTTATGTCTGGCTCTAGTAACCTAGTCAGATGGGACACAGTATAAGTGCCACGCTCTTACTCTAACCTGCCTCCTGTAGTACTAGTATTAGTTATGTCTGGCTCTAGTAACCTAGTCAGATGGGACACAGTATAAGTGCCACGCTCTTACTCTAACCTGCCTCCTGTAGTACTAGTATTAGTTATGTCTGGCTCTAGTAACCTAGTCAGATGGGACACTGTAAGTGCCACGCTCTTACTCTAACCTGCCTCCTGTAGTACTAGTATTAGTTATGTTAGTTATGTCTGGCTCTAGTAACCTAGTCAGATGGGACACTGTAAGTGCCACGCTCTTACTCTAACCTGCCTCCTGTAGTACTAGTATTAGTTATGTCTGGCTCTAGTAACCTAGTCAGATGGGACACAGTGTAAGTGCCACGCTCTTACTCTAACCTGCCTCCTGTAGTACTAGTATTAGTTATGTCTGGCTCTAGTAACCTAGTCAGATGGGACACAGTGTAATGCCACGCTCTTACTCTAACCTGCCTCCTGTAGTACTAGTATTAGTTATGTCTGGCTCTAGTAACCTAGTCAGATGGGACATAGTGTAAGTGCCACGCTCTTACTCTAACCTGCCTCCTGTAATACTAGTATTAGTTATGTCTGGCTCTAGTAACCTAGTCAGATGGGACACAGTGTAAGTGCCACGCTCTTACTCTAACCTGACTCCTGTAGTACTAGTATTAATTATATCTGGCTCTAGTAACCTAGTCAGAAGGGACTCAGTATAAATACCACGCTCTTACTCTAACCTGCCTCCTGTAGTACTAGTATTAGTTATGTCTGGCTCTAGTAACCTAGTCAGATGGGACACAGTATAAGTGCCACGCTCTTACTCTAACCTGCCTCCTGTAGTACTAGTATTAGTTATGTCTGGCTCTAGTAACCTAGTCAGATGGGACACAGTATAAGTGCCACGCTCTTACTCTAACCTGCCTCCTGTAGTACTAGTATTAGTTATGTCTGGCTCTAGTAACCTAGTCAGATGGGACATAGTGTAAGTGCCATGCTCTTACTCTAACCTGCCTCCTGTAGTACTAGTATTAGTTATGTCTGGCTCTAGTAACCTAGTCAGATGGGCTACACTCTTACTCTAACCTGCCTCCTGTAGTACTAGTATTAGTTATGTCTGGCTCTAGTAACCTAGTCAGATGGGACACAGTATAAGTGCCACGCTCTTACTCTAACCTGCCTCCTGTAGTACTAGTATTAGTTATGTCTGGCTCTTTAACTTTGGAAACTGTGTATTTCAGAGCTTTCTGGATAAGGGGTTCCCAGCAATAAATAATATGGGGCTTTTGGTTAAAGTTCTTAATACAACTGATTTTCCTTTCCTTTATATGTAGGTGCAAAGTCTGCCCTTTGACCTTCTTTACCAAATCAGAAATGCAGATCCATTCGAAATCCCATACGGAGGCCAAACCCCACAAGTGCCCGCATTGCTCCAAATCCTTTGCCAATGCTTCCTACCTAGCTCAGCATCTGCGCATCCACCTCGGCGTCAAGCCTTATCACTGCTCCTACTGTGAGAAATCCTTCCGCCAACTCTCTCATCTCCAGCAGCACACCAGGTATGGGGGGCACTGCCCCAAGTGGAACATGTTGGCATAGAAGGTCAGGGAACACTGAGGAGGTTGGGGTGGGTGCACTGAATAGGATAGGGCATGGTCAGGCAGGACCCCCCCTCCCGGTAAGTGAATCCAATCTCCCCCCAGTACTTACCCAGGTACAGAGCTCTGATTCTCTGTACTTCCTGCTCCTGGGCTGCTCTCTTTCCCATGGTCAGGCAGGAACCTCCCCCTGGGTAAGTGAATCCAATCTCCCCCCAGTACTTACCCAGGTACAGAGCTCTGATTCTCTGTACTTCCTGCTCCTGGGCTGCTCTCTTTCCCATGGTCAGGCAGGAACCTCCCCCCTGGGTAAGTGAATCCAATCTCCCCCCAGTACTTACACAGGTACAGAGCTCTGATTCTCTGTAGTTCCTGCTCCTGGGCTGCTCTCTTTCCAATGGTCAGGCAGGACCTCCCCCTGGGTAAGTGAATCCAATCTCCCCCCAGTACTTACCCAGGTACAGAGCTCTGATTCTCTGTACTTCCTGCTCCTGGGCTGCTCTCTTTCCCATGGTCAGGCAGGAACCTCCCCCTGGGTAAGTGAATCCAATCTCCCCCCAGTACTTACCCAGGTACAGAGCTCTGATTCTCTGTACTTCCTGCTCCTGGGCTGCTCTCTTTCCCATGGTCAGGCAGGAACCTCCCCCTGGGTAAGTGAATCCAATCTCCCCCCAGTACTTACCCAGGTACAGAGCTCTGATTCTCTGTAGTTCCTGCTCCTGGGCTGCTCTCTTTCCAATGGTCAGGCAGGACCTCCCCCCCGGTAAGTAAATCCAATCTCCCCCCAGTACTTACCCAGGTACAGAGCTCTGATTCTCTGTACTTCCTGCTCCTGGGCTGCTCTCTTTCCCATGGTCAGGCAGGAACCTCCCCCTGGGTAAGTGAATCCAATCTCCCCCCAGTACTTACCCAGGTACAGAGCTCTGATTCTCTGTACTTCCTGCTCCTGGGCTGCTCTCTTTCCCATGGTCAGGCAGGAACCTCCCAGCAGGTAAGTAAACCCGGTCCTGCCCAGCCTGGTAAATAGAATTGCCCAGGAGCAGGAAGAAAATGAAGTGTCAAAATGAATTTTTAAAATGCAGTTTCTCTCTGCTTTACCTTAAAGGATCCACACCGGTGACCGACCATACAAGTGCCCGCAGCCTGGCTGTGAGAAGGCTTTCACTCAACTCTCCAACCTGCAGGTCAGTCTCATCCTATGAGGAAACCCAGCAACGCCAACACAGTTCTACTGCCAGCCTGGGAGTTGGGTAACACTATGGCACCTCCTACCCATATGTATAAATACAAATATACAGAGAAGGAATGTTCTGGGCACACAATAAGCTGTACCCCCATACTGTACTGTCTAAGGGAACGCTATGGCACCCCCTACCCATATGTATAAATACAAATATACAGAGAAGGAATGTTCTGGGCACACAATAAGCTGTACCCCCATACTGTACTGTCTAAGGGAAACACTATGGCACCTCCTACCCATATGTATAAATACAAATATACAGAGAGGGAATGTTCTGGGCACACAATAAGCTGTACCCCCATACTGTACTGTCTAAGGGAAACACTATGGCACCCCCTCCCATATGTATAAATACAAATATACAGAGAGGGAATGTTCTGGGCACACAATAAGCTGTACCCCCATACTGTACTGTCTAAGGGAAACACTATGGCACCCCCTCCCATATGTATAAATACAAATATACAGAGAGGGAATGTTCTGGGCACACAATAAGCTGTACCCCCATACTGTACTGTCTAATGGAAACACTATGGCACCCCCTACCCATGTGTATAAATACAAATATACAGAGAAGGAATGTTCTGGGCACACAATAAGCTGTACCCCCATACTGTACTGTCTAAGGGAACGCTATGGCACCCCCTACCCATATGTATAAATACAAATATACAGAGAAGGAATGTTCTGGGCACACAATAAGCTGTACCCCCATACTGTACTGTCTAAGGGAAACACTATGGCACCCCCTACCCATATGTATAAATACAAATATACAGAGAAGGAATGTTCTGGGCACACAATAAGCTGTACCCCCATACTGTACTGTCTAAGGGAAACACTATGGCACCCCCTACCCATATGTATAAATACAAATATACAGAGAGGGAATGTTCTGGGCACACAATAAGCTGTACCCCCATACTGTACTGTCTAAGGGAAACACTATGGCACCCCCTACCCATATGTATAAATACAAATATACAGAGAAGGAATGTTCTGGGCACACAATAAGCTGTACCCCCATACTGTACTGTCTAAGGGAAACACTATGGCACCTCCTACCCATATGTATAAATACAAATATACAGAGAAGGAATGTTCTGGGCACACAATAAGCTGTACCCCCATACTGTACTGTCTAAGGGAAACACTATGGCACCCCCTACCCATATGTATAAATACAAATATACAGAGAAGGAATGTTCTGGGCACACAATAAGCTGTACCCCCATACTGTACTGTCTAAGGGAAACACTATGGCACCCCCTACCCATATGTATAAATACAAATATACAGAGAAGGAATGTTCTGGGCACACAATAAGCTGTACCCCCATACTGTACTGTCTAAGGGAAACACTATGGCACCCCCTACCCATATGTATAAATACAAATATACAGAGAAGGAATGCTCTGGGCTCCTTGCACGAGGGAATATTTTCCATATATCCTCTTGATTAAAGATGAGTGCAAGGGGGATTCCTTTAATTCCAGTTATTTGCTAATTATGCCTTTTTAATATGTTTCAGAGGAAAAACTGAAATCAGGACAATTTGGCCTTTGATTTTCACGCAGTTGAGAGGCCTGTGATTTGCTTTTGGGCTTTGAACTGTTTTGTGTTCTCTCTGCTCAGTCTCACCAGCGACAGCACAACAAGGACAAACCCTACAAATGCCCCAACTGCTACCGAGCCTACACCGACTCCGCCTCCCTGCAGATCCACCTCTCGGCCCATGCAATCAAGCACGCCAAGGCCTACTGCTGCAGCATGTGTGGGAGGGCATACACGTCTGTGAGTATGGGGCTCCCTTCCCCTATAGCTGGGGGGGGGGGTAATAAAGGAGTAAGGCATACGTGTGCAATGTTGGGCATTTACCCCAAAGCTATTTTTTGGTTCATTTTCCCCCTGTTAAAGTCAGGGCCCTCCCCTTTTAGCAGGCTTCCATTCGGGGCCTTCCCTTTTAGTGAGTGGCTAGTCAGGGCCCTCTGCTTTTAGTAAGTGGCTAGTTAGGGCCCTACCCTTTTAGTAAGTGGCTAGTCAGGGCCCTCCCCTTTTAGTAAGTGGCTAGTCAGGGCCCTACCCTTTTAGTAAGTGGCTAGTCAGGGTCCTACCAATTTAGCAGGCTGCCAGTTGGGGCCCTCCCCTTTTAGTAAGTGGCTAGTCAGGGCCCTCCCCTTTTAGTAAGTGGCTAGTCAGGGTCCTCCCCTTTTAGCAGGCTGCCAGTTGGGGCCCTCCCCTTTTAGTAAGTGGTTAGTCAGGGCCCTCCAATTTTAGCAGGCTGCCAGTTGGGGCCCTCCCCTTTTAGTAAGTGGCTAGTCAGGGCCCTCCCATTTTAGCAGGCTGCCAGTTTGGGCCCTACCCTTTTAGTAAGTGGCTAGTCAGGGCCCTCCCATTTTAGCAGGCTGCCAGTTTGGGCCCTACCCTTTTAGTAAGTGGTTAGTCAGGGCCCTCCCCTTTTAGCAGGCTGCCAGTTGGGGCACTCCCCTTTTATTAAGTGGCTTGTCAGGGCCCTCCCCTTTTACTAAGTGGCTAGTCAGGGCCCTCCCCTTTTATTAAGTGGCTTGTCAGGGCCCTCCCCTTTTACTAAGTGGCTAGTCAGGGCCCTCCCCTTTTATTAAGTGGCTTGTCAGGGCCCTCCCCTTTTACTAAGTGGCTAGTCAGGGCCCTCCCCTTTTATTAAGTGGCTTGTCAGGGCCCTCCCCTTTTACTAAGTGGCTAGTCAGGGCCCTCCCCTTTTATTAAGTGGCTTGTCAGGGCCCTCCCCTTTTACTAAGTGGCTAGTCAGGGCCCTCCCCTTTTATTAAGTGGCTTGTCAGGGCCCTCCCCTTTTACTAAGTGGCTAGTCAGGGCCCTCCCCTTTTATTAAGTGGCTTGTCAGGGCCCTCCCCTTTTACTAAGTGGCTAGTCAGGGCCCTTCCCTTTTAGCAGGCTTCCAGTTGGGGCCGTCCCATTTTAGTAAGTGGCCAGTTGGGGCCCTCCCCATGAAGCAGACAGGCAGTCGGGGTCCTCCCCATGAAGCAGACAGGCAGTCGGGGCCCTCCCCATGAAGCAGACAGGCAGTCGGGGTCCTCCCCATGAAGCAGACAGGCAGTCGGGGTCCTCCCCATGAAGCAGGCAGGCAGTCGGGGCCCTCCCCATGAAGCAGACAGGCAGTCGGGGCCCTCCCCATGAAGCAGACAGGCAGTCGGGGCCCTCCCCATGAAGCAGACAGGCAGTCGGGGTCCTCCCCATGAAGCAGACAGGCAGTCGGGGTCCTCCCCATGAAGCAGACAGGCAGTCGGGGCCCTCCCCATGAAGCAGACAGGCAGTCGGGGCCCTCCCCATGAAGCAGACAGGCAGTCGGGGCCCTCCCCATGAAGCAGACAGGCAGTCGGGGTCCTCCCCATGAAGCAGACAGGCAGTCGGGGTCCTCCCCATGAAGCAGGCAGCCAATTGCATTCTGCACTTTTTACACTGTGTGGGGCATTTTGAATGTGCCCTATGATCTGTGAAGTTCATGGGTTCAAGCTCCCCCCCCATGGGTGGCACGCCTGTAGGGTTCATGTATGTGCTGAGCCAGGCCATGTGACTGCTGATATTATGGGTAATGCTGACTTCCCTCTGTTCCTGTGTCTCCCCCCCCCCCCCCAGGAGACCTACCTGATGAAGCACATGTCCAAGCATACAGTAGTCGAGCACCTCGTTAACCACCATTCCCCGCAGAGGAACGAGTCTCCGGGGATCCCAGTGCGGATTTCGCTCATCTAAAAAGAACATTGAAACCAACGTAGGGCGCAGCAGCCATTCGCTCCCTCTTCCAGCCCCCTTCATACTCCATATTGCCCTGCCGGGAGCACCCAGGCGAGGAGAGGGCGGCTTGGGAAACCAAGAGCAGCTGGACTGTCAGTTCCCCTGGAATCTGATCTCTTGGGCACACGTTGGACAGCGCTGCGCAGTGTTTCAGCAACCGGATTGGTTCCTTGAGAGCTTTCAGATTCTATGGTATTTGTCCCATCTCTTCACATTGCAGCCCCCCCGGATGTTCTTCTGAGGGTCTCTCTGCCATTGGAATTACAAGCATTTCATTTTGGTCCCTTGTGGAACACGTAAGCTTTTGATTGGACGTCAGAAACTTCTGGCTGACGTATGAGGCGCAGCCTGTATGAGAGGGTCCCTGCCTCCTGGAGTGGGTCCGTCTGTAACTGTTTGGCCGACCCATTTAGGTGGTGCCAAACCCCCCAGCTGAGCACTTTGAATCTTTCACCTTTTATATCGGTTTATTTTTTCCCCCCTGACATTTTTTTATCCTCCCATTTTTTTACATACAAGAAAACAATTAAAAAAAAAAACAAAAAAAAATCCTATTTATTGGCCAAGAATTTGGTGCTGCTAATCGGGGAGATTCAAGGAGCAAACTCATAAACTGAGAGGGGGAACGGACTTGGGCCGGGGTTCTGCGGGGTGCCCGCCGACAGTCTCGCTCTAGTTCTTCCTCCGCCGAAAGGGCAAAGCAATGGGCGTCTGGTTACTGCCCCCCCCCCCAATTAGCGTCTACCTTTATTAGTATTAACGAGTTCCGCCTCCAACGCTGGGGGCACCGCTAGGAACGTGACCAAATGAAAGTGAGGCTCTTCATGTGATCGGCCACATCGTCTCATTAGCGCAATTAGCACTTAAAGCAACAGTAGATATTTGCACACACGTGCGGTTGGGGGGTAGTGATCCTTGTGTGGGCGTGGCTACCGTGTTTATAGGCCATTATAGGAAGCCGGTGGTGCCGCCGGTGCCCAGTTGTGAGCCGAGCAACCCGGCCAAGTGCTTGTGTTTCCCTGGCCTATCGCGCGCTCAGTCAGGTTAGTCAGCAGCACTCATGGTTTTTCCGCTCACTGCCAGCTTCTCCCATAATCCCCCCCACCCCATACTGTGTGAAATTGCGGCATTGCCCCCGGAGGCAGTTATTAGCAAGTAGAGCTTCTCTATTTTTGAAACGTAGGAGATTTTGATAAATTATTTCTACTGAGAGCCCCACTGCCCACTTGGGGCCCCTCGTGTAGGTGGCGCCTGTACCTGACTGTTTTTACAGAGAAAATGTGGCGACTTTGGCGGGTTGTTTGCGCCAGGAAAGGGGGGTGTTCTGGGAGGGGGCAGGAATGGCTCGTGCCCCACAATCTCCCTGTCACTGGCACACATGGTATATATATCTATATGTTGCACCCACATCTTAAAGGGATACTGTCATGATATTCATGGGGTTCTTTTTATTTCTTAATAGCAACTAATTCCCTCTGCCATTTAACCTTTTATTCTTGACCCAATAAATGTATTTGTAGCTGTAATATTGGTGTGTAGGCGCCAGCACTGCCCAATGGAACTGCTGTCAGATAAGTGATTGTTTCTCCTGCTCAGTGTAACTGGGGGAGTCAGGAGCAGGACTTGGGGGTTTTACTATTAAGTGCTATTCTCATATCTACCATTAGGTGGAGCCTGGGAGCTGCTATCTTGCTCCCTTTCCATTGTTCTGCTGATCGGCTGCTGGGGGTGAGGGGGGGGGGATATCACTCCAACTTGCAGCGCAGCAGTAAAGTGTGACTGAGTCTGAGCTTTCAGCCAGCGCTACACATTAGAACTGCTTTCAGCTAACCTATTGTTTCTCCTACTCCCATGTAACTGGAGGAGTCCCAAGCCGGACTTGGATTTCCTACTGTTGAGTGCACAGGTCACATGGCTGTGGCACCCTGGGAAGTGAAGGATATGGCTTAGCCCCATGGGAAATTTCAAAATTTAATAGAAAAATATCTTTATTTGAAAACCCCCCCATATTTCCCGTGACAGTATCCCTTTAATGTGACAATTATACCAGCTAATATGTAATGAGACAGGCCAGCCGCTTGGTTATGGAGCCAATTATTACCCATAATACACTGGGTGTCCCAATACTGAGCCCAATCAGCGGGCATCATGGGGATTTCCATGGAAAGTCTCCCTTATAAAGGGCCACTCACCCACAATGCCTTGCAGCATTTTGCTCATAGACACAGCAGTTCCGCCTTACTTTACGGCAGGAATTCCCAATATACAGTGAGAGTGATGTGTAATCTGTACCTGCAGACTGGGGTAGGTCCCCCCCCCACGGGAATGAAGCAATAGTCTCACTAGGCACGTTGGGTGGGTCAGTTTACCCTTTAGCTGCTGGCACTGCTGCCCGGGGGGGGGGGGGTTGAGATAAGAGCGGGGCTTTGCTGCCTGGGTGAGGGTCACTTAATGCCCAGTTACCCCTTACTGCCTGCTCCCCCCGGGCTCATCTATAGATTCTGCCCTTCATGCAATTAGCTGGTACACCCAGAGGTGCCATAGGCTATCAGTAACAGCCCGTGTGATTGGGCAGAAAGAGGCAAATTGGCCACATTGTACCCCCCTCTCTCGTGCCAAGTTTACCCATGATGCCCCCCATGTATGGTATGTAATGTGGCAGTTGCCCGACATTAGCACTTGTACCCAAACTTGCGCTTCAGCTGCCCCCGAGCCCAGTGGCCACTTATACCCCCCCACTGGCATTGATTTCATTGTTGTGGGGCTGATCCCTGACGGAACAGTGTCGCCCCCCTCGCAGCCCTGGGCAGAGGCGGTACTGCAAGTGACAGGAATCATGGGAAGCAATCCCAGCATCCCTTGCTTGTCCCCACAGGGGGCGCTACAGCCCGAGGGAGGCGTCGCTCTTCTATAAAATAGACAATCAGTTGATAGCAATTATTAACTCCCGCCGCGCCGGCACCTCTGCTGCACTTTATCAGGGCTCGGCCTACATGGAAGCCAGAGGTTAAAGGGGAAGTGCACCTCAGCTTGTATACGGAGCCCCGGGCAACTGATCCGAATGCTTCAGTTTGTGCCCCCCCCCCCGGAGTGGGCACCCATGCAAACTGCCAATGTTATATCGCCCAAGTCCATTTGTATTATTGTGTTGCTGCCCCCCCCCCCCCCAGCAGTGTTTGTTTCCCGGGGCAGTAACGCTGCCATGGATTGGCCGCTGGCACTGCCCTTGGTGCCATTTCTCGCCTAGCGGTTGGCTTATTGTGGCACTTATTTCTGATTGGCCCTGCAGTCATTTCCTAGGGCACTGCCCCCTCTGTACAGAACCCCCCCACCCCGCTGGCACAGAACGGACAAAATGACGTAGCGCCGAACGCTAACACTTATTTTTCTACACTTCTAAGCCTTAACTCTCCTGCCCCTTCCCCCCCCCCCAGTCGCCCCTTCCTGTTCATTTCTGCCCCTCACGTGTTGTTGTTGGGGTGGCGCAGAGACTGGGCGCCCCCGCCCCTTGGCATGTTGATCCCATGTAAATAAGCCAGTAGCCCCCCCATATTAGCCCACGAGATACAAGGCACATACTGTATTTAGCAGCTCGCTATCTCGGGGCGCGGAGCGGGGCGAAACGACAACGCGGGGGCTCGAGTATCCGTTTGCGTTATGTATAAACAAAATGGGGGGGAAAAAGTTTAAAAATTGCTATTTGTATCTGTTGTGAAAATAAACCTGTAAATGCAATATTTCTACATCGCTGCCCCCTCGCCATTCATTTCTCTCTCTTTCCTGCCACTAGCGCCGGCTGCTGATTGGTCGCCCACAGGCTGGCTCATCATTGGACAGTGTGTGCCCACAAGCAGTAGGATTGGCCGGCAGGGATCAGCTGAGGAGCCCACAGAGGAATAAGTGGCAGGTATATTGGCACAATATGGGCACCGGGTTCTGGGCCCAGTTGGGCAGAATTAGGGATTATGGAGAGAAATGCACCAATCCTGCCACCCAAAGGGCACCCTATAGGTGCCAACTCAGTCTGGGGGGGCCGAGGGGCTACATGTATGAGCATTTCTAGGATAATGCCAACACCAATCCGCCCCATGTTGCCTGAGCATTGGCACGGGCAGAAGGGGGCACACTGAAGACACAGAAACGGGGGGCCGCCGAGTTTATTTGGGGCTTATCGTTAAAATCCAAATTAATTAGTAAATCCCATATTTTGTTTCCCAACCCTAAAGTCCAGGAGTTTAACCCATACACCTCCTGCCCCAGTATGAGGGGGGCAACTTACATCCCACTATACCCCAGGGCAAGTTTTTACATTTTTGAGAGGGAAAATGGTTACCCAGCCAGGCAGCCCAGGGGTATATATATGGGGCAGTAAGCCCTCCTGCTGCCTGACTTGGGGCCCTCCAGCCCCACAGCAGCCAATCCACCAGCAGGAGCCCTAATGCCTGCCAGGGGAGCCTAATTGTACCTGCTACTGGCATTGCCCCCCGGTGGGCCAAGTGGGTATACTGTAAATGCGGGTGGCAGACTGCTGGTCTTGGTTTTGGGCCCTTGGGGGTGGGGTAGATGGGCCAAGTGGGTATAAATGTGGGTTGCAGACTGCCAGTCTGGGTTTCTGGGCACAGGACTGCTGTGCCACGAACGTACCCCCTGTCAGGGCTCACACAGGAGGGATTATTGGCCTGATAATGCCCCTTCACCTGTTTTCTGCGCCATGTGGGCACTGGCAGACTAATGCCCCTCCTGCCCACACAAGACCTGGCAGATGTTTTTGGCCCCAGCGGAGAAACCACCACACGTGGCATTGCCCTGGCTGTGAATGAGCCCCAGGGCAGGGGCTGGGCTGCTAGTTGAGAGGTTTGGCTACAGATCTGGCTGTTGGGCCGTCGGGTTATACACGTATGGCTTAGCATCAAGATTCCGGGGCAAAGATTGTGCCAGGTGCCCCTGCCCCACTGATCCGACCATTGGCCATTCAGTGTGTGTAACGTACAGGCAGCCATCTTGGGGCTCATCAGACCGGCCATACACAGAGCTGGCAGGGTGGCACTACTGGTACCACAGGGTGGGCGCACTGACAGGTGAGGGAGGGGCATCTCCAATATCCCCTAATTCTGCTCTCATTCCCCTATCCCTGGCACCCAGCATTGTGCCCTGCCCTATAGGCAGAGAGCTGCCATCTTGGATTCCCAGCCCTTCCCCCTGTGCATAAATACATGCCATTCCCCAGTAGGGCATTCCTTCCGGCAGAGGGCAGATACAGTAGGGGGCATGAACCCCACAAGGGCCCCTTCAGCAGTTCTATAAAAAAAATGCAAACTCTTTGTGCCAAACAGCCCTTGCACAGCTTTGATTGGCCAAGAGGAAATGAAGGTACTGACCAATCACAGCCTTGTGGCACAGTCAGAAAGATGTACTACAGCAGTGCCTCTCATTGGCTGTGCCCCAGTGAGAATCTTCAGTCAAAACCAGAGAACCGTAGGTTGAACCCCCACACAGCTGCATCACTTCCTGTCAGGTGATCGCTGAGGGAGCGCACAGCTGTATTACTTCCTGTCAGCTGATCTCTGAGGGAGCACACAGCTGTATCACTTCCTGTCAGCTGATCTCTGAGGGAGCACACAGCCGTATCATTTCCTGTCAGGTAATCTCTGAGGGAGCGCACAGCTGTATTACTTCCTGTCAGCTGATCTCTGAGGGAGCACACAGCTGTATCACTTCCTGTCAGGGGATCTCTGAGGGAGCACCCAGCTGCATCACTTCCTGTCAGCTGATCTCTGAGGGAGCACACAGCTGTATCACTTCCTGTCAGCTGATCTCTGAGGGTGGCACACAGCCGTATCATTTCCTGTCAGGTAATCTCTGAGGGAGCGCACAGCCGTATCATTTCCTGTCAGCTGATCTCTGAGGGAGCACACAGCTGTATCACTTCCTGCCAGGGGATCTCTGAGGGAGCACACAGCTGTATCACTTCCTGTCAGGTGATCTCTGAGGGAGCACACAGCTGTATCATTTCCTGTCAGCTGATCTCTGAGGGAGCACACAGCTGTATCACTTCCTGCCAGGGGATCTCTGAGGGAGCACACAGCTGTATCACTTCCTGTCAGGGGGTCTCTGAGGGAGCACCCAGCTGCATCACTTCCTGTCAGGTGATCTCTGAGGGAGCACACAGCTGTATCACTTCCTGTCAGGTGATCTCTGAGGGAGCACACAGCTGTATTACTTCCTGTCAGGTGATCTCTGAGGGAGCACACAGCTGTATTACTTCCTGTTAGGTGATCTCTGAGGGAGCACAAAGCTGTGTCACTTCCTGTCAGGGGGTCTCTGAGGGAGCACACAGCTGTATCACTTCCTGTCAGCTGATCTCTGAGGGAGCACACAGCTGTATCACTTCCTGTCAGGGGATCTCTGAGGGAGCACACAGCTGTATTACTTCCTGTCAGCTGATCTCTGAGGGAGCACACAGCTGTATTACTTCCTGTCAGCTGATCTCTGAGGGAGCACACAGCTGTATTACTTCCTGTCAGCAGATCTCTGAGGGAGCACACAGCTGCATTACTTCCTGTCAGCTGATCTCTGAGGGAGAACACAGCTGTATCACTTCCTGTCAGGGGGTCTCTGAGGGAGCACCCAGCTGCATCACTTCCTGTCAGCTGATCTCTGAGGGAGAACACAGCTGTATCACTTCCTGTCATTGGTTTCACTGACAGAACCATCTTGGGGCCCATTGGTTTCACTGACAGAACCATCCTGGGGCCCATTGGTTTCACTGACAGAACCATCCTGGGGCCCATTGGTTTCACTGACAGAACCATCCTGGGGCCCATTGGTTTCACTGACAGAACCATCCTGGGGCCCATTGGTTTCACTGACAGAACCATCCTGGGGCCCATTGGTTTCACTGACAGAACCATCCTGGGGCCCATTGGTTTCACTGACAGAACCATCCTGGGGCCCATTGGTTTCACTGACAGAACCATCCTGGGGCCCATTGGTTTCACTGACAGACCATAGGGCCCATTGTTTCACTGACAGAACATCCGGGGCCCATTGGTTTTCACTGACAGAACATCTAGGGGCCCATTGGTTTCACTGACAGAACATCTGGGGCCCATTGGTTTCACTGACAGAACCATCCTGGGGCCCATTGGTTTCACTGACAGAACCATCTAGGGGCCCATTGGTTTCACTGACAGAACCATCCTGGGGCCCATTGGTTTCACTGACAGAACCATCCTGGGGCCCATTGGTTTCACTGACAGAACCATCTAGGGGCCCATTGGTTTCACTGACAGAACCATCCTGGGGCCCATTGGTTTCACTGACAGAACCATTCCTAGGGGCCCATTGGTTTCACTGACAGAAACCATCTAGGGGCCCATTGGTTTCACTGACAGAACCATCCTGGGGCCCATTGGTTTCACTGACAGAACCATCTAGGGCCCATTGGTTTCACTGACAGAACCATCCTGGGGCCCATTGGTTTCACTGACAGAACCATCCTGGGGCCCATTGGTTTCACTGACAGAACCATCCTGGGGCCCCATTGGGTTTCACTGACAGAACCATCCTGGGGCCCATTGGTTTCACTGACAGAACCATCCTGGGGCCCATTGGTTTCACTGACAGAACCATCCTAGGGGCCCATTGGTTTCACTGACAGAACATCCTGGGGCCCATTGGTTTCACTGACAGAACGCATCTAGGGCCCATTGGTTTCACTGACAGAACCATCTAGGGGCCCATTGGTTTCCACTGACAGAACCATCCTGGGGCCCATTGGTTTCACTGACAGAACCATCCTGGGGCCCATTGGTTTCACTGACAGAACCATCCTAGGGGCCCATTGGTTTCACTGACAGAACCATCTAGGGGCCCATTGGTTTCACTGACAGAACCATCCTGGGGCCCATTGGTTTCACTGACAGAACCATCCTGGGGGCCCATTGGTTTCACTGACAGAACCATCTAGGGGCCCATTGGTTTCACTGACAGAACCATCCTGGGGCCCATTGGTTCCCTGACAGAACATCCTGGGGCCATGTTCAGACAAACCATCTTGGGGCCCATTGGTTTCACTGACAGAACCATCTTGGGGCCCATTGGTTTCACTGACAGAACCATCCTGGGGCCCATTGGTTTCACTGACAGAACCATCTAGGGGCCCATTGGTTTCACTGACAGAACCATCCTGGGGCCCATTGGTTTCACTGACAGAACCATCCTGGGGCCCATTGGTTTCACTGACAGAACCATCCTGGGGCCCATTGGTTTCACTGACAGAACCATCCTGGGGCCCATTGGTTTCACTGACAGAACCATCCTGGGGCCCATTGGTTTCACTGACAGAACCATCCTGGGGCCCATTGGTTTCACTGACAGAACCATCCTGGGGCCCATTGGTTTCACTGACAGAACCATCCTGGGGCCCATTGGTTTCACTGACAGAACCATCCTGGGGCCCATTGGTTTCACTGATAGAACCATCCTGGGGCCCATTGGTTTCACTGACAGAACCATCCTGGGGCCCATTGGTTTCACTGACAGAACCATCCTGGGGCCCATTGGTTTCACTGACAGAACCATCCTGGGGCCCATTGGTTTCACTGACAGAACCATCCTGGGGCCCATTGGTTTCACTGACAGAACCATCCTGGGGCCCATTGGTTTCACTGATAGAACCATCTAGGGGCCCATTGGTTTCACTGACAGAACCATCCTGGGGCCCATTGGCCACAGCCAATCAGAGAGAAGGAGGTCTCAGTGCCAACTTGGTACTGGGATAGTGTGGGTGAGTGGGTGGGACTGGCGCGGGTATAGCCCCTCAGCGATTTGCCCCTGACCCATTCCCATGGTGCCCTGATATAAGGCTCTCTGCCCCACTCACCCCTCCAGATATACCTGTATATTACTTGCCCCGGCACTGCGGGGGGGGGGGGGGGGGTAACTGGGGCAGGTAGGGCTCTCAGGTATCCATATTGTCTGTTTGGCTGCCCAGCACTTCATTAGGGTGAGGGATATAGAGAATAAATCTAACAATATCAGTCTATTCAGGGGTTAAATAGGGACACTGCACCAACCCATATGGGTGGGACACAGATTGGGGGGGGGATTAATGCTGGGGTGGGGGCAGTATGGGGGGGGATTAATGCTGGGGTGGGGGCAGTATGGGGGGGAATTAATGCTGGGGTGGGGGCAGTATGGGGGGGGATTAATGCTGGGGTGGGGGCAGTATGGGGGGGGGATTAATGCTGGGGTGGGGGCAGTATGGGGGGGGGATTAATGCTGGGGTGGGGGCAGTATGGGGGGGGATTAGTGCTGGGGTGGGGGCAGTATGGGGGGGGATTAATGCTGGGGTGGGGGCAGTATGGGGGGGGATTAATGCTGGGGTGGGGGCAGTAATGGGGGGGGGATTAATGCTGGGGTGGGGGCAGTATGGGGGGGGATTAATGCTGGGGTGGGGGCAGTATGGGGCACATTGGGGCTGTACGCTCCGCCTCCTTCTCCCATGCTCCGCCCCCTCCTTCCCATGCTCCGCCCCCTCCTTCCCATGCTCCGCCCCCTCCTTCCCATGCTCCGCTCCCTCCTTCCCATGCTCCGCCCCCTCCTTCCCATGCTCCGCCCCCTCCTTCCCATGCTCCGCCCCCTCCTTCCCATGCTCCGCCCCCTCCTTCCCATGCGTTCCACCAAAGTGTCTCACTAAGTGACAATCTAAATACCGTAAATAATTTATATTAAATTTAATATTTGTAATTGCGGAGGGCAGATTAGGGGTACCAGCCAAGTGCCCCCCCCAGTACCGGCCAAGTGCCCCCCCCAGTACCGGCCAAGTGCCCCCCCAGTACCAGCCAAGTGCCCCCCCCAGTACCGGCCAAGTGCCCCCCCCAGTACCGGCCAAGTGCCCCCCCCCAGTACCGGCCAAGTGCCCCCCCAGTACCAGCCAAGTGCCCCCCCCAGTACCAGCCAAGTGCCCCCCAGTACCAGCCAAGTGCCCCCCCAGTACCAGCCAAGTGCCCCCCCAGTACCAGCCAAGTGCCCCCCCCAGTACCGGCCAAGTGCCCCCCCCAGTACCGGCCAAGTGCCCCCCCCAGTACCGGCCAAGTGCCCCCCCCAGTACCGGCCAAGTGCCCCCCCCAGTACCGGCCAAGTGCCCCCCCCAGTACCGGCCAAGTGCCCCCCCAGTACCAGCCCTGCAGTCACTAAGACAATTGTTATTTGATGTTGAGGAATAAATGAATTATTGAGAACCCCCCCCCTCTGTAACTTTGGTCTAATTGTTTTGGAAATATTGCTGCCCATTGGTTGACAGCTTCATGGGGGGGCGGGGTCTCTCCTGCACCGCTAAGGGTATAACCTGGGCTCGGGGTATCACTGTATCTGAGCGGCGCCGCCCTGGGCCTCGGGCAGTTTATTGGTTGGTCACAAGCTCAGCTTCAGCCAATCACAGGCCTGGGAATCTTATTGGTTTAGTGAGTGCTGCTCACTCTCTGTGGGGCTTCTGGGAGTTGTAGTTCTGATGACTGCCAGAGACAGGACCGGACCTGGTACAGCTGTAACCCTAATGCTGCTCAGGCCTAGAGGTTCTGTTTGTATTGGGCCAGAACCAGCACCAACGTCTGTATCCTAGACTTCATCAGTTCCTCATTGCCTGTCAGAACTTTATCAGAACCAGCTCCTAAACTGCTGTCCAGTGTAACGGTATCAGAACCAGCACCGCAGTCTGTCTCACTGGATCTAACAGAACCAGTTCTTTAGCGTCTCATACACAACTGTATTATAAGCTGGGTCCAAACATGTCCTGTACTATCAGAACCCTTCCCAGAACCAGTTCTTTAGCGTCTCATACACAACTGTATTATAACCTGGGTCCAAACATGTCCTGTACTATCAGAACCCTTCCCAGAACCAGTTCTTTAGCGTCTCATACACAACTGTATTATAAGCTGGGTCCAAACATGTCCTGTACTATCAGAACCCTTCCCAGAACCAGTTCTTTAGCGTCTCATACACAACTGTATTATAAACTGGGTCCAAACATGTCCTGTACAATCAGAACCCTTCCCAGAACCAGTTCTTTAGCGTCTCACACACAACTGTATTATAACCTGGGTCCAAACATGTCCTGTACTATCAGAACCCTTCCCAGAACCAGTTCTTTAGCGTCTCATACACAACTGTATTATAAGCTGGGTCCAAACATGTCCTGTACTATCAGAACCCTTCCCAGAACCAGTTCTTTAGCGTCTCATACACAACTGTATTATAACCTGGGTCCAAACATGTCCTGTACAATCAGAACCCTTCCCAGAACCAGTTCTTTAGTGTCTCATACACAACTGTATTATAAGCTGGGTCCAAACATGTCCTGTACTATCAGAACCCTTCCCAGAACCAGTTCTTTAGCGTCTCATACACAACTGTATTATAACCTGGGTCCAAACATGTCCTGTACTATCAGAACCCTTCCCAGAACCAGTATGTGTTTTGCACCACTATATCAGAACCAGTTCTGAGTGCTGAAGTGTCAGGACAAGCTTCTAACTCCTGTCTAATGTAACAGAATCAGAACCAGAACCTGACTGGGACTCATGCAACCTTATTAGAACAATTGCTGACGCTCTGTGGACCAGAACCTTATCAGAACCAGTTCCTGAGTGTCAGTGGGGTTATGAGCGTTGTTCAGACAGGAGAACCAGCCGGCCCAGTGGTACCAATGCACCGCAGGAAGTTTTATTCCGTTTATTCTGCAAACTGTTAAAAAAACTGAATTTTGGAGCAAGTGGGCCGGGATCAGAACCACATAGAAATGTGACAGGAATTCTGCAAAAAGAGCTTTTCTCAAAATAAAGACATTTTCATTGAAAATACAAAGTGAGAGGTTTGGTGGGAGGAGCGAATCCCAGAGTTCCTATTGGCTCGGTCCCGCCCCTGAGGATCCCAAGGTAGAAGTCCCAGGAGAAGGTGGGCGGGTCCTGCCAAGGGGCACAACAAGTATTGCATCTGTGGGTGGAGCCTGTCCCAGATCTGCCAGCGTCTGTCTATTGCTAATGCTTGGTGCCCGACTGGCCCATTTCCATTGGCCCAAGGAAGGGCGCCGCCCCCTAGGAGTCCTTCAGCATGCTGATCCTAGCATAGAGCTTTAGGGCGGGGCCTAACTTAATGTTCATGGCGCTCATGAGATGATCCTCCTTCAGCAGGAGCAGGGCCTGCCCATCAATTTCCTGGGCACGGAACTCTTCCGAGATGTCCTGGCACCCTGCGGGGCAACAAGAGAAACCGTTAGGGCAACCCTGGGCCAGGGGGTACATTCTATGGGTAACAAACCCTTTGCCCAGGCCTGGAACCCGATGGTTGGGAGAGTTTGGGCAGGCACAGGGGTGGCCCTGACTCCGCCCACAACATGCCCCAACCATCATCCTCTGGGAAAGTGCAATGCATTGTGGGCAATGGACATTAGGCTTTTTGCACTTAGTGAATGAGGCCCACAGCGCCAAGGAAACCTATTTGGACCGGGCGGCACCAGTACCTGGGAGGGAGCGGATGAACTCGTACACGTCCTCCACGTTCCACTTGGTCGGGTTGCTGGGCAGGAAGTCCTGGTTCAACGCGATGTGGTCCCTGCTGTGGAGGGGGGGCGGAGCTTCCAGGTTGCGCTCCGGTCGGGGCCGCGAGAGGGAGGAGCTTGCGGAGAGGGGGGACAGGGGCTCCTCGTAGCTGGAATTGTCCGAGCAGCGGCTGGAGTCTTCTTGGCTGTTACTGTGCTTTAGGGCCGAGGGGGCGGGGACAGGCCCGGGGGCAATAGGGGGGGCAGATGCAGGTACCTGGGAGATGGAAGAGAGGGCAACATGTTACGGCTTCTGCCCAGTCCCAGAATACCTACCTATATACACCTACCTACCCACATCACTACCTACCCACATAACTACCTACCTACCCACACATTCCTACACATAACTATCTATCTACACATACCTACCTACATAACTACCTACCCATATACACATACCTACAGTATACCTACCTACCTACGAAGCATATAGGACATAAATCAGGAGTTAGGGGCAAAAACAGACTACTGGTACTGTTAGGGGGAGGGGCTACAGGCTGGTACTGTTAGGGGGAGGGGCTACAGGCTGGTACCAGGTACTGTTAGGGGGAGGAGCTACAGACTGGTACTGTTAGGGGGAGGGGCTACAGGCTGGTACTGTTAGAGGGAGGGACTACAGGCTGGTACTGTTAGGGGGAGGGGCTACAGGCTGGTACTGTTAGAGGGAGGGACTACAGGCTGGTACTGTTAGGGGGAGGGGCTACAGGCTGGTACTGTTAGAGGGAGGGACTACAGGCTGGTACTGTTAGGGGGAGGTGCTACAGACTGGTACCTGGTACTGTTAGGGGGAGGGGCCACGGGCTGGTACTGTTAGGGGGAGGGGCTACAGACTGGTACCTGTTTCTTGGGGTCAGTACTGACACTCTGCAGGGGGCCCTTCTGCGCTCTCCTGCGGGCGTGTTTGGCCCCCGTAGGTTTCTGTAACTTGCTGCGGTCTGGGTGGAAGAGCCCCACGCGCTTGGTGCAGCCCACGTTGTACCTGTGAGACGAGAGAAGTTCTGATACCGTTCTGCTCTGGGCTCTCCGACAGGAACCGGTACCGGGAGTAGTCGCCGTTAGTTACTGCAGCCCCCCAGCTGTGCTAAGCAGTGGGGGGGGGGGGTGCAGCACCCAGCATTGGGGGGGGGGGGAGGGTGCAGCACCCAGCATTGGGGGGGGGGGGGGAGGGTGCAGCACCCAGCATTGGGGGGGGGGGGGGAGGGTGCAGCACCCAGCATTGGGGGGGGGGGAGGGTGCAGCACCCAGCATTGGGGGGGGGGGGGAGGGTGCAGCACCCAGCATTGGGGGGGGGGGGGGAGGGTGCAGCACCCAGCATTGGGGGGGGGGGAGGGTGCAGCACCCAGCATTGGGGGGGGGGAGGGTTCAGCACCCAGCATTGGGGGGGGGGGAGGGTGCAGCACCCAGCATTGGGGGGGGGGGAGGGTGCAGCACCCAGCATTGGGGGGGGGAGGGTGCAGCACCCAGCATTGGGGGGGGGAGGGTGCAGCACCCAGCATTGGGGGGGGGGGGAGGGTGCAGCACCCAGCATTGGGGGGGGAGGGTGCAGCACCCAGCATTGGGGGGGGAGGGTGCAGCACCCAGCATTGGGGGGGGGGAGGGTGCAGCACCCAGCATTGGGGGGGGGGGGAGGGTGCAGCACCCAGCATTGGGGGGGGGAGGGTGCAGCACCCAGCATTGGGGGGGGAGGTGCAGCACCCAGCATTGGGGGGGGAGGGTGCAGCACCCAGCATTGGGGGGGGGGGAGGGTGCAGCACCCAGCATTGGGGGGGGAGGGTGCAGCACCCTGCATTGGGGGGGGGGTGCAGCAAATTCAGTTTTTACCTTTTTGCGCATGCCATAGAGCAGAACCGCTTGGAGCGCTTAAATTTGTACTCAAAGTCCACTCGACCGCAGAGCTCACACTTCAGTTTAGGGGGATCCCCATCTCCTTTAGAATCTGGAAAGCCTGGAAAATAATGGCAGGGGCTTGGGTTGGATTGTACCCCACTTCTCTGTTGGTTCCGACTCCCCATTAGGAACCCCCCCCGGGTAAGTGAATCCAATCTCCCCCCTCTATATACCCCACAGTAAGGGCAGTCGGGGCAGTTCCGCACCTGGTACAAAGGTCTCCTCCATCTCGGAGTCAGTAGTGGTGGTTGTGGTGTTACTGTCCTGCTGAGGAACCTTCTCTGCCAACAGACCCTGCGGGTACCTCTCGTGGGCACCAATGAGCAGAGAGGAGCGACCGACCTGTGGGAGGAGAGAGGGTGGAGTCAGGGAGAGAGGAGCCGCCCACATCAGACAGCCCTGCCCTCTGTGCCACCCAGCAGCGACCAACTGGGGGAGGTGCCAACCTCCTGCCCAAAGAACTCAGGGGAACCTGGGACTGTTCTGTTCTTATCACGGTATTTATGTCACTAAGGTACTGGTTCTGCTGGGTCAGTACAATGGGGAGGGAGCAAGATAGCAGCTCCCAGGCCCCACCTAGTGGTAGATATGAGAATAGCACAGAATAGTAAAACCCCCAAGTCTGGCTCCTGACTCCCCCAGTTACACTGAGCAGGAGAAACAATCACTTATCTGACAGCAGTTCCATTGGGCGGTGCCGGCGCCCCAGAAATATCATGGCAGGGTCCCTTTAACAAACCCAACTAGATACCCCCTGTGGCACTACCCATAGGGCCTGGCATCACCCACAGACTGGCACCTACTGACTATTTGGGGATCAAATGCCAGTTGGTTATAAGGGGGGGTGTTGAGGGTAAGTTACCCCGGGGGTAAGTTAAGGTTCAGGTACAAGTGCCCAGGGTGGATTTTGTAACCCCCTAAATGCCCCAAAGGGGTTGAACTTGGCAGCAAATGAGTTCTGTGCCTAAATAACAGCCTGTGTGAACTAGGGGGCAGTTAGAGGGCAAGGAGCAAGATCTACCCTCAGGTTGGAGTGGGGGTACAAACCTGGGGGCAGAATCATGTGAGCTCAGATCACCCCAAGTTACCAACCCCCAATGGGCATGCAGGGGCAAGCGTTATGTGTCCAACCACCACCTTCCCGCCATTTATACCCTGTGCCCCATGTGACTGGCATAGGACAGGGGCAGATAGTGATGCCCGGGGGGGGGGTAACACAAGACAAGTGTATATAAAGATACCCACCTCTGGGGCAGCTCTGCTCCTGTGAGACTGCAAAAGCAAAAATCCTGTCAGTGACAAGGTACCAACAGCCCCCCAAAGTCTCAGAACCCCCTGAAATCAACCCCCCCCCCCCCAGCCATTCTGGGAAGTTCTACATCTAACTCCTCCCCTTTCTCACAATTGTTCTCATTAACTCCACCCCTTTCTCCCAGAATAATTTTATTAACCCCGCCCCCTGTTCACAGAATCCCATTCCCACAATCCCTCTCTCACTGGCTCCTCCCCTTGTTCCCAGAATCCCTCTCTCACTGACCCCCCATTCCCACAATCCCCCTCTCCTTGTTCCCAGAATCCCTCTCACTGACCCCCCCCCCATTCCCACAATCCCTCTCTCACTGGCCCCTACCCTTGTTCCCAGAATCCCTCTCTCACTGACCCCCCATTCCCACAATCCCCCTCTCCCTGGCCCCTCCCCCCCATTCCCAGGGGGCAGGATTAAACGTACCGGGAAGGGTTGCGCCCCCTCCTGGATTACGAATCCTTCGATGACGTGAGTGAGGATTTGGGGTCTGACGACAGCTTGGGGGGGTTTGTTCTCACCATTCTGGGCGCTGTTGCCAGTGGCGACCGTGGGCACGGGGGCGGAGCCGTTCCCTGAGGTCATGTCCAACGCAGAGGGAATTGTGGGGTCCGGCAGGGCCGGGGGTCTGGGGTCTGATTGGGCGAGAGAGAAGCCAAGTTACACTGTGGCCCCCAGGCTGGTAAATACAGGGTTACACTGTGGCCCCCAGGCTGGTAAATACAGGGTTACACTGTGGCCCCCAGGCTGGTAAATACAGGGTTACACTGTGGCCCCCAGGCTGGTAAATACAGGGTTACACTGTGGCCCCCAGGCTGGTAAATACAGGGTTACACTGTGGCCCCCAGGCTGGTAAATGCCCCACTGCATGGGAAGGGCAGTTCCACAGGTGACAGTATTGGGCACAATATTGCCCTGATGTGCCAGGGGGGTTCTCCTTCTGCCTGGGGGGGGGGGGTAAGGATCAGCCAATAGGGGGCAAGCAGGGGGGAATTTGGAAAGTGATTAGGCTACTGGGGAAGGGGGAGATGAGAAACTATTACCCCAACACATCTGCCCCAGGCATTACATTAACATGGACAGGTGCATGATGGGAAGGAGCGGGTACTGGGGCAGCAGGGGGGCGGATACTGGGGGCAGCAGGGGGTGGTACTGGGGCATCAGGGGGCGGGTACTGGGCAGCAGGGGGTGGTACTGGGGCATCAGGGGGCGGGTACTGGGGGCAGCAGGGGGTGGTACTGGGGCATCAGGGGGTGGGTACTGGGGCAGCAGAGGGCGGGTACTGGGGCAGCAGAGGGCGGGTACTGGGGCAGCAGGGGGGGTACTGGGGGCAGCAGGGGGGGTACTGGGGCAGCAGGGGGGGTACTGGGGGCAGCAGGGGGGGTACTGGGGCAGCAGGGGGTGGGTACTGGGGCAGCAGGGGGGGTACTGGGGCAGCAGGGGCGGGTACTGGGCAGCAGGGGGGGTACTGGGGCAGCAGGGGGGGGTACTGGGGCAGCAGGGGGGGGTACTGGGGCAGCAGGGGGGGGGTACTGGGGCAGCAGGGGGCGGGTACTGGGGCAGCAGGGGGCGGGTACTGGGGGCAGCAGGGGGCGGGTACTGGGGCAGCAGGGGGTACTGGGGCAGCAGGGGGCGGGTACTGGGGCAGCAGGGGGCGGGTACTGGGGCAGCAGGGGGCGGGTACTGGGGCAGCAGGGGCGGGTACTGGGGCAGCAGGGGGCGGGTACTGGGGCACAGGGCAGGGGGGGTACTGGGGGCAGCAGGGGGCGGGTACTGGGGCAGCAGGGGGCGGTACTGGGGCAGCAGGGGGGGTACTGGGGCAGCACGGGGGCGGGTACTGGGCAGCAGGGGGGCGGGTACTGGGGCAGCAGGGGGCGGGTACTGGGGGCAGCAGGGGGCGGGTACTGGGGCAGCAGGGGGCGGTACTGGGGCAGCAGGGGGCGGGTACTGGGGGCAGGGGGGCGGGTACTGGGGCGGGGGGTACTGGGGCAGCAGGGGGGGTACTGGGGGCAGCAGGGGGGTACTGGGGGCAGCAGGGGGGGGTACTGGGGGCAGGCAGGGGGCGGGTACTGGGGGCAGCAGGGGGGGTACTGGGGCAGCAGGGGGCGGGTACTGGGGGCAGCAGGGGGGGGTACTGGGGGCAGCAGGGGGCGGGTACTGGGGCAGCAGGGGGGGGTTACTGGGGGCAGCAGGGGGCGGGTACTGGGCAGCAGGGGGGGGTACTGGGGGCAGGTACTGGGGCAGCAGGGGGGGTACTGGGGCAGCAGGGGCGGGTACTGGGGCAGCAGGGGGCGGGTACTGGGGCAGCAGGGGCGGGTACTGGGGCAGCAGGGGGGTACTGGGCAGCAGGGGGGGTACTGGGGGCAGCAGGGGGGGTACTGGGGGCAGCAGGGGGGGGTACTGGGGGCAGCAGGGGGCGGGTACTGGGGCAGCAGGGGGGGTACTTGGGGGCAGCAGGGGGCGGTACTGGGGGCAGCAGGGGGGGTACTGGGGCAGCAGGGGGGGTACTGGGAGCAGGGGGGGGTACTGGGGGCAGCAGGGGGCGGGTACTGGGCAGCAGGGGGGGGTACTGGGGCAGGTACTGGGGCAGCAGGGGGGGGTACTGGGGGCAGGTACTGGGGCAGAAGGGGCGGTACTGGGGCAGCAGGGGGGGGTACTGGGGGCAGGTACTGGGGCAGAAGGGGCGGTACTGGGGCAGAAGGGGGCGGTACTGGGGCAGAAGGGGCGGTACTGGGGCAGAAGAGGCGGTACTGGGGCAGAAGGGGGCGGTACTGGGGCAGAAGAGGCGGTACTGGGGCAGAAGGGGGCGGTACTGGGGCAGAAGGGGGCGGTACTGGGGCAGAAGGGGCGGTACTGGGGCAGCTGCAGGACAAAGAGCCCAACCAATGAGAAGAAACCAACCTGTTAGTGGGGTCAGTGAGTCCGAGGGGAAAGTTCCATAGAATCGGGGCCGGTAGCGGAGGGGCCAATGGGGTTCGGGTCGGTACCAGGGAGGGCCGGAGAGAGCGGGCCGGACCCCCCCACACTCGGTTCCAGGCAGCGGGCGGCAGACAATGAATGAGCGGCTCTTTGTGCTTCTCCCCGGCCCGGAGTCCCACTCACCCCATTGGCTGCCCCTTCCCTTCCCAACCCACAGCCCCAGGCACAGGCAGGGCGGGGCAAGCAGGCGGGGCGGGGCAAGCAGGCGGGGCGGGGCAAGCAGGGAAACAAGAGGGAGAGGGCGGGGCCGAACAGCAGCTGCTCCTCTTTGCGCCTCCCCGCTGTGCCCTGAGTGTGAGTGTGAGTAGGGACTCACTGGCCGCTAGACTTGCCCCGAAGGAGCCCAATGGCCCGGGACCCTCTCGGCTCTGAGGAGAAGCGGCACTCAGGGGCCCCACTTTGTACCTGGGACTGACGGAGCCACGCCTCTTAGAGGGAGGGGCCTCTTGTGCCTTGTGCGCCTGATTGGTCAGCCACAGAGCATGCCTGGGCTATTAGTGTGTGAGTGTGTGTGAGTATGAGTGTGAGTATGAGTGTGTGTGAGTATGAGTGTGTGTGAGTATGAGTGTGTGTGAGTATGAGTGTGTGTGAGTATGAGTGTGTGTGGGTGAGTGTGAGTATGAGTGTGAGAGTATGAGTGAGTGTGAGAGTATGAGTGAGTGTGAGAGTATGGGTGAGTGTGTGTATGGGTGAGTGTGAGTATGAGTGTGTGTGTATGGGTGAGTGTGTGTATGGGTGAGTGTGAGTATGGGTGAGTGTGAGTATGGGTGAGTGTGAGTATGGGTGAGTGTGAGTATGAGTGTGAGTGAGTGTGAGAGTATGGGTGAGTGTGTGTATGGGTGAGTGTGTGTATGGGTGAGTGTGAGTATGGGTGAGTGTGTGTATGGGTGAGTGTGAGTATGGGTGAGTGTGAGTATGGGTGAGTGTGAGTATGGGTGAGTGTGAGTATGAGTGTGAGTGAGTGTGAGAGTATGGGTGAGTGTGTGTATGGGTGAGTGTGAGTATGAGTGTGTGAGTATGAGTGTGTGAGTATGGGTGAGTGTGAGTATGGGTGAGTGTGAGTATGGGTGAGTGTGTGTATGGGTGAGTGTGAGTATGGGTGAGTGTGAGTCTGGGTGAGTGTGAGTATGGGTGAGTGTGAGTCTGGGTGAGTGTGAGTATGGGTGAGTGTGAGTCTGGGTGAGTGTGAGTCTGGGTGAGTGTGAGTATGGGTGTGTGAGTATGAGTGAGTGTGAGAGTATGGGTGAGTGTGAGTATGGGTGAGTGTGAGTATGAGTGTGGCTATGAGTGTGTATTAGAAAAGCGGAAGTAAACCCTAAAGCGACCCACTGCTGCCCCCTAGTGCCCAGAAGAGATGGACATTTGACACAACCAATCACATTCCTGCCCCCCCAGCACGTAAGTGCACACTCACACTCCCATTATGTGCCACCCAGTAAAGAGAGAGGCTCGGTGCCCACACATACTGGCACTGGGTTGCTAGGGGCACGGTGCCAGGCACTCAGAGCCCCCCGGGATGGCACTAATGGATCTCTATGAATAACTGATAAGAGCTGAGGAGCCGCTGATGGGTGGGAATCGGCCACTAATAGCCCCCTATTGTACTAGAGTGCAAGCTCTGAGGGTTAGACACAATGTGGGCACAACAGAGGGTAGGACTCACCATCAGGTTGGCATTGGCAGAGGTCTGACGTCTCAGTGACGGATGCCCCCCCGGGTGCCGACTCCTGTGCCAGGGGGGCAGTTGGTGGGTGTAGGTGTAACAGGCAGGGGCTATTTCCCAGGGGGGTAAAGGTGCGTTTGTGGGAGACGTCCTGGGGTGTCGGTGTCTGGGGGAAACAGAGAGGCCACATTAGATTGTTCCCGGGGGGGGTATTCTAAGAGGGGCTCTTGCCCCACCTTTAGGGGTAATTAGTGTTCCTAGTGGGTGTGAATCTGAAGAACAATGGCAAGGAAAGGGTTACTCCCTTTCTGCTACTCACCATCCGAAAGTTACCCCACTGGGGGTACTCACCATCCCGGGAGGTGGCTAGGAAAGTTATCTGCCCCACTGGAGCCACTCACTGTTCTCAAAGTTATTTGCCCCACTTGGGGTACTCACCATCCATTAGTTATCAACCCCACTGGGGGTACTCACCATCCCGGGAGGTGGCTAGGAAAGTTATCTGCCCCACTGGGGGTATTCACTGTTCTGGGGGAGGTTAGGAAAGTTATCTGCCCCACTGGGGGGTACTTACAGTTCTGGGGGAGGTTAGGAAAGTTATCTGCCCCACTGGGGGGTACTTACAGTTCTGGGGGAGGTTAGGAAAGTTATCTGCCCCACTGGGGGGTACTTACAGTTCTGGGGGAGGTTAGGAAAGTTATCTGCCCCACTGGGGGTATTCACTGTTCTGGGGGAGGTTAGGAAAGTTATCTGCCCCACTGGGGGGTACTTACAGTTCTGGGGGAGGTTAGGAAAGTTATCTGCCCCACTGGGGGTATTCACTGTTCTGGGGGAGGTTAGGAAAGTTATCTGCCCCACTGGGGGGTACTTACAGTTCTGGGGGAGGTTAGGAAAGTTATCTGCCCCACTGGGGGGTACTTACAGTTCCGGGGGGGCTGTGGAGCTGCAGGATGACGGTGGAGCTGTGTGGGAGGAGTCTCCGTTCCTGCCCCTCGGGGCTGATCTTGGGGGGGCCCCCGGGAGCTGAGTGGAGCTGGGGGGCACAAGTCGAGGGGGGCCCCAGCTGTGCCTGGGATGTGACGGGGGGGGAGGTGAGGCTCTGGCACAGCTGGGGCTGATGGGTAAAGGGCTGCAGGGGGGCCCCCAGCTGGGGGAGGGGCAGGGCCGCGCGGGGCTGGATGACAAACTGGTGCTGTTGGATCTGCTTGTGGTTCTGCTGGATCAGCGGGTGGGTGTGAGCTGCAGGGAGAGACTGGGGTTACTGACTGGCACTTACCTGCTGGGGGGCTCAGTAGCACCCCCAACCCATGCCCACTGGCATTCTCCCATTCACTTGCCCCTCAGTGGGCACCACTATCTGCCCAAATCATCCTCACCTACCCCTGATGTTTGTAATTGCCCCCCATCTTTGTACTTCCCAGCATGCCCTGCAGTCTCCGCCCCCTAAAGAACTATCCCAATGGTACTGTCACTTTAACTTATCCTTACAGAGTGATGAGGGGGCTCGTCCCCTTCCTGCCCCCAACCAAGTACAGTAAGTACAACCCCGCCCCCCGGCATGTGATTCCCCCAAAATGAGCTCATTTAGGCCACACCCCCAGCCCCCCCCCGTCACACACCTATCCAGTCTCCAATTGGGTCTCTGATAGTTGGGACCACTTAGTTCCCCCCTGCCCTCCTACCCCCCCCAGTCCTGCCCTCCTACCCCCCAGCCAGCTCCCCTGCCCTCCTACCCCCCCCAGTCCTGCCCTCCTACCCCCCCCAGTCCTGCCCTCCTACCCCCCCCAGTCCTGCCCTCCTACCCCCCCAGTCCTGCCCTCCTACCCCCCCCAGTCCTCCCTCCTACCCCCCAGTCTGCCCTCCTACCCCCCCCAGTCCTGCCTCCTACCCCCCCCAGTCTGCCTCTACCCCCAGTCCTGCCTCCTACCCCCCCCCAGTCCTGCCCCTCCTACCCCCCAGTCCTGCCCTCCTACCCCCCCAGTCCTGCCTCCTACCCCCCCCAGTCCTGTTCTCCTACCCCCCCCAGTCCTGCTCTCCTACCCCCCCAGTCCTGCTCTCCTACCCCCCCCAGTCTGCCCTCCTACCCCCCCCCCGTGTTCTGCCCCTTTACCTGGAGCAATAATGGAATGGGCCGTGACTGGGGCCACAGTCCGGCATGAAGTTGCCCCTCGGCCATCAGCTGCCCGACTCTCGCCCTTCCTGTCGGGGGGCTCAAGGTGGGCCCCGGGAATGCTGGGAAGGAGAAGGTGCCCGGTGGCTTTGGTTTGGGCGGCGTTGGCCACTGGCTGGGCGCTCAGGGTGCTACTGGCCGGCTTTCTAGCCAAACTGGGCAAGTGGGACTGGGGGCTCAGGCCGCTGTGCTGCGCTCGCACCGCCACACTGGGAACCTGTAACGCAGGGGGGGCACAATAAACCTTTATCTGCAGTCTTGGCACAAAATCTGCCCCCTACAATTGCCCCACACTACATTCTGCACTTACCTGAGTGCTGCCGGCAGGAGGCGGGGCCCCGGCACTAACCTCAGACTGCACACTGGTCACTGTCGCTGTGGGAGTGAAAATGAGCTGCAGGGAGAAAGGAACAAATCAGATTGTTAGCTCCTGTGGTTATATAGGTACCGAGCTCTGATTCTCTGTACTTCCTGCTCCTGGGCTGCTCTCTTTCCCATGGTCAGGCAGGAACCTCCCCCTGGGTAAGTGAATCCAATCACCCCCAGTACTTACCCAGGTACAGAGCTCTGATTCTCTGTACTTCCTGCTCCTGGGCTGCTCTCTTTCCCATGGTCAGGCAGGAACCTCCCCCTGGGTAAGTGAATCCCAATCACCCCAGTACTTACCCAGGTACAGAGCTCTGATTCTCTGTACTTCCTGCTCCTGGGCTGCTCTCTTTCCCATGGTCAGGCAGGAACCTCCCCTGGGTAAGTGAATCCAATCACCCCCAGTACTTACCCAGGTACAGAGCTCTGATTCTCTGTACTTCCTGCTCCTGGGCTGCTCTCTTTCCCATGGTCAGACAGGAACCTCCCCTGGGTAAGTGAATCCAATCTCCCCCAGTACTTACCCAGGTACAGAGCTCTGATTCTCTGTACTTCCTGCTCCTGGGCTGCTCTCTTTCCATGGTCAGACAGGAACCTCCCCCTGGGTAAGTGAATCCAATCTCCCCCCAGTACTTACCCAGGTACAGAGCTCTGATTCTCTGTACTTCCTGCTCCTGGGCTGCTCTCTTTCCCATGGTCAGGCAGGAACCCCCCTGGGTAAGTGAATCCAATCTCCCCCCAGTACTTACCCAGGTACAGAGCTCTGATTCTCTGTACTTCCTGCTCCTGGGCTGCTCTCTTTCCCATGGTCAGGACAGGAACCCCCCCCCCCCCCCTGGGTAAGTGAATCCAATCTCCCCCCAGTACTTACCCAGGTACAGAGCTCTGAATTCTCCTGTACTTCCTGCTCCTGGGCTGCTCTCTTTCCCATGGTCAGGCAGGAACCTCCCCTGGGTAAGTGAATCCAATCTCCCCCCAGTACTTACCCAGGTACAGAGCTCTGATTCTCTGTACTTCCTGCTCCTGGGCTGCTCTCTTTCCCATGGTCAGACAGGAACCCCCCCCCCCCCCCGCGGTAAGTGAATCCAATCTCCCCCCAGTACTTAACCCAGGTACAGAGCTCTGATTCTCTGTACTTCCTGCTCCTGGGCTGCTCTCTTTCCATGGTCAGGCAAGGAACCTCCCCCTGGGTAAGTGAATCAATCTCCCCCCAGTACTTACCCAGGTACAGAGCTCTGATTCTCTGTACTTCCTGCTCCTGGGCTGCTCTCTTTCCCACTGGTCAGGGCAGGAACCTCCCCCTGGTAAGTGAATCCAATCTCCCCCAGTACTTACCCAGGGTACAGAGCTCTGATTCTCTGTACTTCCTGCTCCTGGGCTTGCTCTCTTTCCCATGGTCAGACAGGAAACCTCCCCTGGGTAAGTGAATCCAATCTCCCCCCAAGTACTTACCCAGGTACAGAGCTCTGATTCTCTGTACTTCCTGCTCCTGGGCTGCCTCTCTTTCCATGGTAGGCAGGAACCTCCCCCTGGGTAAGTGAATCCAATCTCCCCCCTCAGTACTTACCAGGTACAGAGCTCTGAATTCTCTGTATTCCTGCTCCTGGGCTGCTCTCTTTCCCAGGTCAGGCAGGAACCTCCCTGGGAAGTGAATCCAATCTCCGCCCAGTACTTACCCAGGTAAGAGCTCTGATTCTCTGTACTTCCTGCTCCTGGGCTGCTCTCTTTCCCATGGTCAGACAGGAACCTCCCCCTGGGTAAGTGAATCCAATCTCCCCCCAGTACTTACCCAGGTACAGAGCTCTGATTCTCTGTACTTCCTGCTCCTGGGCTGCTCTCTTTCCCATGGTCAGGCAGGAACCTCCCCCGGGTAAGTGAATCCCTCCCCCGTACTTACTGATTAACCATTTAATGCCCTAACACTTGTTGGCTTGTACCATTATTTCATTGAGGTGTATGTGCCCCGAGGGGGTGTGTCTAGTGTCACATGGTTCCACAGGTGCAGCTGATTGGCTGGTTACTTACCATCTGGGCTCGGAGATACATCTGGGCCTGACTGGCAGATAAAGCAGGGGAGGTGGCGCTGCCCAGAAGCACGGCCTGCTGGGTAATAGCTGAGGGCGGGGCAGGGGTGGAGCTCTGTGGGCGGCTGATGCTCTGCGGGGAGTTAATCTGCCAGAGACACAAGGAATCAGCCAATCAGCTCCCACACACTGACAGATCACATTGTACAGTCACTTTCCTATGGGCAGCCCTAGTCTGGGGTAAACTCCCTGAGTGCAAGCTCTGTGGGTGAGTTCCCTTACTGTGAGTGTTGGTTTCTGTGTGAGTGCAAGCTCTGTGGGTGAGTTCCCTTACTGTGAGTGTTGGTTTCTGTGTGAGTGCAAGCTCTGTGGATGAGTTCCCTTACTGTGAGTGTGAGTGCAAGCTCTGTGGGTGAGTTCCCTTACTGTGAGTGTTGGTTTCTGTGTGAGTGCAAGCTCTGTGGGTGAGTTCCCTTACTGTGAGTGTTGGTTTCTGTGTGAGTGCAAGCTCTGTGGGTGAGTTCCCTTACTGTGAGTGTGAGTGCAAGCTCTGTGGGTGAGTTCCCTTACTGTGAGTGTTGGTTTCTGTGTGAGTGCAAGCTCTGTGGTGAGTTCCCTTACTGTGAGTGTGAGTGCAAGCTCTGTGGGTGAGTTCCCCTTATGTGAGTGTTGGTTCTGTGTGAGTGCAAGCTCTGTGGGTGAGTTCCCTTACTGTGAGTGTTGGTTTCTTGTGAGTGCAAGCTCTGTGGGTGCGTTCCCTTACTGTGAGGTGAGTGCAAGCTCTGTGGGTGAGTTCCGTTACTGTGAGTGTTGGTTTTTCTGTGTGAGTGCCAAAGCTCTGTGGGGAGTTCCCATTACTGAGTGTGAGTGCAAAGCTCTGTGGTGAGTTCGCCTTACTGTGAGTGTGGTTTCTGTGTGAGTGCAAGCTCTGTGGGTGAGTTCCCTTACTGTGAGTGTTGGTTTCTGTGTGAGTGCAAGCTCTGTGGGTGAGTTTCCTTACTGTGAGTGTGAGTGCAAGCTCTGTGGGTGAGTTCCCTTACTGTGAGTGTGAGTGCAAGCTCTGTGGGTGAGTTCCCTTACTGTGAGTGTGAGTGCAAGCTCTGTGGGTGAGTTCCCTTACTGTGAGTGTTGAGTGTGAGTGCAAGCTCTGCAGTCAGGCCCTTGTGGGCTACTTTGTTACTATGATGCTCAGGAGATAAATAACCCCCATATTGATTACTAAGGATACTGTGGAATGTGAGGGTTAGGGGGTACGGGGGGTACTTACCCCTGGGGAGTGGGGGGAGCTCTGCTGGGGGACAGTCGCTGCGGGGGCACTTCCCGGCCGGCCGGTAGCCAGACCCACCTGTAAGACACACACATTATATACCCCCACCCCGGCCCATTTGCCCCAGGGGCCACGTGGGCCCCACAAGGTTTGTTGCCCCGGGGGGGCAAATAGAAATAAATACATATATTTGCACACAGTGAAAACAAGGGCCTCTATTTACAGGGGGGCAGGGGGGGGCAGTAGCACAGACAGGAAGTGGGGGTCACAGGTCACTTCCTCCATCACTGTGTGCCCCACAGGACCAATTAACCCTTTACCCCCCAGGATATCATGGTGCTGAGTATTCATTGCGGCAGTGGGCGGGGCATTAGGTGCAAGGAACTGCCCCAGGGTATCTGTATCCCCCCCAACAGCCTATACCCAGCATAAAGGAGCTGGGGGGCCCCAGGTTGGCCCCCATGTATTTCCCAGAATGCCCCTGACCTGCTGCAGGCTCTGTATGTGTTGGTGCTGCAGGGCGGCGCTGTGGAGCAGGAGGTGCTGTTGCTGGGCCGCATACATCTGCTGCAGGTACTGGGCCGCGGTGCTGGGGGGCCGGTGCTGCTGGATCACCTGGGGGGAGGGGAGAGGGACGGTCAGTAGGGGCTGCCGGCACACAAGGGGTTAAAGCATCACACGAAAGGTCAATGGTTCAGGGCAGGAACAGGTTAACTGGCTTCCGCCACCAAAGGGACAATGAATAGAGACCCTGCCCCCCCTCTCTGCCCCTCCCCCTTATCCATCACTGGGGGGCACTGAGTGACAGCTCCCGGACACTCCCCCATGCACAGCCAGTGACCCGGGGTCCCCCCCCCAGGGACAATTCCAAACTGTGTGCCCCCCCACTCTAACTGCCCCCAGTCCTGCCCTATCTGCCCCGTTACCCATATGTACTCATTGCCCCCACTCTAACTGCCCCCAGTCCTGCCCTATCTGCCCCGTTACCCATATGTACTCATTGCCCCCACTCTAACTGCCGCCCAGTCCTGCCCTATCTGCCCCGTTACCCATATGTACTCATTGCCCCACTCTAACTGCCCCCAGTCCTGCCCTATCTGCCCCATTACCCATATGTACTCATTGCCCCACTCTAACTGCCCAGTCCTGCCCTATCTGCCCCGTTACCCATATGTACTCATTGCCCCCACTCTAACTGCCCCCAGTCCTGCCCTATCTGCCCCGTTACCCATATGTACTCATTGCCCCCACTCTAACTGCCCCCCAGTCTGCCCTATCTGCCCTGTTACCCATATGTACTCATTGCCCCACTCTAACTGCCCCCAGTCCTGCCATATCTGCCCCATTACCCATATGTACTCATTGCCCCACTCTAACTGCCCCCAGTCCTGCCCTATCTGCCCCGTTACCCATATGTACTCATTGCCGCCACTCTAACTGCCCCCAGTCCTGCCCTATCTGCCCCGTTACCATTAATGTACTCATTGCCCCACTCTAACTGCCCCCAGTCCTGCCCTATCTGCCCCATTACCCATATGTACTCATTGCCCCACTCTAACTGCCCCCAGTCCTGCCCTATCTGCCCCGTTACCCATATGTACTCATTGCCCCACTCTAACTGCCCCCAGTCCTGCCCTATCTGCCCCGTTACCCATATGTACTCATTGCCCCACTCTAACTTGCTCGCCCAGTCCTGCCTATCTGCCCGTTACCCATATGTACTCATTGCCCCACTCTAACTGCCCCCAACTTCTGCCTATCTGCCCGTTACCCATATGTACTCATTTGCCCCACTCTAACTGCCCCCAGTCCTGCCCTATCTTGCCCCGTTACCCATATGTACTCATTTGGCCCACTCTAACAGCCCCCGCAGTCCTGCCCTATCTGCCCCGTTACCCATATGTACTCATTGCCCCACTCTAACTGCGCCAGTCCTGCCCTATCTGCCGCATTACCCATATGTACTCATTGCCACCACTCTAACTACCCCAAGTCCTGCCCTATCTGCCATTACCCATATGTACTCATTGCCCCACTCTAACTACTCCCAGTCCTGCCCTATCTGCCCCATTACCCATATGTACTCATTGCCCCACTCTAACTGCCCCCAAGTCCTGCCCTATCTGCCCCTTACCCATATGTACTCATTGCCCCCACTCTAACTACCCCCAGTCCTGCCCTATCTGCCCATTACCCATAATGTACTCATTGCCCCACTTCCTAACTACCCCCAGTCCTGCCCTATCTGCCCCGTTACCCATATGTACTCATTGCCCCACTCTAACTGCCCCCAGTCCTGCCCTATCTGCCCCATTACCATATGTACTCATTGCCCCACTCTAACTGCCGTCCTGCCCTATCTGCCCCATTACCCATATGTACTCATTGCCCCCACTCTAACTACCCCAGTCCTGCCCTATCTGCCCCGTTACCCATATGTACTCATTTGCCCAAGCTCTAACTGCCCCCCCAGTCCTGCCCTATCTGCCCCATTACCCATATGTACTCATTGCCCAGAGTATGTACCAGAATGGGCAACAATAGCCCTAACTGTCAAATACCCCCAAATACACATGACCTACAGGCCCCCCCCATACCTACACAGGTGTCTCTATCATGTGACCTACAGCCCCCCCCCATTACCTACACAGGTGTCTCTATCATGTGACCTACCCCCCCATAAACCTACACAGGTGTCTCTATCATGTGACCTACAGCCCCCCCCCCCTTCACCTACACAGGTGTCTCTATCATGTGACCTACAGCCCCCCATTACCTACACAGGTGTCTCTATCATGTGACCTACAGCCCGCCCCCCCCATTACCTACACAGGTGTCTCTATCATGTGACCTACAGGCCCCCCCCATTACCTACACAGGTGTCTCTATCATGTGACCTACAGCCCCCTCCCCCATTACCTACACAGGTGTCTCTATCATGTGACCTACAGGCCCCCCCGGCCCCTTACCTACACAGGTGTCTCTATCATGTGACCTACAGCCCCCCCCATTACCTACACGCTGGGGGCCAATACAATGACCCAACAGAACACACGGGTCCCAGTGCAATAATTTGGGGTACTTACCTGCTCTCAGCTGGGGGCCCAGACTGCAGGGCGGGGCTTGTGGTATCAGTGTCCCCCCCAAACCAGAAGCTGCAGCCTCTCCCCTCAGTGACTCCCAGCGCCTGTTAGGGAGGGGCCACTTACATGGGGGCGGGGACAGCAGTGACAGCCCCCAGTAACCCCCCCCCCATAGGCAAAACAATAAAACTGACCCTTTCCTTCCCAAAACCCAAAGGGCTCAGTTACGTCCCCGACTGCAGTGAGAAATGAGCGCAACCGCCATGTTGTTTCCCACAATGCAGTGTTTTTCCCAGAGTTCCAGTGTCACTGAGGGCACCATTTCCAACGTGGGCAACTGAACCGCGCCAGTTCCACACTGGGCACAATGGGAACCCTGGGCTGCTGCCAGTCAGGGGGGCAATAGCGCCAGTTCCACACTGGGCACAATGGGAACCCTGGGCTGCTGCCAGTCAGGGGGGGCAATAGCGCCAGTTCCACACTGGGCACAATGGGAACCCTGGGCTGCTGCCAGTCAGGGGGGCAATAGCGCCAGTTCCACACTGGGCACAATGGGAACCCTGGGCTGCTGCCGGTCAGGGGGGCAATAGCGCCAGTTCCACACTGGGCACAATGGAACCCCTGGCTGCTGCCGGTCAGGGGGGCAATAGCGCCAGTTCCACACTGGCACAATGGGAACCCTGGGCTGCTGCCAGTCAGGGGGGGCAATCAACGCCAGTCCACAACTGGCCAATGGGAACCCTGGCTTGCTGCATTGCTCAAGTGGGCGGGGCAATAGCGCGCAGTACTTGTCAATCCTTTCACACTGGGCCAAATGGGACCCTGGCCCTGCTGGCCCCAGGTCAGCCGGGGCGCAATAGCGCACAGTCCCTCCACCTGAGGCGAACTGAACATGGGAACTCCGCATCAGGATAGCAGAATACCTGTGAGATAAGCTGCAGGCGCGTTGCAGGGGGCCACCACTCAAGCGCGGCAAGTGTCCACAACAGGGTTACTAATATTGTTGCCTTCACGCCATTCGTGGCTACACTGGACAGTGTGGCAGTGGGCTGCGCACTGGCCGCTAACGGATGCCAAGATGGGGGGCATGGAATACGCCGCAGTTCCACACTGGGAACAAAGGGAACCCATGTGTCGCTATTGGCCAGTCCAGGTGAGGAACTGGGGCGGCGCTTATTGCCTCCCAGCTCTGAGCTTCGGCACCGCAGAGAGTCTCCAAAGGGTTCGCTGTTGTGGCCGGCAGCATGTCGGGAAACTAAGGGGAACGGGCGCTATTGCCACCCTGGCTCTGGCTTATGGTTGCGTGCCAGCTCCCGCTGACTTGGGCGGAGGGGCCAAAGTACCAGGGGGTGTCCCATGCTCTCTGTGCCCACAAGTGTGGAATCTTGGCACACTGGGTGCACGCAAAGGCCGGTAAATTAGCCCCTGGGCTGCTGCCGGTCAGGGGGGGCAATAGCGCCAGGGGCCTCTGGGTCAGTAGGTGCCACAGTGCCCGATTCGGAACAAAAGGCAGGAAGGACTGAGTGGCAGTGCCAGGGGCAATTGGCACCCAAGTACCGGTAATGACTGGGGTTTTAGCAACCGACTGCGGGGAAAGTGTTCCCTCTGGGCTCAAATCTTGTTCTATAGAGACACTGAACTGCCCCAAGTGGGGCAAATTCACATCAGGAGTAGCACTCATCTAAGTCTTCAATTGATAACTGCCCAGTGTGGAGCAAATCTGCAGCACGACTGCCCTAATCCCCTGCCAGCGGGTAAATAACAGGCCCTGGCAGGGCAGTGGGTACATAACACAGGGCAGCGGGTACATACACAGGGCAGCGGGTACATAACACAGGGCAGCGGGTACATACCACAGGGCAGTGGGTACATAACACAGGGCAGCGGGTACATAACACAGGGCAGCGGGTACATACACAGGGCAGCGGGTACATAACCAGGGCAGCGGGTACATACACAGGGCAGCGGGTACATAACACAGGGCAGCGGGTACATAACACAGGGCAGCGGGTACATAACACAAGGGCAGCGGGTACATAACACAGGGCAGCGGGTACATAACACAGGGCAGCGGGTACATACATCAGGGCAGCGGGTACATACACAGGGCAGCGGGTACATAACACAGGGCAGCGGGTACATAACACAGGGCAGCGGGTACATAACACAGGGCAGCGGGTACATAACACAGGGAAGCGGGTACATAACACAGGGCAGCGGGTACATACACGGCGCGGTACATTACACAGGGCAGCGGGTACATAACACAGGGCAGCGGGTACATAACACAGGGCAGCGGGTACATACACAGGGCAGCGGGTACATAACACAGGGCAGCGGTACATAACACAGGGCAGCGGGTACATAAACAGGGCAGCGGGTACATAACACAGGGCAGCGGGTACATAACACAGGGAGCGGGTCTAACACGGCGCGGTACATAACACAGGGCAGCGGGTACATAACACAGGGCAGCGGGTACATAACACAGGCGGGAATACAATACTTCCAGGCAGCGTGGTACATAATACAGGGCAGCGGGTACATAACACAGGGCAGCGGGTACATAACACAGGGCAGCGGGTACATAACACAGGGCAGCGGGTACATAACACAGGGCAGCGGGTACATACACAGGGCAGCGGCTAAAAGTATACAGCAGCGGGTACATAACACAGGGCAGCGGGTACATAGTAAGCGACACACGGTACATAACACAGGGCAGCGGTGCCAGTGGGATGGGCAGTACCTGCACAGTTTGCCGCTCTGGGGTGGCGCTGTACCCGGGCAGGGAGGAAGCTGGAGGAGGAGGAGGAGGAGGGCGGCTGCTGGAGCTGCTGGAGGGCGGCGGGGGCGTGGCTTGCTGCTCAGTCTCCATGCTGATTGGCTGACAGAGAAGTCTCGGGGGGAAGACGGATCACATGGTGGTGGCACCTGCAGCGACAGAGGCACGGGGGGGCAATACATTAGCCTGGCACGTACCCCCAGTTACCCCCAGGCAATAAATACCCCAGTGACCCCGGGGCTGATGGGGTTGGAGTGGGGTATTGGGCACCAAGGGGCAGAAAGATAAACTGGTCTCCCCAGTGGGGCCGTTTGGCCAATAATCCCCAACATTGGGCCCCTGTGGTACTGGGGGGCCCCCAACCTGTAACAATACACCCCATACATTATTATATCTGAGGGGCCAAACAATTGTATCCCATTGAGGGCCCCCCGTGCCCCCCCCCCATGCCCCCAGGGTAAGGGCAACTCCCTGCACCTATGTGGGGTGCTCTGAATATTGGCTTCTGTACAAATGATGGGGCCCCCCATTACTGCTAGGGGCCCCTGGCTGGGAGAGAAACAGGCAGACCCCACGGCACAGACAGGCAGGGGGGCTCCTCACTCTCAGGGCCAAAGCTCCGGGGCCCCTGCTGGTTGGTACAGTCCTGTCGGCCTCACCTCAAACTTACTGATGCCCCGCCCCTTCGCCCCGCCCACTCTCCTAGTTAAACCAATCACAGACTGCCCCAGCCAGAAGTGCTGTAACTGTAAATAAGCCTCCAGGTAAAGGGCAAGTAAACCTGCACGTCAGGGACCCCTGCCAAAAAGCAAGACTGGGCTGTGGTGCCACTCAGTAGTGCCAGTCGGTACTGTTAGTGTTTGGGCACAATCCCATTCCGCCTATCACTGGCCTTGTCCTTCCACTTGCTGAAGGCTGACTGGGAATTCTGGGAATTGTAGTTCATAAAGGAAGCTGGAAGGAAGGAGTTCTATGGCTACAGGGGCTGTTACAATCCAGCGGGGGCTTCCCAATGGGACCCCAATACTGGGGCAGGGAGACTCCAGGAAACCGGGGGGCAGAGAGTCAGGGCACAATACCCCCCGGGGGGCGCACACACTGATTGGCTGCCAGCAACTGACATGGCTGCTGAATGGATCACTGCTCTGCTTGGGCCCCTCCCCAAATGGCATAACCAGCCAATGGAGCAAAAGGAAGAATATGAATGGGAGGGAGGTGAGAGTGGGGCAGAAGGAGGTGAGAGTGGGGCAGAAGGAGGTGAGAGTGGGGCAGAAGGAGGTGAGAGTGGGGCAAAAGGGGGAAGTGGGGCAGAAGGGGGTGAGAGTGGGGCAGAAGGAGGTGAGAGTGGGGCAGAAGGAGGAAGTGGGGCAGAAGGAGGCGAGAGTGGGGCAGAAGGAGGAAGTGGGGCAGAAGGGGGTGAGAGTGGGGCAGAAAGGGGAAGTGGGGCAGAAGGGGGTGAGAGTGGGGCAGAAGGAGGAAGTGGGGCAGAAGGAGGTGAGAGTGGGGCAGAAGGGGGAAGTGGGGCAGAAGGGGGTGAGAGTGGGGCAGAAGAGGGAAGTGGGGCAGAAGGGGGTGAGAGTGGGGCAGAAGGAGGAAGTGGGGCAGAAGGAGGTGAGAGTGGGGCAGAAGGAGGTGAGAGTGGGGCAGAAGGGGGAAGTGGGGCAGAAGGGGGGTGAGAGTGGGGCAGAAGGAGGTGAGAGTGGGGCAGAAGGAGGTGAGAGTGGGGGCAGAAGGAGGTGAGAGTGGGGCAAGAAGAGGTGAGAGTGGGGCAGAAGGAGGAAGTGGGGCAGAAGGAGGTGAGAGTGGGGCAGAAGGAGGTGAGAGTGGGGCAGAAGGAGGAAGTGGGGCAGAAGGAGGTGAGAGTGGGGCAGAAGGAGGAAGTGGGGCAGAAGGGGTGAGAGTGGGGCAGAAAGGAAGTGGGGCAGAAGGAGGTGAGAGTGGGGCAGAAGGAGGTGAGAGTGGGGCAGAAGGAGGTGAGAGTGGGGCAGAAGGGGAAGTGGGGCAGAAGGAGGTGAGAGTGGGGCAGAAGGGGGAAGTGGGGCAGAAGGAGGTGGAGAGTGGGGCAGAAGGAGGTGAGAGTGGGGCAGAAGGAGGTGAGAGTGGGGCAGAAAGGGAGGTGAGAGTGGGGCAGAAGGAGGAAGTGGGGCAGAAAGGCGGGTGAGAGTGGGGCAAGAAGGGGAAGTGGGGCAGAAGGAGGTGAGAGTGGGGCAGAAGGAGGTGAGAAGTGGGCAGAGGAGGTGAGAGTGGGCAGAAGGAGGTGAGAGTGGGGCAGAAGGAGGAAGTGGGGCAGAAGGGGTGAGAGTGGGTGCAGAGGGGGAAAGTGGGGCAGAAGGAGGTGAGAGTGGGGCAGAAGGGGGAAGTGGGGCAGAAGGAGGTGAGAGTGGGGCAGAAGGAGGAAGTGGGGCAGAAAGGGGGTGAGATGGGGGCAGAAGGGGTCGAAGGGGGCAGAAGGAGGTGAGAGTAGGGGCAGAAGGAGGTGAGAGTGGGGCAGAAGGAGGTGAGAGTGGGGCAGAAGGGGGAAGTGGGGCAGAAGGGGGTGAGAGTGGGGCAGAAGGAGGTGAGAGTGGGGCAGAAGGAGGAAGTGGGCAGAAGGGGTGAGAGTGGTGGCAGAAGGAGGTGAGAGTGGGGCAGAAGGAGTGAAGTGGGGCAGAAGGGGGTGAGAGTGGGGCAGAAGGGGGAAGTGGGGCAGAAGGAGGTGAGAGTGGGGCAGAAGGGGACAGTGGGGCAGAAGGAGGTGAGAGTGGGGCAGAAGGAGGAAGTGGGGCAGAAGGGGGTGAGAGTGGGGCAGAAGGGGGTGAGAGTGGGGCAGAAGGAGGTGAGAGTGGGGCAGAAGGGGAAGTGGGGCAGAAGGGGGTGAGAGTGGGGCAGAAGGGGGAAGTGGGGCAGAAGGAGGTGAGAGTGGGGCAGAAGGAGGTGAGAGTGGGGCAGAAGGGGAAGTGGGGCAGAAGGGGGTGAGAAGTGGGGCAGAAGGGGGAAGTGGGGCCAGAAGGAGGTGAGAGTGGGGCAGAAGGAGGTGAGAGTGGGGCAGAAGGGGGAGTGGGGCAGAAGGAGGTGAGAGTGGGGCAGAAGGGGGAAGTGGGGCAGAAGGAGGTGAGAGTGGGGCAGAAGGGGGAAGTGGGGCAGAAGGAGGTGAGAGTGGGGCAGAGAAGGGAAGGCAGAAGGAGGTGAGAGTGGGGCAGAAGGAGGTGAGAGTGGGGCAGAAGGGGGAAGTGGGGCAGAAAGGGGAAGTGGGGCAGAAGGAGGTGAGAGTGGGGCAGAAGAGGTGAGAGTGGGGCAAGAAGGGGGGAGAGTGGGGCAGAAGGAGGTGAGAGTGGGGCAGAAGGAGGTGAGAGTGGGGCAGAAGGAGGTGAGAGTGGGGCAGAAGGGGGAAGTGGGGCAGAAGGGGGAAGTGGGGCAAGAGGGGAAGTGGGGCAGAAGGAGGTGAGAGTGGGGCAGAAGGAGATGAGAGTGGGGCAGAAGGGGGAAGTGGGGCAGAAGGAGATGAGAGTGGGGCAGAAGGAGATGAGAGTGGGGCAGAAGGAGGTGAGAGTGTGGGCAGAAGGAGGTGAGAGTGGGGCAGAAGGAGGTGAGAGTGGGGCAGAAGGAGATGAGAGTGGGGCAGAAGGAGGTGAGATGGGGCAGAAGGGGGAAGTGGGCAGAAGGAGGTGAGAGTGGGGCAGAAGGAGATGAGAGTGGGGCAGAAGGAGGTGAGAGTGGGGCAGAAGGAGATGAGAGTGGCAGAAAGGAGATGAGAGTGGGGCAGAAGGAGGTGAGAGTGGGGCAGAAGGAGGTGAGAGTGGGGCAGAAGGAGGTGAGAGTGGGGCAGAAGGAGATGAGAGTGGGGCAGAAGGAGGTGAGAGTGGGGCAGAAGGGGGAAGTGGGCAAGAAGGAGGTGAGAGTGGGGCAGAAGGGGGAAGTGGGGCAGAAGGAGGTGAGAGTGGGGCAGAAGGAGGTGAGAGTGGGGCAGAAGGGGGAAGTGGGGGCAGAAGGAGGTGAGAGTGGGGCAGAAGGAGGTGAGAGTGGGGCAGAAGGAGGTGAGAGTGGGGCAGAAGGGGGAAGTGGGGCAGAAGGAGGTGAGAGTGGGGCAGAAGGGGGAAGTGGGGCAGAAGGAGGTGAGAGTGGGGCAGAAGGAGGTGAGAGTGGGCAGGAAGGGGAAGTGGGGCAGAAGGAGGTGAGAGTGGGGCAGAAGGGGGAAGTGGGGCAGAAGGAGGTGAGAGTGGGGCAGAAGGAGGTGAGAGTGGGAAGAAGGGGGAAGTGGGGCAGAAGGAGGTGAGAGTGGGCAGAAGGAGGTGAGAGTGGGGCAGAAGGAGGTGAGAGTGGGCAGAAGGGGGAAGTGGGGCAGAAGGAGGTGAGAGTGGGGCAGAAGGGGATGTGGGGCAGAAGGAGGGATGAGAGTGGGGCAGAAGGGGGATGTGGGGCAGACAAGAAGGGGGAAGTGGGGCAGAAGGAGGTGAGAGTGGGGCAGAAGGGGGAAGTGGGGCAGAAGGAGGTGAGAGTGGGGCAGAAAAGGGGGATGTGGGGCAGAAGGAGTGAGAGTGGGGCAGAAGGGGGATGTGGGGCAGAAGGGGAAGTGGGGCAGAAGGAGGTGAGAGTGGGGCAGAAGGGGGAAGTGGGCAGAAGGAGGTGAGAGTGGGGCAGAAGGAGGTGAGAGTGGGGCAGAAGGAGGTGAGAGTGGGGCAGAAGGGGAAGTGGGCAGAAGGAGGTGAGAGTGGGCAGAAAGGGGGAAGTGGGGCAGAAGGAGGTGAGAGTGGGGCAGAAGGAGGTGAGAGTGGGGCAGAAGGGGAAGTGGGGCAGAAGGAGGTGAGAGTGGGGCAGAAGGAGGTGAGAGTGGGGCAGGAGGAGGTGAGAGTGGGGCAGAAGAGGTGAGAGTGGGGCAGAAGGGGGAAGTGGGGCAAAGGAGGTGAGAGGTGGGGGCAGAAGGGGGAAGTGGGGCAGAAGGAGGTGAGAGTGGGGCAGAAGGGGAAGATGGGGCAGAAGGAGGTGAGAGTGGGGCAGAAGGGGCGAAGTGGGGCAGAAGGAGGTGAGAGTGGGGCAGAAGGGGGAAGTGGGGCAGAAGGAGGTGAGAGTGGGGCAGAAGGGGGAAGTGGGCAGAAGGAGGTGAGAGTGGGGCAGAAGGAGGTGAGAGTGGGGCAGAAGGGGAAAGTGGGCAGAAGGAGGTGAGAGTGGGGCAGAAGGAGGTGAGAGTGGGGCAGAAGGAGGTGAGAGTGGGGCAGAAGGGGGAAGTGGGGCAGAAGGAGGTGAGAGTGGGGCAGAAGGGGGATGTGGGGCAGAAGGAGGTGAGAGTGGGGCAGAAGGGGGATGTGGGGCAGAAGGGGAAGTGGCAGAAGGAGGTGAGAGTGGGCAAGAAGGGGAAGTGGGGCAGAAGGAGGTGAGAGTGGGGCAGAAGGAGGTGAGAGTGGGGCAGAAGGGGAAGTGGGCAGAAGGAGGTGAGAGGTGGGGCAGAAGGAGGTGAGAGTGGGGCAGAAGGGGGAAGTGGGGCAGAAGGAGGTGAGAGTGGGGCAGAAGGGGGAAGTGGGGCAGAAGGAGGTGGAGAGTGGGGCAGAAGGAGGTGAGAGTGGGGCAGAAGGGGGAAGTGGGGCAGAAGGAGGTGAGAGTGGGGCAGAAGGAGGTGAGAGTGGGGTCGAGGAGGTGAGAGTGGGCAGAAGGGAAGTGGGGCAGAAGGAGGTGAGAGTGGGGCAGAAGGGGGATGTGGGGCAGAAGGAGGTGAGAGTGGGGCAGAAGGGGGATGTGGGGCAGACAGGGGGAAGTGGGCAGAAGGAGGTGAGAGTGGGGCAGAAGGGGGAACGTGGGGCAGAAGGAGGTGAGAGTGGGGCAGAAGGGGGATGTGGGGCAGAGGAGGTGAGAGTGGGGCAGAAGGGGGATGTGGGGCAGAAGGGGAAGTGGGGCAGAAGGAGGTGAGAGTGGGCAGAAGGGGAAGTGGGGCAGAAGGAGGTGAGAGTGGGGCAGAAGGAGGTGAGAGTGGGGCAGAAGGAGGTGAGAGTGGGGCAGAAGGGGGAAGTGGGCAGAAGGAGGTGAGAGTGGGCAGAAGGGGGAGTGGGGCAGAAGGAGGTGAGAGTGGGGCAGAAGGAGGTGGAGAGTGGGGCAGAAGGGGGAAGTGGGGCAGAAGGAGGTGAGAGTGGGCAGAAAGGGGAAAGTGGGGCAGAAGGAGGTGAGAGTGGGGCAGAAGGAGGTGAGAGTGGGGGCAGAAGGAGGTGAGAGTGGGGCAGAAGGGGGAGTGGGCAGAAGGAGGTGAGAGTCGGGGCAGAAGGGGGAAGTGGGGCAGAAGGAGGTGAGAGTGGGGCAGAAGGAGGTGAGAGTGGGGCAGAAGGGGGAAGTGGGGCAGAAGGAGGTGAGAGTGGGGCAGAAGGAGGTGAGAGTGGGGCAGGAGGAGGTGAGAGTGGGGCAGAAGGAGGAAATGGGCAGAATGGGGGGAAGTGGGGCAGAAGGAGGTGAGAGTGGGGCAGAAGGGGAAGTGGGGCAGAAGGAGGTGAGAGTGGGGCAGAAGGGGAAGTGGGGCAGAAGGAGGTGAGAGTGGGGCAGAAGGAGGTGAGAGTGGGGCAGAAACACAAGGGGGAAGTGGGGCAGAAGGAGGTGAGAGTGGGGCAGAAGGGGGAAGTGGGGCAGAAGGAGGTGAGAGTGGGGCAGAAGGGGGAAGTGGGGCAGAAGGAGGTGAGAGTGGGGCAGAAAGGGGAAGTGGGGCAGAAGGAGGTGAGAGTGGGGCAGAAGGAGGTGAGAGTTGGGGGCAGAAGGAGGTGAGAGTGGGGCAGAAGGGGGAAGTGGGCAGAAGGAGGTGAGAGTGGGGTCGAAGGGGGAAGTGGGGCAGAAGGAGGTGAGAGTGGGGGCAAGAAAAGGGGGAAGTGGGGCAGAAGGAGGTGAGAGTGGGGGCAGAAGGGGGGAAGTGGGGCAGAAGGAGGTGAGAGTGGGGCAGAAGGGGGAAGTTGGGGGCAGAAGGAGGTGAGAGTGGGGGCAAGAAGGGGGAAGTGGGGCAGAAGGAGGTGAGAGTGGGGCAGAAAGGGGAAGTGGGGCAGAAGGAGGTGAGAGTGGGGCAGAAGGAGGTGAGAGTGGGGCAGAAGGAGGTGAGAGTGGGGCAGAAGGGGGAAGTGGGCAGAAGGAAGGGTAAGGGAAGTGGGTGAGACTGGGGCAGAAGAGACACTGGGGGGTCGGGGGGTAGAACTGGGGGCCCATACAGACAGACTGGTGCCCCCCCAGACATGAGCCGGTGCCACTCAGTGCCCCCAGTCTGTTGCCCCAGGAAAGCATCCCGCCCAGTTGCCAGGCTGCCGGGGCATCTCATGTTATGGGGCCCTAGGGCCACAGGGGGCGGGGCCTGTCTGTGCGGGGGGGGGGGGGGAGCAATTTGTTGGTTAATGAGAGGAGCTGCCATAATGAGCTCTGTGCAAATCCTGACTATATGAATCCCACCCCCCCATGCCCCCCCCGAGTCTGGGGGTGAGAAGCCCATGAACACATTAACGAGCCAATTGTCTCTCCTGGGCCTAATTATTGTGCCTGTCGCTGAGCGCAGTGCATGCCGGGAAATCCCACAGCATTATGGGAAGCCACAGTGGCTACAAGGAATAAGGGTCCCTTAGTAAACAAACCCCCACCTGGGCCTTTCCCTTCTCTGAGATCCGCACACAAAGGTCTCATCCTGCACCCCCCGACCCAGCCGTGACTCCGACCCCCCAATATGCAGCCAGCCCCCCCACTACCCCCTCGTTAGGTTCCCCAAGGTCACAGGAGCTGGAACGACCCCCCACCCTGCTGCCCCCACACAGGCAGAGCAGGGGCAGATGCTGATGGGGAAGGGGGGGCACTTACCGGCGGGCACCGAGTCCCGGTGGAACCAACATTCAGCTCCTTTTGTTCCGCTCCCTGTGCCGCCTGCGCCTCACTGTCTCCCCGAGCGGGGAAGGAGCAGCCTCAGTTCCTCATGATTATCAGGTTGCCTAGCAACAGCCAATAGCGCGACTCTGCTCCATCCTTGCTGTGTGTGAGGCTGTCAGTAATATATAGGGCAGCTCAGCGCTGTGTGGGGCAATTACAGTGAGCGCTGGGGTATAAACCTGCCCCCCCCATCACTTGCACTGGGGCCGGGTATCAGCCTGGGGTATAAACCTGCCCCCCCCCCCATCACTTGCACTGGGGCCGGGTATCAGCCTGGGGTATAAACCTGCCCCCCCATCACTTGCACTGGGGCCGGGTATCAGCCCTGGGGTATAAACCTGCCCCCCCCATCACTTGCACTGGGGCCAAGGGTAATCAGCCTGGGGTATAAACCTGCCCCCCCCCATCCACTTGCACTGGGGCCGGGTATCAGCCTGGGGTATAAAACCTGCCCCCCCATCACTGCACTGGGGCCGGGTATCAGCCTGGGTATAAACTGCCCCCCCCATCACTTGCACTGGGGCCGGGTATCAGCCTGGGCCTATAAACCTGCCCCCCCATCACTTTGCCTGGGGCCGGGTATCAGGCCTGGGCCATAAACCATCTGCCCCCCCATCACTTTGCACTGGGCCGGGTATCAGCCCTGGGGTATAAACCTGCCCCCCCCATCCTCTTGCACTGGGGCCGGGTAATCAGCCGGGGTATAAACCTGCCCCCCCATCACTTGCACTGGGGCGGGTATCAGCCGGGGTATAAACCTGCCCCCCATCACTTGGCAACTGGGGCCGGGTATCAGCCTGGGGTATAAACCTGCCCCCCCATCACTTGCACTGGGCCGGGTATCAGCCTGGGTATAAACCTGCCCCCCCTATCACTTGCACACTGGGGCGGTATCAGCCTGGGTATAAACCTGCCCCCCCCCCATCACTTGCACTGGGGCGGGTATCAGCCTGGGGTATAAACCTGCCCCCCCCATCACTTGCACTGGGGCCGGGTATCAGCCTGGGGTATAAACCTGCCCCCCTATGCACTTGCACTGGGGCCGGGTATCAGCCTGGGGTATAAACCTGCCCCCCCATCACTTGCACTGGGGCCGGGTATCAGCCTGGGGTATAAACCTGCCCCCCCATCACTTGCACTGGGGCCGGTTATCAGCCTGGGGTATAAACCTGCCCCCCCCATCACTTGCACTGGGGCCGGGTATCAGCCTGGGGTATAAACCTGCCCCCCCACAGGGCCCAGCGACACAGATACACTGCCCCCTGCTGTTCTCTCCGTTGCACCATCACAGGGCTGTAACTGTAGCAGGTCATGTGACTGCTGGGGGCCCAGGGGGTATTGGGGGGCCCAGGAGGTATTGGGGGGCCAGTGGGGCACTGACTGACAGTCTCTAAGAAATATCTAAATCCCAAAGTGGGGGGGGGGGGCTTAAACTGCATTTGCTGTGGGGCCCAATAACCTTTAGTTACAGTGTGTAAGTGCCACCTATACGGGGTGTTACCGGACTGTGCCCCCCCCAGTGCCCCCCAGTGTGTAAGTACAGAGCAGGGGGGGGGCCATTCCAGGGGGGCAGGATCTGCAGAGCATCCAACAGGGGCCCCAGAAATGTCTCCCAGGTCTGGTCTGGGCCAATGAGAAATCAGTCAGGATGTGAGTTGTAATATAATAGCCCCTCCCACACTGCTCAGTGCGGCCAATGGGATGTGTGCTGATCTCCAGCGGCCAATACCAGCGTTAGGCTATTGCCCCATTGGGTTGTAAATCAGCCCCTACACTGACACCTGCCCCCTACTGTTCCTGCCCCCAGAAGCAGCGTCTCAGTCCCGGCGCAGCCAAACATGGCGGGTATCCAACTCTGAGTATCACTCATGTATTATAAGGATAATGTACCCCCTACTGTAAATGATAAGGATATTAGCAGTCACTGAGGGGTTCTGTGCCCCCCATATAAAGGCACAAGGCTGCAGGCTGAGTTATACAGGGAACTCTGAGTATCACTCATGTATTATAAGGATAATGTACCCCCTACTGTAAATGATAAGGATATTAGCAGTCACTGAGGGGTTCTGTGCCCCCCATATAAAGGCACAAGGCTGCAGGCTGAGTTATACAGGGAACTCTGAGTATCACTCATGTATTATAAGGGATACTGTACCCCCTACTGTAAATGATAAGGATATTAGCAGTCACTGAGGGGTTCTGTGCCCCCCATATAAAGGCACAAGGCTGCAGGCTGAGTTATACAGGGAACTCTGAGTATCACTCATGTATTATAAGGGATAATGTACCCCCTACTGTAAATGATAAGGATATTAGCAGTCACTGAGGGGTTCTGTGCCCCCCATATAAAGGCACAAGGCTGCAGGCTGAGTTATACAGGGAACTCTGAGTATCACTCATGTATTATAAGGGATAATGTACCCCCTACTGTAAATGATAAGGATATTAGCAGTCACTGAGGGGTTCTGTGCCCCCCATATAAAGGCACAAGGCTGCAGGCTGAGTTATACAGGGAACTCTGAGTATCACTCATGTATTATAAGGGATAATGTACCCCCTACTGTAAATGATAAGGATATTAGCAGTCACTGAGGGGTTTGGGTTTGAACCAGTAACAGACATTTGCAGAGGGCAACACCGGTGGGGGGGGGGGGGGGTCATTATGCTGTTGATGTGCCCCCCAGTGGGTGTGTATGGGCCCCACAGATGGTCAGACAGGGCAAAGATCTGCCCATTAGGTTCTCTCCCTAAACACAAAGATCTGGTTGGCCCAATCCAAGCTAAGGCTCAGGGGATGCTGGGAGTTGTAGTTCGGCACCACACAGATTCCCCTGACACCAAGCGTTTCTTTTCTGAGTGTTTTTATTGCTGATATCATGTGACCATACAGCGACATAAGCACCAATCAGACTGAACCTTTTTATTTCTTACAACCAATCAGAACTCACGTAACAAAATGGCTGCTCATTTGCAATGTACATTCATTTCCTATTGGCAGCGGTTCCAGGGCAGAACTTACGGTACCGGGGTGGGTCACGCTGCCAGGCAGCCCCCAGAACCAGAACTGCCCATACACTTCCTGGATTCACTTAACCCTTGAGTTGCTGACTGAGCTCACACAATATCCCAGAAGCCTCAACAAATAGAAAATGAGCGTAAGTTGCCAAAGTGCCCAGAGAAGTGCCCCGAGCAAGGGGGCATCAAGGCATTTTAGGGTTGAGATGCCCCGCCCATTCATACCCAGATTGGTGGATCACATGGCCTGACTTTCCTTCTAACAACCAATGATACGCAGCCATTAGTCAGCCAATGAGGTTGCTTCCCTTCACTGATCAGCTGACAAAACTGCATTGGGGGAGGGGGGATTAAACAGTGTCTGTAGAGAATGGGGGGGGGGGGGGTAAATGGCTGAAATGAACCCCCCATTCCCCACCCCGTACCCAGGGCTTCTGGGAGAAGCTGCACAATTCATATTGGGGTACATTTCCCACCCCATGTCCCCCAGTTTTCTTGGGGGTTGGAACAGAGAACAGATATTTCCCCCCCATCTCAATGATGCTGAGTAAAGGTATTAATATTTGGGGGGGTCCCAAAGGGCAACTTTCCTCCACTAATTCCGGGGTGGGAGGATAAACGCCCAGGGGGGCCCCAATCTCACCCTATATATTATGAGAAGCTTTTGTCCAATCACAGGCCGAGGTTAATACAGGGTGTGAGTGGCATAAAGGGGTTAAACTGTTCCTTCTCTGGGCCCTAATGCCCCCTGCTGGGAGCCTGGGGGGGGCATTTAGTAGAACTGGTACATATTTCATCCTAACACTACATAATAATAACAACAATCATTCCCTGGGGGGCCCGGGGCCCCCAGTAACACTCTCTTGTCTCTCAGGCTACGGGGCCCGGGGGTAGGTAGCCCACATGGCGGCCCTTCTGCCCAACCATTGGCTGCAAAGGGACCAGCAGGAAACACTGGGACCCCCTGAGAGCCCCCAATGGGCGCCGGGGCCCATCAAGCCGCTGGCGAGGGAGGTGCCAGGGTAACAGGGAGGGGATGGCAGTGCCCCCCAGGGTCAGAATGGCTCCGTGCCGGGGGAGAACTTGTTCTTCTTGCGTTTGCTTTTGGCTGAGGGGGGGGGCAGTTCCAGGGACTCGAGGCGGTAGGGGCGCAGCAGGGGGGCATCTGTCCCTCGGGGGGGGGAGACGGAGGTGGCGCTGGCAGAGGAGATGGTCGGCGCTGGCAGGAGGGGGGCACTGCCCACCGGGGAGGAGTTGTGCAGAGCTGCAGGGAGAAAACACACACAGTCATGGTGCCAAGGCCTTCGCTCAGGATCCCACCCCCACGCAGCATTCACTAAGGCTAAATAAGTGCTTCTGTCTCTATTTATCTACCTGTCTGTCTAATCTATATATCTATATGTATCTATCTACCTACCTACCTACCTACCTATCTATCCATCTATCACCTATATTTATCTATATCTACCTGTCTGTCTAATCTATATATCTATATGTATCTATCTACCTACCTACCTATCTATCCATCTATCACCTATATTTATCTATATCTACCTGTCTGTCTAATCTATATATCTATATCTATCTACCTACCAATCTACCTACCTATCTATCCATCTATCACCTATATTTATCTATATCTACCTGTCTGTCTATATCTATATGTATCTATCTACCAATCTACCTACCTATCTCTATCTACCTATCTACTTGCCTATCTATCTATCTATCTATCTATCTATCTATCTATCTATCTATTTATATGAATCTATCTATCATCTATCTATCTATCTATCCACCTATCTATCTATATTTATCTATATCTATCTATATATCTATATGTATCTATCTATCCCCTCCAATACAATGTGCCAGATACACTGTACTTATTAACCCTTTGCACCACAAACATCTTCTATTCCCTTTATTTCTTCCTCTTTGAATCCTTTTCCCCAATCCCCCTTCTCTCACATGGTATTTCCCATCACTTCCCCTCTCCCGTGATCCCATGTTCTGACACCAGGTGGCGTTGTTACGTTACAGTCAGTTCATTCAAGATAAGGCAGACTGCACTGGTACAGAGGTGTTGTTGATTGTGGGTCTGGGCCAGTGATGGGAGTGATGGTATTACGGTACCAGTACTGTGGGTCTGGGCCAGTGATGGGGGTGACGGTATTAAGGTACCAGTACTGTGGGTCTGGGCCAGTGATGGGGGTGACGGTATTACGGTACCAGTACTGTGGGTCTGGGCCAGGGATGGGAGTGACGGTATTACGGTACCAGTACTGTGGGTCTGGGCCAGTGATGGGGGTGACGGTATTACGGTACCAGTACTGTGGGTCTGGGCCAGTGATGGGGGTGACGGTATTACGGTACCAGTACTGTGGGTCTGGGCCAGTGATGGGGGTGACGGTATTACGGTACCAGTACTGTGGGTCTGGGCCAGGGATGGGAGTGACGGTATTACGGTACCAGTACTGTGGGTCTGGGCCAGGGATGGGAGTGACGGTATTACGGTACCAGTACTGTGGGTCTGGGCCAGGGATGGGAGTGACGGTATTACGGTACCAGTACTGTGGGTCTGGGCCAGGGATGGGAGTGACGGTATTACGGTACCAGTACTGTGGGTCTGGGCCAGGGATGGGGGTGACGGTATTACGGTACCCAGTACTGTGGGTCTGGGCCAGGGATGGGAGTGACGGTATTATGGTACCAGTACTGTGGGTCTGGGCCAGTGATGGGGGTGGACGGTATTACGGTACCAGGACTGGGAGTCCTGGGCCAGTGATGGGGGTGACGGTATTACGGTACCAGTACTGTGGGTCTGGGCCAGTGATGGGGGTGATGGTATTACGGTACCAGTACTGTGGGTCTGGGCCAGTGATGGGGGTGACGGTATTACGGTACCAGTACTGTGGGTCTGGGCCAGTGATGGGAGTGACGGTATTACGGTACCAGTACTGTGGGTCTGGGCCAGTGATGGGGGTGACGGTATTACGGTACCAGGACTGGGAGTCTAGGCCAGTGATGGGGGTGACGGTATTACGGTACCAGTACTGTGGGTCTGGGCCAGTGATGGGGGTGACGGTATTACGGTACCAGTACTGTGGGTCTGGGCCAGTGATGGGAGTGACGGTATTACGGTACCAGTACTGTGGGTCTGGGCCAGTGATGGGGGTGACGGTATTACGGTACCAGGACTGGGAGTCTAGGCCAGTGATGGGGGTGACGGTATTACGGTACCAGTACTGTGGGTCTGGGCCAGTGATGGGGGTGACGGTATTACGGTACCAGGACTGTGGGTCTGGGCCAGGGATGGGAGTGACGGTATTACGGTACCAGTACTGTGGGTCTGGGCCAGTGATGGGGGTGACGGTATTACAGTACCAGGACTGTGGGTCTGGGCCAGGGATGGGGGTGACGGTATTACGGTACCAGTACTGTGGGTCTGGGCCAGTGATGGGGGTGACGGTATTACGGTACCAGGACTGTGGGTCTGGGCCAGTGATGGGGGTGACGGTATTACGGTACCAGGACTGTGGGTCTGGGCCAGGGATGGGGGTGACGGTATTACGGTACCAGTACTGTGGGTCTGGGCCAGTGATGGGGGTGACGGTATTAAGGTACCAGTACTGTGGGTCTGGGCCAGTGATGGGGGTGACGGTATTACGGTACCAGGACTGTGGGTCTGGGCCAGTGATGGGGGTGACGGTATTACGGTACCAGGACTGTGGGTCTGGGCCAGGGATGGGAGTGACGGTATTACGGTACCAGTACTGTGGGTCTGGGCCAGGGATGGGGGTGACGGTATTACGGTACCAGGACTGTGGGTCTGGGCCAGTGATGGGGGTGACGGTATTACGGTACCAGTACTGTGGGTCTGGGCCAGTGATGGGGGTGACGGTATTACGGTACCAGTACTGTGGGTCTGGGCCAGTGATGGGGGTGACGGTATTACGGTACCAGTACTGTGGGTCTGGGCCAGTGATGGGGGTGACGGTATTACGGTACCAGGACTGTGGGTCTGGGCCAGTGATGGGGGTGACGGTATTACGGTACCAGTACTGTGGGTCTGGGCCAGTGATGGGGGTGACGGTATTACGGTACCAGTACTGTGGGTCTGGGCCAGGGATGGGGGTGACGGTATTACGGTACCAGGACTGTGGGTCTGGGCCAGTGATGGGGGTGATGGTATTACGGTACCAGTACTGTGGGTCTGGGCCAGTGATGGGGGTGACGGTATTACGGTACCAGTACTGTGGGTCTGGGCCAGTGATGGGGGTGATGGTATTACGGTACCAGTACTGTGGGTCTGGGCCAGGGATGGGAGTGACGGTATTACGGTACCAGTACTGTGAGTCTGGGCCAGGGATGGGAGTGATGGTATTACGGTACCAGTACTGTGAGTCTGGGCCAGGGATGGGAGTGATGGTATTACGGTACCAGTACTGTGGGTCTGGGCCAGGGATGGGGGTGATGGTATTACGGTACCAGTACTGTGAGTCTGGGCCAGGGATGGGGGTGATGGTATTACGGTACCAGTACTGTGGGTCTGGGCCAGGGATGGGGGTGATGGTATTACGGTACCAGTACTGTGAGTCTGGGCCAGGGATGGGGGTGATGGTATTACGGTACCAGTACTGTGGGTCTGGGCCAGTGATGGGGGTGACGGTATTACGGTACCAGTACTGTGGGTCTGGGCCAGGGATGGGAGTGACGGTATTACGGTACCAGGACTGTGGGTCTGGGCCAGGGATGGGGGTGACGGTATTACGGTACCAGTACTGTGGGTCTGGGCCAGGGATGGGAGTGACGGTATTACGGTACCAGGACTGTGGGTCTGGGCCAGGGATGGGGGTGACGGTATTACGGTACCAGGACTGTGGGTCTGGGCCAGGGATGGGGTGACGGTATTACGGTACCAGTACTGTGGGTCTGGGCCAGTGATGGGAGTGACGGTATTACGGTACCAGGACTGTGGGTCTGGGCCAGGGATGGGAGTGACGGTATTACGGTACCAGTACTGTGGGTCTGGGCCAGTGATGGGGGTGACGGTATTACGGTACCAGGACTGTGGGTCTGGGCCAGGGATGGGAGTGACGGTATTACGGTACCAGGACTGTGGGTCTGGGCCAGGGATGGGAGTGACGGTATTACGGTACCAGTACTGTGGGTCTGGGCCAGGGATGGGAGTGACGGTATTACGGTACCAGGACTGTGGGTCTGGGCCAGGGATGGGGGTGACGGTATTACGGTACCAGGACTGTGGGTCTGGGCCAGGGATGGGGGTGACGGTATTACGGTACCAGGACTGTGGGTCTGGGCCAGGGATGGGAGTGACGGTATTACGGTACCAGTACTGTGGGTCTGGGCCAGGGATGGGAGTGACGGTATTACGGTACCAGGACTGTGGGTCTGGGCCAGGGATGGGGGTGACGGTATTACGGTACCAGGACTGTGGGTCTGGGCCAGGGATGGGGGTGACGGTATTACGGTACCAGTACTGTGGGTCTGGGCCAGTGATGGGAGTGACGGTATTACGGTACCAGTACTGTGGGTCTGGGCCAGGGATGGGAGTGATGGTATTACGGTACCAGGACTGTGGGTCTGGGCCAGGGATGGGGGTGATGGTATTACGGTACCAGTACTGTGAGTCTGGGCCAGGGATGGGGGTGATGGTAGGATCCATATAAAGGGGTAAATGGGCAGAGGGGCCACACCGGGCTCAGGTGCATAAGGGCCCCGGAAGCCCCTCGCCACTCCCCCAGTAGTGGGCCCTGACTGTCGGTACCGGATTGGGCCCCCCGGGCCGGTACCTACCCAGACTCCTCATGGGGTCGGCGCTCAGGATCTGGCTGGCTCGTTTGGATTTGAAGTAGTTGCTGGCGATGTTCTCGCTGTCGCTGCGACTGAGCATTAACCTGTAGCGATCTTCCTCCTGCGGGAGAGACAGGTCAGCGCCTAACGCTCTCTATAAGCAGCACCTTATACCTGTACTACAACTCCCATCGCCCCCTGCCGGGCAGTTCAGAGTCCAGCACCACAGAATGACTTTCCCGGGGTGGGCGGAGCCTTCTCTGAGCAGCTCCGTCCGTTTCTGATTGGCTCCTGCTCCACATGTGATATTGGCCCCGGCACACCACGCCCACCTACCATCAGCTGATCCTCTGTCTCCGCCCCTGGCGTTCGCTTTGCTTTAAGCTGCGGCAGCCCCGGAGCTGCGGAGAGAGAAGAGTTAATGTCAGTTCGGTTCTGTGGGGAAATGGGGGACAGAGCTGGGGGGGGGCTCACCTGAGGGAAGACTGGTTTTGTGCAACACCACTTCCGGTAGCCTCCACCGGTAACTGTCCTCGTCCCACTGCGCTTCCCGGCGGATCCGGTCCAGGTTGCTATAGTTACAGTCGCGCCGGATGAGCGGTTGCACTTGGTCGAGAATCTGTTGCTGTAGGAGGAGCTCCATCTCCTGGCGGCGGATAGCGGCGAGATAGTCTTTCCTCTCCCGCTCGAACTCGCACAGAAGGTCCTCGATCTCCGTGTCCGAGGCGCGCAACTGGGGGGTACCGGGGGGGGTCAGTAACTGGGGGGGTACCGGGGGGGTCAGTAACTGGGGGGTACCGGGGGGGGGTCAGTAACTGGGGGGTACCGGGGGGGGTCAGTAACTGGGGGGGTACCGGGGGGGGTCAGTAAACTGGGGGTACCGGGGGGGGGTCAGTAACTGGGGGTACCGGGGGGGGGTCAGTAACTGGGGTACCGGGGGGGGGTCAGTAACTGGGGGGTACCGGGGGGGTCAGTAACTGGGGGTACCGGGGGGGGTCAGTAACTGGGGTACGGGGGGGGTCAGTAACTGGGGGTACCGGGGGGGGGTCAGTAACTGGGGGTACCGGGGGGGGGTCAGTAACTGGGGGGTACCGGGGGGTCAGTAACTGGGGTACGGGGGGGTCAGTAACTGGGGGTACGGGGGGGTCAGTAACTGGGGGTACGGGGGGGTCAGTAACTGGGGGTACCGGGGGGTCAGTAACTGGGGGTACGGGGGGTCAGTAACTGGGGGTACGGGGGGTCAGTAACTGGGGGTACGGGGGGTCAGTAACTGGGGGTACCGGGGGGGTCAGTAACTGGGGGTACCGGGGGGGTCAGTAACTGGGGGTACCGGGGGGGTCAGTAACTGGGGGTACCGGGGGTCAGTAACTGGGGTACCGGGGGGGTCAGTAACTGGGGGTACCGGGGGGTCAGTAACTGGGGTAACGGGGGGTCAGTAACTGGGGGGGTCAGTAACTGGGGGGGGTCAGTAACTGGGGGTACGGGGGGGGTCAGTAACTGGGGGTACGGGGGGTCAGTAACTGGGGGTACGGGGGGGTCAGTAACTGGGGTACGGGGGCGGTCAGTAACTGGGGTACGGGGGCGGTCAGTAACTGGGGGTACGGGGGCGGTCAGTAACTGGGGGGTACGGGGGGCGGTCAGTAACTGGGGGTCGGGGGGCGGGTCAGTAACTGGGGGTACGGGGCGGTCAGTAACTGGGGTACAGGGCGGTCAGTAACTGGGTACGGGGGGTCAAACTGGGGGACGGGGGGTCAGTAACAGTAACTGGGGGTATGGGGGCCGAGGGGTCAGTAACAGTAACTGGGGGTATGGGGGCCGAGGGGGTCAGTAACAGTAACTGGGGGTATGGGGGCCGAGGGGGTCAGTAACAGTAACTGGGGGTATGGGGGCCGAGGGGTCAGTAACAGTAACTGGGGGTATGGGGGCCGAGGGGTCAGTAACAGTAACTGGGGGTATGGGGGGCCGAGGGGGTCAGTAACAGTAACTGGGGGTATGGGGGCCGAGGGGGTTCAGTAACAGTAACTGGGGGTATGGGGGCCGAGGGGGTTCAGTAACAGTAACTGGGGGTAATGGGGGCCGAGGGGGTCAGTAACAGTAACTGGGGGTATGGGGGCCGAGGGGGTCAGTAACAGTAACTGGGGGTATGGGGGCCGAGGGGGGTTCAGTAACAGTAACTGGGGGTATGGGGGCCGAGGGGGTCAGTAACAGTAACTGGGGGTATGGGGGCCGAGGGGGTCAGTAACTGGGGTATGGGGGCCGAGGGGGTCAGTAACTGGGGGTAGGAGGGGGTCGAGTAACAGTAACTGGGGGAAGGGGGCGGGGGGTCAGTAACAGTAACAGGGGGAAGGGGGCGGGGGGTCAGTAACAGTAACTGGGGGTACAGGGGGCGGGGGGTCAGTAACAGTAACTGGGGGTAGGGGGGTCAGTAACAGTAACTGGGGGTACGGGGGTCAGTAACAGTAACTGGGGGTACGGGGGTCAGTAACAGTAACTGGGGGTACGGGGGTCAGTAACAGTAACTGGGGGTACGGGGGTCAGTAACAGTAACTGGGGGAAGGGGGCGGGGGGTCAGTAACAGTAACTGGGGGAAGGGGGCGGGGGGTCAGTAACAGTAACTGGGGGAAGGGGGCGGGGGGGACAGTAACTGGGGGATGGGGCGGGGGGGTCAGTAACAGTAACTGGGGGTACAGGGGGCGGGGGGGTCAGTAACAGTAACAGTAACTGGGGGTACGGGGGTCAGTAACAGTAACAGTAACTGGGGGTACGGGGGTCAGTAACTGGGGGTACGGGGGTCAGTAACTGGGGATACGGGGGGTTGGTTATGGGAATAGGGTTGGGGGGGCCCTTACCTTGTCCTGCAGTTTATCGAGGAGGCGGCTCTTGGCCTGCAGTTCCTCCTGGATGGACTCATAGACCCTGAGCAGCACCCGCTCGTTACTGTCCTCACTCTGCAGCGCCACCCGCAGCTCCTCCTTCCGCTCATCCGCGTATTTCTTGCGCCGCCGCCGCTTCTCCTTCAGGTCCTTGTTCTCTGCTTGTTCCCCCCCCACCACCTGCTGCTCCAGCATCTGCAGCCTGAAACGTACTGACCGTCACCCCAGCTGCACCCCCACTCTGTGTGGCACGGGGGCCCCCCTGTAATGTCTTTATGTGCCACTCACGTGTGTCACTGCTGTGAGTCCCAGATGGGAAGTTCCACCTTAGTGCCCCCCTGTGTGCGCTACCCCCGCCTTAGTGCCCCCCTGTGTGCGCTACCCCCGCCTTAGTGCCCCCCTGTGTGCGCTACCCCCGCCTTAGTGCCCCCCTGTGTGCGCTACCCCCGCCTTAGTGCCCCCCTGTGTGCGCTACCCCCGCCTTAGTGCCCCCCTGTGTGCGCTGCCCCCCTGTGTGCGCTACCCCCGCCTTAGTGCCCGCCTGTGTGCGCTACCCCCGCCTTAGTGCCCCCCTGTGTGCGCTACCCCCGCCTTAGTGCCCGCCTGTGTGCTGTGCCCCCAACTTAGTACCCACCTCTGTGTTTTGTACTACCCCTGCCTTAGTGCCCGCCTGTGTGCTGTGCCCCCGAGCAGAATGGGGGAAGAAGAGGGGTAACGAACCCCAACAAGTTGTTGCTTACCTGGCGAGCACGTTCTGAGGAGTGACATTTCGGGGGGGCTCCTTGGCAGGAAGGGTGGGTGCAACAAGGGTCTCCACATTGTCTGTGCCAACGCTATTGAGTTGTGGTGCCATCGGCAGCGGATCAGCCTGGGATGGGAAACAGAGCAATAGTGACGGGAGTGCGCGGCGCTGAGTGGGCAAATCTGCAGGCAAACCCAATGTGTGAGGGACCCAACACCCAGTGCGAGGGGCCTTCCTGCTCAGTTGGGTTTGTGGTTTTTCAAAAAAAACACGGAAAGTTCCCCTTTAAATAAAATGGAAGGTACAGTAGAACAGAGCATGTTTGTGTAGTACTTACCGGCTCCGACTCCCCGGCTGCGCCGCTGTCTGTAACGTCTCTTTCTGATGCTGCAAACAAAACAGGTTTTCCTTAGAGCGGCCGGCTGGCCAGTAACAGATAGGGGGGCTCTGTACCTCCTGGGGGAGTATGGTTTGTCCCAGTCTCCTTGCCTCACCCCCCCCCCCCCCCCCCCCCCCCCCCCCCCACACACACACACACACACACACCAGTTTAGTACAACCGGCTGTCACTGCTGCCCAACCAGCACCGGCCCAGTGAGAGACGGGCAATGGATCCAGGACTTGGGCCTGGGAGCAACATTGGTTCTGGTACTGTACAGCCTTAATGGGGCTATGGACTGGGACAGGACAGTCGTCATTACCTTATTGTCGAGCCGTTACTCGGTTCCCCCGGGGAACAGAGAGCCGTTACACGGTTCCCCCGGGGAACAGAGAGCCGTTACACGGTTCCCCCGGGGAACAGAGAGCCGTTACACGGTTCCCCCGGGGAACAGAGAGCCGTTACACGGTTCCCCCGGGGAACAGAGAGCCGTTACACGGCCCGTGCCTGAATACTCCATACTCCTATCTGGTAGAATTAAGTCTAAAACAACTGGACTTTTATGAGTTTTTTGGAAAATGTTTCACCCTCATCCGAGTGGCTTCTTCAGTTCAAATGGCTGGTAGGGAATTCCCCGGCATTTAACCCCTTGAGGGTAGTACAGTCACAGGTATCCAATCACAATGGTTCCATTGAACTTATTCAGTTAGGTGTTGACTGAAACTGACATGGGGAAGAAGGTTCCAGTCACAATAGTATCAGGATTCTCAGTGAGGCAGGGGTTAATCCTTCAGTACATGCCTGGGAGTGTGAAACCGCCTGGGTAAGAATTGTATGTTACTGACAAGCGGTGTCGCAGGCCCCCCCACTCTGTTCAGGGATGGTATATTTCAGGCTGGTATAAATGGCCTCTTTCCCACTCTTGGGTTTCCTGTATAATATTCACGTCCCCCCCATTTGATAACTATGGCACAGTCCAAAAATGCCAGTTTCCTGTCTCTCACACCTTCCCTTCTGAATGTGATGTTTTTGTCCAGCGAGTTTGTGTGTTCAGTGAAGGCTGGAACCCCATGGGTTTTACTTCTGACCCAGTGTCACCCACGTATCTGACCCAATGACTTGGTGCTGTTCCCTTGAAGGTGTCCAGGGTTCTTTTCCACCTCTTCCATGTAAAAGTTCGCTTGTACTGCCCTCAAGGGTTAAATACCGGGGAATTCCCTACCAGCCATTTGAACTGAAGAAGCCACTCTGATGAGGGTGAAACGTTTTCAAGAAAAAAAAACTCAGAAAAGTCCAGTTGATTAGACTTAATTCTACTAGATACTGTATATCCTGGGCTGGGTGAATGGGAATCTCTATAGATACTCCTTACTCCTATAAACTGTAGCACTGAGGCTGCCGGGGGGGCAGTTGCATGTGTTTCTATGGACACAGAAGGTTTCCAGTTGGTAAGTAGAGTTGCACTACTCTCAGTGAATACAACAGACCAATTCCCCCCCCCCAGCCCCGGGGTGCTTCCCTGTAGGGCAGACTCCCCCCTAGGGCACGGCGCAGGGACACACCCCCAAGCATCACCTGATCTGTTCCTGAGGTCGTGCTCCATGCTGGCCCGCTGCTGGTCATACGTGGTGCGCAGGTCACTGATGTCCTTCTCCAGCCGCACCCGCGACTTCTGCTCCGCCTCATAATCCGCTAGGAGCTGCGCAAACCTCTCCTCGTATTCCTGTGGGGGGGGGGGGCACAAACCTGGATTAGAGGGGAGCCCAAACCAGAGAAAACCCGCAGGTACAGCAGGAACCCTGGGAGCACCCAAGGGTGCAAAGGGAAAGGTCTGTTTGCTGATATAAATCCCCCCCGAGCTTCCATTATGTGTTGTTATCCTGATATTGGGCACCCCCCCCCCCGAGCACCGGCCCTGGTAACTGCAGCTCCTCTGTCTTGTGCCCCCCCCCCCACCACTTTGCCTTCTACCAAATGTACATATCCTATATACACAGCCCCGCCTCTCCTATATGCACGGCCCCGCCTTTCCTATATGCAGGGTCCTGCCTATCCTACATGCACAGCCCCGCCTATCCTATATGCACGGTCCCGCCTATCCTATATGCACGGTCCCGCCTTTCCTATATGCACGGTCCCGCCTATCCTATATGCACGGCCCCGCCTATCCTATATGCACGGTCCCGCCTATCCTATATGCACGGTCCCGCCTATCCTATATGCACGGCCCCGCCTATCCTACATGCACGGTCCCGCCTATCCTATATGCACGGTCCCGCCTTTCCTATATGCACGGTCCCGCCTATCCTATATGCACAGCCCCGCCTTTCCTATATACACAGCCTCGGCTATCCTATATGCATGGTCCCGCCTTTCCTATATGCACGGTCCCGCCTTTCCTATATGCACGGTCCCGCCTTTCCTATATGCACGGTCCCGCCTTTCCTATATGCACGGTCCCGCCTATTCTATATGCACAGCCCAATATGCACGGTCCCGCCTTTTCTATATGCATGGTCCCTCCTGTCCTATATGCACAGCCCCATATGCACGGTCCCGCCTATCCTATATGCACGGTCCCGCCTATCCTATATGCACGGTCCTGCCTATCCTATATGCACGGTCCCGCCTATCCTATATGCACGGTCCCGCCTTTCCTATATGCACGGTCCCGCCTATCCTATATGCACAGCCCCGCCTTTCCTATATGCACGGTCCCGCCTATCCTATATGCACGGTCCCGCCTTTCCTATATGCACGGTCCCGCCTATCCTATATGCACGGTCCCGCCTTTCCTATATGCACGGTCCCGCCTTTCCTATATGCACGGTCCCGCCTTTCCTATATGCACGGTCCCGCCTTTCCTATATGCACGGTCCCGCCTATCCTATATGCACAGCCCCATATGCACGGTCCCGCCTATCGTATATGCATGGCCCCGCCTTTCCTATATGCACGGTCCCGCCTATCCTATATGCAAAGCCCCGCCATTCCTATATGCATGGCCCCGCCTTTCCTATATGCACAGCCCCGCCTATCCTATATGCACAGCCCCGCCTATCCTATATGCACAGCCCCGCCATTCCTATATGCACGGCCCGCCTTTCCTATATGCACGGTCCCGCCTATCCTATATGCACGGTCCCGCCTATCCTATATGCACGGCCCCGCCTATCCTACATGCACGGTCCCGCCTATCCTATATGCACGGTCCCGCCTTTCCTATATGCACGGTCCCGCCTATCCTATATGCACAGCCCCGCCTTTCCTATATACACAGCCTCGGCTATCCTATATGCATGGTCCCGCCTTTCCTATATGCACGGTCCCGCCTTTCCTATATGCACGGTCCCGCCTTTCCTATATGCACGGTCCCGCCTTTCCTATATGCACGGTCCCGCCTATTCTATATGCACAGCCCAATATGCACGGTCCCGCCTTTTCTATATGCATGGTCCCTCCTGTCCTATATGCACAGCCCCATATGCACGGTCCCGCCTATCCTATATGCACGGTCCCGCCTATCCTATATGCACGGTCCCGCCTATCCTATATGCACGGTCCCGCCTATCCTATATGCACGGTCCCGCCTTTCCTATATGCACGGTCCCGCCTATCCTATATGCACAGCCCCGCCTTTCCTATATGCACGGTCCCGCCTATCCTATATGCACGGTCCCGCCTTTCCTATATGCACGGTCCCGCCTATCCTATATGCACGGTCCCGCCTTTCCTATATGCACGGTCCCGCCTTTCCTATATGCACGGTCCCGCCTTTCCTATATGCACGGTCCCGCCTTTCCTATATGCACGGTCCCGCCTATCCTATATGCACAGCCCCATATGCACGGTCCCGCCTATCGTATATGCATGGCCCCGCCTTTCCTATATGCACGGTCCCGCCTATCCTATATGCAAAGCCCCGCCATTCCTATATGCATGGCCCCGCCTTTCCTATATGCACAGCCCCGCCTATCCTATATGCACAGCCCCGCCTATCCTATATGCACAGCCCCGCCATTCCTATATGCACGGCCCGCCTTTCCTATATGCACGGTCCCGCCTATCCTATTTGCACGGTCCCGCCTATCCTATATGCACGGCCCCGCCTCTCCTATATACACAGCCCCGCCTCTCCTATATACACAGCCCCGCCTCTCCTATATACACAGCCCCGCCTCTCCTATATGCACTGCCCCGCCTCTCCTCTATGCACAGCCCCGCATATCCTCTATGCACAGCCCCGCCTCTCCTATATACACAGCCCCGCCTATCCTATATGCCACAGCCCCGCCTCGCCTTTCCTAATATACACAGCCCCGCCTCTCCTATATACACAGCCCCGCCTCTCCTATATACACAGCCCCGCCTCTCCTATATGCACTGCCCCGCCTCTCCTATATGCACTGCCCCGCCTCTCCTCTATACACAGCCCCGCCTCTCCTCTATACACAGCCCCGCCTCTCCTATATGCACAGCCCCGCCTCTCCTATATGCACAGCCCCGCCTATCCTATATGCACAGCCCCGCCTCGCCTCTCCTAATATACACAGCCCCGCCTCTCCTATATGCACTGCCCCGCCTCTCCTATAGGCACTGCCCCACCTCTCTTATAGGCACTGCCCCGCCTCTCCTATAGGCACTGCCCCGCCTCTCCTATAGGCACTGCCCCGCCTCTCCTCTGTGCACAGCCCCGCATATCCTCTGTGCACAGCCCCGCATATCCTCTGTGCACAGCCCCGCATATCCTCTATGCACAGCCCCGCATATCCTCTATGCACAGCCCCGCCTCTCCTATATGCACAGCCCCGCCTATCCTATATGCACAGCCCCGCCTCTCCTATATGCACTGCCCCGCCTCTCCTCTATACACAGCCCCGCCTCTCCTCTATACACAGCCCCGCCTCTCCTCTATACACAGCCCCGCCTCTCCTCTATACACAGCCCCACCTCTCCTCTATACACAGCCCCACCTCTCCTCTATACACAGCCCCACCTCTCCTCTATACACAGCCCCACCTCTCCTCTATACACAGCCCCACCTCTCCTCTATACACAGCCCCACCTTTCCTATATGCACAGCCCCGCATATCCTATATACACAGCCCCGCCTATCCTATATGCACAGCCCCGCCTCTCCTATATACACAGCCCCGCCTCTCCTATATACACAGCCCCGCTCTGCCCTCCTGGGTGGGTGCAATTACCTGCCGGATGAGGCGTTTCTCCACCTCCATGTCACTTTCAGACCCGCCCCTGCGTGCTTTGGGCACTGCACATCTCTCCAGCCCTGGGGGATAAGCAACACATCATGTGATCAGAGGCTTGGCATGGGGGGGGCACTTATTGTTGCAACTGTACTTGCTACTAAAGTCTGTGCCCCCTGTGTATAATAGCATGGGAAAGAAATAGTTAAATGTGAAGTAACATTTTCCCATTATGGAGTTAAGGAAAAACATGGTGCTGCTGTAGTGTATGTTGTGTTGCTGGGCTGCTCTCCTTCCCATGGTCAGACTAGGGGAGAGGCCTGATTGGGTGTGTGACTGCATATATATGTACCACTAGGTGGCTTTGCACCAGTTGGAGGAGGTAAGAGACAAGACAAGTCGCAGGGCAAGAGACAAGTCGCGGGGCAAGAGACAAGTCGCGGGGCAAGAGACAAGTCGCGGGGCAAGAGACAAGTCACGGGGCAAGAGACCAGTCGCAGGGTAAGAGACAAGTGGCAGGGTAAGAGACAAGTGGCAGGGTAAGAGACAAGTCCCAGGGTAAGAGACCAGTCACAGGGTAAGAGACCAGTCACAGGGTAAGAGACAAGTCACAGGGTAAGAGACAAGTCGCAGGGTAAGAGACAAGTCGCAGGGTAAGAGACAAGTCGCAGGGTAAGAGACCAGTCGCAGGGTAAGAGACAAGTCACAGGGTAAGAGACAAGTGGCAGGGTAAGAGACAAGTGGCAGGGTAAGAGACAAGTGGCAGGGTAAGAGACCAGTCGCAGGGTAAGAGACAAGTCCCAGGGTAAGAGACAAGTCCCAGGGTAAGAGACAAGTCCCAGGGTAAGAGACAAGTCCCAGGGTAAGAGACCAGTCACAGGGTAAGAGACCAGTCACAGGGTAAGAGACAAGTCACAGGGTAAGAGACAAGGCGCAGGGTAAGAGACAAGTGGCAGGGTAAGAGACCAGTCATAGGGTAAGAGACCAGTCACAGGGTAAGAGACAAGTCACAGGGTAAGAGACAAGTCAAGGGTAAGAGACAAGTCGCAGGGTAAGAGACAAGTGGCAGGGTAAGAGACAAGGCGCAGGGTAAGGAGACAAGGCGCAGGGGTAAAGGAGACAAGTGGCAGGGTAAGAGACAAGTGGCAGGGTAAGAGACAAGTCCCAGGGTAAGAGACCAGTCGCAGGGTAAGAGACAAGTCGCAGGGTAAGAGACAAGTCGCAGGGTAAGAGACAAGTCGCAGGGTAAGAGACAAGTCGCAGGGTAAGAGACAAGTCGCAGGGTAAGAGACAAGTCGCAGGGTAAGAGACCAGTCGCAGGGTAAGAGACCAGTCGCAGGGTAAGAGACAAGTCGCAGGGTAAGAGACAAGTGGCAGGGTAAGAGACAAGTGCAGGGTAAGAGACAAGTCGCAGGGTAAGAGACAAGTCCCAGGTAAGGACAGTCCCAGGTAAGAGACAAGTCCCAGGGTAAGAGACAAGTCCCAGGGTAAGAGACAAGTCCCAGGGTAAGAGACAAGTCCCAGGGTAAGAGACAAGTCCCAGGGTAAGAGACCAGTCACAGGGTAAGAGACCAGTCACAGGGTAAGAGACAAGTCACAGGGTAAGAGACAAGGCGCAGGGTAAGAGACAAGTGGCAGGGTAAGAGACCAGTCACAGGGTAAGAGACCAGTCACAGGGTAAGAGACAAGTCACAGGGTAAGAGACAAGTCACAGGGTAAGAGACAAGTGGCAGGGTAAGAGACAAGTCGCAGGGTAAGAGACAAGGCGCAGGGTAAGAGACAAGTGGCAGGGTAAGAGACAAGTGGCAGGGTAAGAGACAAGTCCCAGGGTAAGAGACCAGTCACAGGGTAAGAGACAAGTCACAGGGTAAGAGACAAGTCGCAGGGTAAGAGACAAGTGGCAGGGTAAGAGACAAGTGGCAGGGTAAGAGACAAGTGGCAGGGTAAGAGACCAGTGGCAGGGTAAGAGACAAGCCGCAGGGCAAGAGACAAGGCGCAGGGTAAGAGACCAGTCCCAGGGTAAGAGACCAGTCGCAGGGTAAGAGACAAGGCGCAGGGTAAGAGACAAGTGGCAGGGTAAGAGACAAGGCGCAGGGTAAGAGACAAGTCGCAGGGTAAGAGACAAGTGGCAGGGTAAGAGACAAGTGGCAGGGTAAGAGACAAGTGGCAGGGTAAGAGACAAGGCGCAGGGTAAGAGACAAGGCGCAGGGTAAGAGACAAGGCGCAGGGTAAGAGACAAGGCGCAGGGTAAGAGACAAGGCGCAGGGTAAGAGACAAGGCGCAGGGTAAGAGACAAGTGGCAGGGTAAGAGACAAGTGGCAGGGTAAGAGACAGTGCAGGTAGAGCAATGGCAGGGTTAAGAGACAAGTGGCAGGGTAAGAGACAAGGCGCAGGGTAAGAGACAAGGCGCAGGGTAAGAGACAAGGCGCAGGGTAAGAGACAAGGCGCAGGGTAAGAGACAAGGCGCAGGGTAAGAGACAAGGCGCAGGGTAAGAGACAAGGCGCAGGGTAAGAGACAAGGCGCAGGGTAAGAGACAAGTGGCCCTGTACCTGGGGAGTCTCGGGGCCCGTTCTGTTCCAGTAGGAGGGACTTGAGCTGCTTGATCTCGTCCTGGTACTGGCGCAGCAGGGCATCCTTGGGATCCTCGTTGATGCGGGGCTTGTTGCGGATGCTCTTGGCACGGTTGGCATAGCGCAGGGTGCTGAGGCTCTCGTCGTAGTTATTGTCGGCGGGGGAGAGACAGGCCACCATGAGGGTCTTGGTGTTGCCCCCCAGGGAGTCCTGCAGCAGGCGGGTCAGTTTGGAGTCCCTGTAGGGAATGTGCTTGGATTTGCCGTCCACTAGCGCCGAGATGACGTTGCCCAGAGCGGAGAGGGAGAGGTTAATCTTAGTGGCCTCCTTAAGGCGCTCCCCCGTGGCCCCGGTTTTAGCCTGACGCTCACTGCCGGCCAGATCCACTAGATTCAGCTTCCCTGCCCGCAGGTGATCCTTTCCATTGTCATCTGCAAGAATACAGGGGCATCTTATGGCACCAACGATCCCCCTATAGGATCCCCCACCAATCCGCCCATTCACACTCACAGATCCCCTTACAGGATCCCCCACCCCACTCACAGATCCCCAGTAGATCCCCTACCAGTAGAGCAGATCTCTATGTTTATGGTGAAGATGGAGTGTGAGCGGGAGGAGTCCTTGTTCATGAGAGTGTACCCCACGGAGCGGTTCCCCCAGCCGATCTCCATGATCTTCTCACACTCGGTCACACTGTGCACTGTATGTAGGGAGAGATCCCTCACGTACACCCCCCGCTCTGGGTGCTCCTTCAGCTGCAATGGGAGGAATCCAGTGAGGGTGCTGGGGGTGCCTAGTGAGTACTGGGGGGCTGCATGTATCCTGGGGTGCTGGGGGTTCCACGTGAGTACTGGGGGGCTGCGTGTATCCTGGGGTGCTGGGGGTGCCACGTGAGTACTGGGGGGCTGCGTGTATCCTGGGGTGCTGGGGGTGCCACGTGAGTACTGGGGGGCTGCGTGTATCCTGGGGGTGCTGAGGGTGCCACGTGAGTACTGGGGGGCTGCGTGTATCCTGGGGTGCTGGGGGTGCCTAGTGAGTACTGGGGGGCTGCATGTATCCTGGGGTGCTGCGTGTATCCTGGGGTGCTGGTGGGTGCCCAGTGAGTACTGAGGATCAGCATGTATCCTGGGGTGCTGGGGGTGCCTAGTGAGTACTGGGGGGCTGCGTGTATCCTGGGGTGCTGGGGGTGCCTAGTGAGTACTGGGGGGCAGCGTGTATCCTGGGGTGCTGGTGGGTGCCTAGTGAGTACTGGGGGGCTGCGTGTATCCTGGGTTGCTGGGGGTGCCTAGTGAGTACTGGGGGGCTGCGTGTATCCTGGGTTGCTGGGGGTGCCTAGTGAGTACTGGGGGGCTGCGTGTATCCTGGGTTGCTGGGGGTGCCAAGTGAGTACTGGGGGGCTGCGTGTATCCTGGGGTGCTGGTGGGTGCCTAGTGAGTACTGGGGGGCAGCGTGTATCCAGGGGTGCTTGGGGTGCCTAGTAAGTACTGAGGGTCAGCGTGTATCCTGGGGTGCTGGGGGTGCCTAGTGAGTACTGGGGGGCTGCATGTATCCTGGGGTGCTGGTGGGTGCCTAGTGAGTACTGGGGGGCTGTGTGTATCCTGGGGTGCTGGTGGGTGCCTAGTGAGTATTGGGGGGCTGCGTGTATCCTGGGGTGCTGGGGGTACCTAGTGAGTACTGGGGGGCAGCGTGTATCCTGGGTTGCTGGGGGTGCCTAGTGAGTACTGGGGGGCTGCGTGTATCCTGGGTTGCTGGGGGTGCCAAGTGAGTACTGGGGGGCTGCATGTATCCTGGGGTGCTGGTGGGTGCCTAGTGAGTACTGGGGGGCAGCGTGTATCCAGGGGTGCTTGGGGTGCCTAGTAAGTACTGAGGGTCAGCGTGTATCCTGGGGTGCTGGGGGTGCCTAGTGAGTACTGGGGGGCTGCATGTATCCTGGGGTGCTGGTGGGTGCCTAGTGAGTACTGGGGGGCTGTGTGTATCCTGGGGTGCTGGTGGGTGCCTAGTGAGTATTGGGGGCTGCGTGTATCCTGGGGTGCTGGGGGTACCTAGTGAGTACTGGGGGGCTGCGTGTATCCTGGGGTGCTGGTGGGTGCCTAGTGAGTACTGGGGGGCTGCGTGTATCCTGGGTGCTGGGGGTGCCACGTGAGTACTGGGGGGCTGCGTGTATCCTGGGGTGCTGGGGGTGCCACGTGAGTACTGGGGGGCTGCGTGTATCCTGGGGTGCTGGGGGTGCCTAGTGAGTACTGGGGGGCTGCATGTATCCTGGGGTGCTGCGTGTATCCTGGGGTGCTGGTGGGTGCCCAGTGAGTACTGAGGATCAGCATGTATCCTGGGGTGCTGGGGGTGCCTAGTGAGTACTGGGGGGCTGCGTGTATCCTGGGGTGCTGGGGGTGCCTAGTGAGTACTGGGGGGCAGCATGTATCCTAGGGTGCTGGTAGGTGCCTAGTGAGTATTGGGGGGCTGCGTGTATCCTGGGGTGCTAGGGGTGCCTAGTGAGTACTGGGGGGCAGCGTGTATCCTGGGGTGCTGGTGGGTGCCTAGTGAGTACTGGGGGGCTGCGTGTATCCTGGGTTGCTGGGGGTGCCTAGTGAGTACTGGGGGGCTGCGTGTATCCTGGGTTGCTGGGGGTGCCTAGTGAGTACTGGGGGGCTGCGTGTATCCTGGGTTGCTGGGGGTGCCAAGTGAGTACTGGGGGGCTGCGTGTATCCTGGGGTGCTGCATGTATCCTGGGGTGCTGGTGGGTGCCTAGTGAGTACTGGGGGCAGCGTGTATCCTGGGGTGCTGGGGGTGCCTAGTGAGTACTGGGGGGCTGCATGTATCCTGGGGTGCTGGTGGGTGCCTAGTGAGTACTGGGGGGCTGTGTGTATCCTGGGGTGCTGGTGGGTGCCTAGTGAGTATTGGGGGGCTGCGTGTATCCTGGGGTGCTGGGGGTACCTAGTGAGTACTGGGGGGCTGCGTGTATCCTGGGGTGCTGGTGGGTGCCTAGTGAGTACTGGGGGGCTGCGTGTATCCTGGGTTGCTGGGGTGCCTAGTGAGTACTGGGGGGCTGCGTGTATCCTGGGTTGCTGGGGGTGCCTAGTGAGTACTGGGGGGCTGCGTGTATCCTGGGTTGCTGGGGGTGCCTAGTGAGTACTGGGGGGGCTGCGTGTATCCTGGGTTGCTGGGGGTGCCTAGTGAGTACTGAGGGTCAGCGTGTATCCTGGGGTGCTGGGGGTGCCTAGTGAGTACTGGGGGGCTGCGTGTATCCTGGGTTGCTGGGGTGCCTAGTGAGTACTGGGGGGGCTGCGTGTATCCTGGGTTGCTGGGGGTGCCTAGTGAGTACTGGGGGGCTGCGTGTATCCTGGGTTGCTGGGGGTGCCTAGTGAGTACTGGGGGGCTGCGTGTATCCTGGGGTGCTGCGTGTATCCTGGGGTGCTGGTGGGTGCCTAGTGAGTACTGGGGGCAGCGTGTATCCTGGGTGCTTGGGGTGCCTAGTAAGTACTGAGGGTCAGCGTGTATCCTGGGGTGCTGGGGGTGCCTAGTGAGTACTGGGGGGCTGCATGTATCCTGGGGTGCTGGGGGTGCCTAGTGAGTACAGGGGGGGCTGCGTGTATCCTGGGGTGCTGGTGGGTGCCTAGTGAGTATAGGGGGGCTGCGTGTATCCTGGGGTGCTAGGGGTACCTAGTGAGTACTGGGGGGCAGCGTGTATCCTGGGGTGCTGGTGGGTGCCTAGTGAGTACTGGGGGGCTGCGTGTATCCTGGGTTGCTGGGGGTGCCTAGTGAGTACTGGGGGGCTGTGTGTATCCTGGGTTGCTGGGGGTGCCTAGTGAGTACTGGGGGGCTGCGTGTATCCTGGGTTGCTGGGGGTGCCTAGTGAGTACTGGGGGCTGCGTGTATCCTGGGGTGCTGGTGGTGCCTAGTGAGTACTGGGGGCTGCATGTATCCTGGGGTGCTGGTGGGTGCCTAGTGAGTACTGGGGGGCAGCGTGTATCCTGGGGTGCTGGGGGTGCCTAGTGAGTACTGGGGGGCTGCATGTATCCTGGGGTGCTGGTGGGTGCCTAGTGAGTACTGGGGGGCTGTGTGTATCCTGGGGTGCTGGTGGGTGCCTAGTGAGTATTGGGGGGCTGCGTGTATCCTGGGGTGCTGGGGGTACCTAGTGAGTACTGGGGGGCTGCGTGTATCCTGGGGTGCTGGTGGGTGCCTAGTGAGTACTGGGGGCTGCGTGTATCCTGGGTTGCTGGGGGTGCCTAGTGAGTACTGGGGGGCTGCGTGTATCCTGGGTTGCTGGGGGTGCCTAGTGAGTACTGGGGGGCTGCGTGTATCCTGGGTTGCTGGGGGTGCCTAGTGAGTACTGGGGGGCTGCGTGTATCCTGGGTTGCTGGGGGTGCCTAGTGAGTACTGAGGGTCAGCGTGTATCCTGGGGTGCTGGGGGTGCCTAGTGAGTACTGGGGGGCTGCGTGTATCCTGGGTTGCTGGGGTGCCTAGTGAGTACTGGGGGCTGCGTGTATCCTGGGTTGCTGGGGGTGCCTAGTGAGTACTGGGGGGCTGCGTGTATCCTGGGTTGCTGGGGGTGCCTAGTGAGTACTGGGGGGCTGCGTGTATCCTGGGGTGCTGCGTGTATCCTGGGGTGCTGGTGGGTGCCTAGTGAGTACTGGGGGGCAGCGTGTATCCTGGGGTGCTTGGGGTGCCTAGTAAGTACTGAGGGTCAGCGTGTATCCTGGGGTGCTGGGGGTGCCTAGTGAGTACTGGGGGGCTGCATGTATCCTGGGGTGCTGGGGGTGCCTAGTGAGTACAGGGGGCTGCGTGTATCCTGGGGTGCTGGTGGGTGCCTAGTGAGTATAGGGGGGCTGCGTGTATCCTGGGGTGCTAGGGGTACCTAGTGAGTACTGGGGGGCAGCGTGTATCCTGGGGTGCTGGTGGGTGCCTAGTGAGTACTGGGGGGCTGCGTGTATCCTGGGTTGCTGGGGGTGCCTAGTGAGTACTGGGGGGCTGTGTGTATCCTGGGTTGCTGGGGGTGCCTAGTGAGTACTGGGGGGCTGCGTGTATCCTGGGTTGCTGGGGGTGCCTAGTGAGTACTGGGGGGCTGCGTGTATCCTGGGGTGCTGGTGGGTGCCTAGTGAGTACTGGGGGGCAGCGTGTATCCTGGGGTGCTTGGGGTGCCTAGTAAGTACTGAGGGTCAGCGTGTATCCTGGGGTGCTGGGGTGCCTAGTGAGTACTGGGGGGCTGCATGTATCCTGGGGTGCTGGGGGTGCCTAGTGAGTACTGGGGGGCTGCGTGTATCCTGGGGTGCTGGTGGGTGCCTAGTGAGTATTGGGGGGCTGCGTGTATCCTGGGGTGCTGGGGGTACCTAGTGAGTACTGGGGGGCTGCGTGTATCCTGGGTTGCTGGTGGGTGCCTAGTGAGTACTGGGGGGCTGCGTGTATCCTGGGTTGCTGGGGGGTGCCTAGTGAGTACTGGGGGGCTGCGTGTATCCTGGGGTGCTGGGGGTGCCTAGTGAGTACTGGGGGGCTGCGTGTATCCTGGGGTGCTGGGGGTGCCTAGTGAGTACTGGGGGGCTGCGTGTATCCTGGGGTGCCTAGTGAGTACTGAGGATCAGCGTGTATCCTGGGGTACTGGTGGGTGCCTAGTGAGTACTGGGGGGCTGCATGTATCCTGGGGTGCTGGGGGTGCCTAGTGAGTACTGGGGGGCAGCATGTATCCTGGGGTGCTGGTGGGTGCCTAGTGAGTACTGGGGGGCTGTGCGTATCCTGGGGGGCTGGTGGGTGCCTAGTGAGTACTGGGGGGCTGCATGTATCCTGGGGTGCTGGTGGGTGCCTAGTGAGTACTGGGGGGCTGCATGTATCCTGGGGTGCTGGTGGGTGCCTAGTGAGTACTGGGGGGCTGTGCGTATCCTGGGGTGCTGGTGGGTGCCTAGTGAGTACTGGGGGGCTGCATGTATCCTGGGGGGCTGGTGGGTGCCTAGTGAGTACTGGGGGGCTGCGTGTATCCTGGGGTGCTGGTGGGTGCCTAGTGAGTACTGGGGGGCTGCATGTATCCTGGGGTGCTGGTGGGTGCCTAGTGAGTACTGGGGGGCTGCGTGTATCCTGGGGTGCTGGGGGTGCCTAGTGAGTACTGGGGGGCTGCGTGTATCCTGGGGTGCTGGTGGGTGCCTAGTGAGTACTGGGGGGCAGCATGTATCCTGGGGTGCTGGGGGTGCCTAGTGAGTATTGGGAGGCAGCGTGTATCCTGCGGTGCTGGGGGTGCCCAGTGAGTATTGGGGGGCAGCGTGTATCCTAGGGTGCTGGTGGGTGCCTAGTGAGTACTGGGGGGCTGTGCGTATCCTGGGGGGCTGGTGGGTGCCTAGTGAGTACTGGGGGGCTGCATGTATCCTGGGGTGCTGGTGGGTGCCTAGTGAGTACTGGGGGGCTGCATGTATCCTGGGGTGCTGGTGGGTGCCTAGTGAGTACTGGGGGGCTGTGCGTATCCTGGGGTGCTGGTGGGTGCCTAGTGAGTACTGGGGGGCTGCATGTATCCTGGGGGGCTGGTGGGTGCCTAGTGAGTACTGGGGGGCTGCGTGTATCCTGGGGTGCTGGTGGGTGCCTAGTGAGTACTGGGGGGCTGCATGTATCCTGGGGTGCTGGTGGGTGCCTAGTGAGTACTGGGGGGCTGCGTGTATCCTGGGGTGCTGGGGGTGCCTAGTGAGTACTGGGGGGCTGCGTGTATCCTGGGGTGCTGGTGGGTGCCTAGTGAGTACTGGGGGGCAGCATGTATCCTGGGGTGCTGGGGGTGCCTAGTGAGTATTGGGAGGCAGCGTGTATCCTGCGGTGCTGGGGGTGCCCAGTGAGTATTGGGGGGCAGCGTGTATCCTAGGGTGCTGGTGGGTGCCTAGTGAGTATTGGGGGCTGCGTGTATCCTGGGGTGCTATGGGTGCCTAGTGAGTACTGGGGGGCTGCGTGTATCCTGGGGTGCTGGGGGTGCCCAGTGAGTATTGGGGGGCAGCGTGTATCCTGGGGTGTTGGGGGTGCCTAGTGAGTACTGGGGGGCTGCGTGTATCCTGGGGTGCTGGGCGTGCCTAGTGAGTACTGGGGGGCTGCGTGTATCCTGGGGTGCTGGTGGGTGCCTAGTGAGGACTGGGGGGCTGCGTGTATCCTGGGGTGCTGGCTGAGGGCACATGAGGCACTGGGGGGAGGGGCCCTATAACTATTTAGCCTGTGGGGGCCGTATATGCACAGTATGTGGAAGGGCCCGGGGCAGGAGTACCAGACCCAGTAGGGGGTACCAGTCGGATCGGATTCCATGCAGAACATTAGGCTTAACCCTGTAAGAGCCAGTAAGTACCTGCAAATGGTGAATTTGATCCAATGATCCAATCAAATTGCATAGGAGGAAGGGAAGAGGGGAAGCCACTGGCACTTCCTATTGGCCGGCCAACTATATGCTGGGTCACAGGCCAACGCCTAATAACCCCAAATATAACCAAGAACTGAGGGAGGAGCCTGTATTTATAACTGAACCCTGTGGGTCAGAACCAGAGCCCAAAACCCCCACAAATCCGTTGGCTGTGAGAAGGGACGAGAGGCGACAGGGAGTCCTGTGTTTGTTACTATAGCAACTGCCACGCATCCCCTGCAATGCACTCACTCCCCGTAGCCCTGGAAACGGCCCTTATAGAATGGGAAACAAAGGTTGGGCTTTTCCCACCGACCCCTTCCCTGGGGCTGTATGTGGGGCCAGCGCTACACAGAGGAAGGAATATACAGGGGAACGGGCCATGGCTGGTAACATAAAAGCAAAACTAGTGGGGCCAACCTGCTCCTAAAGGGCTAAGGCCAACCGGCTACTGAGGGCTGGGGACAACCAACTCCTAAAGGGCTAAGGCCAACCGGCTACTGAGGGCTAAGGCCAACCTGCTCCTAAAGGGCTAAGGCCAACCAGCTACTGAGGGCTAAGGCCAACCGGCTACTGAGGGCTGGGGACAACCAACTCCTAAAGGGCTAAGGCCAACCGGCTACTGAGGGCTAAGGCCAACTGGCTACTAAGGGCTAAGGCCAACTGGCTACTAAGGGCTAAGGCCAACAGGCTACTGAGGGATGGGGCCAACTGGCTACTGAGGGCTAAGGCCAACCGGCTACTGAGGGCTAAGGCCAACCGGCTACTGAGGGCTAAGGCCAACCGGCTACTGAGGGCTAAGGCCAACCGGCTACTGAGGGCTAAGGCCAACCGGCTACTGAGGGCTAAGGCCAACTGGCTACTGAGGGCTGGGGCCAACCAACTCCTAAAGGGCTAAGGCCAACTGGCTACTGAGGGCTAAGGCCAACTGGCTACTGAGGGCTAAGGCCAACCGGCTACTGAGGGCTAAGGCCAACTGGCTACTGAGGGCTGGGGTCAACCTGCTCCTAAAGGGCTAAGGCCAACCGGCTACTGAGGGCTAAGGCCAACAGGCTACTGAGGGATGGGGCCAACTGGCTACTGAGGGCTAAGGCCAACCGGCTACTGAGGGCTAAGGCCAACCGGCTACTGAGGGCTAAGGCCAACCAGCTACTCAGGCAGCAGGGGACACAGGGGCAGCAGGGGACACAGGGGCAGAAGGGGACACAGGGGACACAGGGGCAGCAGGGGACACAGGGGACACAGGGGCAGCAGGGGACACAGGGGCAGCAGGGGACACAGGGGCAGCAGGGGGCACAGGGGCAGCAGGGGACACAGGGGCAGCAGGGGACACAGGGGCAGCAGGGGGCACAGGGGCAGCAGGGGACACAGGGCAGCAGGGGGCACAGGGGCAGCAGGGGGCACAGGGGACACAGGGGCAGCAGGGGGCACGGGGCAGCAGGGGACACAGGGGCAGCAGGGGACACAGGGGCAGCAGGGGACACAGGGGCAGCAGGGGGCACAGGGGCAGCAGGGGGCACAGGGGCAGCAGGGGGCACAGGGGGCACAGGGGCCTAAGATTAGGTGAATTTAAGGGCAAGTAAAGGATTTTTAGAAAAAGGATTTGATTGGCCAGTCAGTAGCAGCACTTTCAAGCTGCAGCCCTACTGCTGAAGGCCACAGAGAATTGTGGGAGTTGTAGTTCAACAGGAGCCACAGGTTCCATCCCCCACTGCCCCAATCCGGTACCTCCAGCTTCTGCTTCGGGTCGGCCCCCAGCAAATCCCTGATCTCCTCGTTGTAGATCTCCAGGTAGGAGGCTCTGACCAGGAACTTGGTGTTCTCAGCGCACTGGAACGAGAGTGAGAGGCGTCAGCTGTGCCCCAGGGGCCCCCCAGCACCCCAACTGCCCCGGCACATAGGGCCCCCAGCACCCCAACTGCACCCCACATAGGGCCCCGCACCCCCCAACTGCACCCCACATAGGGCCCCGCACACCCCAACTGCACCCCACATAGGCCCCCGCACCCCACATAGGGCCCCGCACCCCCCAACTGCACCCCACATAGGGCCCAGCACCCCCCAACTGCACCCCACATAGGGCCCCGCACACCCCAACTGCACCCCACATAGGGCCCCGCACCCCAACTGCACCCCACATAGGGCCCCGCACCCCCCAACTGCACCCCACATAGGGCCCTGTGCCCCCCAACTGCACCCCACATAGGGCCCCCAGAACCCCAACTGCCCCGGCACATAGGGCCCTGCACCCCCCAACTGCACCCCACATAGGGCCCTGCGCCCCAACTGCACCCCACATAGGGCCCCGCGCCCCAACCGCACCGGCACATAGGGCCCCCAGAACCCCAACTGCACTGGCACATAGGGCCCCCAGCACCCCAACTGCACCGGCACATAGGGCCCCCAGCACCCCAACTGCACCGGCACATAGGGCCCCCAGCACCCCAACTGCACCGGCACATAGGGCCCCCAGCACCCCAACTGCACCGGCACATAGGGCCCCCAGCACCCCAACTGCACTGGCAAATAGGGCCCCCAGCACCCCAACTGCACAGGCACATAGGGCCCCCAGAACCCCAACTGCACAGGCACATAGGGCCCCGTGCCAACTCTTACCTGGATACTCTCAAAGATGTGCTCAAATGCCCTCGGGATGATGCCCCGTTGGGAAGGTGGCTCCGGGACTCCCTGCATGCTGAACGACTTCCCGCTGCCCGTCTGTCCGTAAGCGAAGATGGTTCCATTGTACCCCTCTGTCACCCCCTGGGGCACAAACACACTGCCTGAGAGAGAGAATGGGCCCCCCTAATGCCCCACAGGGGTCAGTACTAGGGGCAGGAAGTACAGAGAATCAGAGCTCTGTACCTGGGTAAGTACTGGGGGGAGATTGGATTCACTTACCCAGGGGGAGGTTCCTGCCTGACCATGGGAAAGAGAGCAGCCCAGGAGCAGGAATTACAGAGAATCAGAGCTCTGTACCTGGGTAAGTACTGGGGGGAGATTGGATTCACTTACCCAGGGGGAGGTTCCTGCCTGACCATGGGAAAGAGAGCAGCCCAGGAGCAGGAATTACAGAGAATCAGAGCTCTGTACCTGGGTAAGTACTGGGGGGAGATTGGATTCACTTACCCAGGGGGAGGTTCCTGCCTGACCATGGGAAAGAGAGCAGCCCAGGAGCAGGAAGTACAGAGAATCAGAGCTCTGTACCTGGGTAAGTACTGGGGGGAGATTGGATTCACTTACCCAGGGGGGGGTTCCTGCCTGACCATGGGAAAGAGAGCAGCCCAGGAGCAGGAAGTACAGAGAATCAGAGCTCTGTACCTGGGTAAGTACTGGGGGGAGATTGGATTCACTTACCCAGGGGGAGGTTCCTGCCTGACCATGGGAAAGAGAGCAGCCCAGGAGCAAGACGTAGAGAATCAGAGCTCTGTACCTGGATAAGTACTGGGGGCAGAGGAAAATAGGGAGTGGGGTAAGTTGGGGTGCATGTTACACACAGTAGGGCAGTTGCACTCACCTCCACCAAAGGATACCCAATCTCATTGTAGATCTGCTCAGTGCAATGCTCCGTATAATAAGCCCCATCAAAGGTGAATTGTTTGGGGGTCTCATCGCCCCCCTCGGGTTTCCTAATAAAGCACTGCCCCCGGCTGCTGTCCATAGTGATGACAAACTGGCAGTTCATGTCGCGCTCCCTGGAGTTCATGGGGCGGCAGCGCACCACCACCTTCACACACTCGGAGGCCATGTTGGCAGCAGATGGGCAGGAGCTCAGAGTTAGCCCAGTGGCATTACCTGCAGCCCCCTGGCATCCCTGCCCCTGTGTGGGCACAATCACAATGACAGAGGCCCAGAGTGTGCCAGTCACTGACCCAGGGCGACCCTCATGCACCCATCACCTGCCCCCCCCATGCAAAGTCACCAGGGGCTGGGGGTGCTCTGGGGGCAACATAGGTGCCCCTATTGGCAGGTAACGCCACCGGGTTTCATGGCTTTGTGCCCCGGCCCTCCTGGCACAAGCCTTCTATGCTTTGCCCCCACTGGGTACCCGTCTGTATATCTGCCCCCAGCCCCCTCCTACTTGGTGCCCGACTCCCTGTCTCTGAGCTCCTCAGGTTACTCTCTCTTTGCCCCCGACCGGTGCCCCCCTGGCCCCTCAATAGTTGCCCCCTGTCCCCTCAGTAGGTGCCCCCCTGTCCCCTCAGTAGGTGCCCCCCTGTCCCCTCAGTAGGTGCCCCCTGTCCCCTCAGTAGGTGCCCCCCTGTCCCCTCAGTAGGTGCCCCCTGTCCCCTCAGTAGGTGCCCCCCCTGTCCCCTCAGTAGGTGCCCCCTGTCCCCTCAGTAGGTGCCCCCCTGTCCCTCAGTAGGTGCCCCCTGTCCCCTCAGTAGGTGCCCCCCTGTCCCCTCAGTAGGTGCCCCCTGTCCCCTCAGTAGGTGCCCCCCCTGTCCCCTCAGTAGGTGCCCCCTGTCCCCTCAGTAGGTGCCCCCTGTCCCTCAGTAGGTGCCCCCTGTCCCCTCAGTAAGGTGCCCCCTGTCCCCTCAGTAGGTGCCCCCTGTCCCCTCAGTAGCCCCCTGTCCCCTCAGTAGGTGCCCCCCTGTCCCCTCAGTAGGTGCCCCCCTGTCCCCTCAGTAGGTGCCCCTGTCCCTCAGTAGGTGCCCCCCCTGTCCCCTCAGTAGGTGCCCCCTGTCCCCCTCAGTAGGTGCCCCCTGTCCCCTCAGTAGGTGCCCCCCTGTCCCCTCAGTAGGTGCCCCCCTGTCCCCTCAGTAGGTGCCCCCTGTCCCCTCAGTAGGTGCCCCCTGTCCCCTCAGTAGGTGCCCCCTGTCCCCTCAGTAGGTGCCCCCTGTCCCCTCAGTAGGTGCCCCCTGTCCCCTCAGTAGGTGCCCCCTGTCCCCTCAGTAGTTGCCCCCCTGTCCCCTCAGTAGTTGCCCCCTCAGTAAGGGCAGATTTCCCCTCAGTAGTTGCCCCCTCAGTAAGGGCAGATTTCCCCTCAGTCGGTGCCGGCGTTTCTCCCCCAGATGTTTCTTTGTCCCTCCCCCGCACCGCGTTACTTGTTGCCTAGCAACCGGCTCCGACGCAGCGCGATGACGTGCTTGGTGCAAGGGACCGGCTGCCAATACTCCGCCTGAGCGGCGCGGAAAGTGCCCGGTCCCTAGGGATTTACCCTGTGTGTGTTATTAACCCTAAACTGCCCCCCGCTGGGTACTGATACCCCCCATTCCACCAAGAGGCCACTTTCCTGGGGGGTGGGGCAATTGTTTGTAGTGACAGTAAGTAGCCCCCGGCGCAGTTTGGTAGCCATAAACACACGCACAGTTCCTGTGGGTCCTGAATGACTCCCCCCCGCCCGTTACTAACAGCACACACCATAGCAACCAATGAATGAGGAGTCAGTGCCAGTGGGAGGAGATTTATATCCACTTGGGTCTGTACAGCACCTATTGCCCTGCCCTGGGGTAACATCTCACTGTTTGTGCCCCACAGATACCCCGGGGCTCAGACTGAAACCCAAACTCCAGCCGCCCCTTCCCCACAGGAACCTGTGTTTATCGGGGGGATTCAGGGACTATGTACAGTAATTACAGGGAGTATCTGCCCCTGAGTGCCGCTAATACCCCCACTGACTGAGCTGCAGGGAGTATCTGCCCCTGAGTGCCGCTAATACCCCCGCTGACTGAGCTGCGGGGAGTATCTGCCCCCGAGTGCCGCTAATACCCCCACTGACTGAGCTGCAGGGAGTATCTGCCCCCCCGAGTGCCGCTAATACCCCCACTGACTGAGCTGCAGGGAGTATCTGCCCCCGAGTGCCGCTAATACCCCCACTGACTGAGCTGCAGGGAGTATCTGCCCCGAGTGCCGCTAATACCCCCACTGACTGAGCTGCAGGGAGTATCTGCCCCTGAGTGCCGCTAATACCCCCACTGACTGAGCTGCAGGGAGTATCTGCCCCCGAGTGCCGCTAATACCCCCGCTGACTGAGCTGCAGGGAGTATCTGCCCCCTGAGTGCCGCTAATACCCCCACTGACTGAGCTGCAGGGAGTATCTGCCCCTGAGTGCCGCTAATACTCCCTGCAGCTCAGTCAGTGGGGGTATCTGCCCCCGAGTGCCGCTAATACCCCCGCTGACTGAGCTGCAGGGAGTATCTGCCCCCCGAGTGCCGCTAATACCCCCACTGACTGAGCTGCAGGGAGTATCTGCCCCCGAGTGCCGCTAATACCCCACTGACTGAGCTGCGGGGAGTATCTGCCCCCGAGTGCCGCTAATACCCCCACTGACTGAGCTGCGGGGAGTATCTGCCCCCGAGTGCCGCTAATACCCCCACTGACTGAGCTGCAGGGAGTATCTGCCCCCGAGTGCCGCTAATACCCCCACTGACTGAGCTGCAGGGAGTATCTGCCCCCGAGTGCCGCTAATACCCCCACTGACTGAGCTGCAGGGAGTATCTGCCCCCGAGTGCCGCTAATACCCCCACTGACTGAGCTGCAGGGAGTATCTGCCCCCGAGTGCCGCTAATACCCCCACTGACTGAGCTGCGGGGAGTATCTGCCCCTGAGTGCCGCTAATACCCCCACTGACTGAGCTGCAGGGAGTATCTGCCCCCGAGTGCCGCTAATACCCCCACTGACTGAGCTGCAGGGAGTATCTGCCCCCGAGTGCCGCTAATACCCCCACTGACTGAGCTGCGGGGAGTATCTGCCCCCGAGTGCTGCCCCCAGTTGCCAGTCACAGCTCATAGCTACAATAAAGACCCCCAGAGCTTACAGTCACTTCTATGTTATGTTATGTCCCAACTTCAGTTTGGGGGGTTTCCTGGGGTGTAGGGGGGCAGTTCTGTGCACAGGGTCCTTGTGGGTAACCGTGGGAGACTTGTGACGACTGCTCGGCGCTCGGCTCCTGGGGCTCATAGCAAGGGTTAATACGACCGGGGGCGAGGGGGTACAAGAGGCTGCTGTCGGAGCCCGAGTGATGCCCCACCAGGGCTGCCAGGCTCCCAAACTCCTCCTGGAGGTGCTGAAAGAAATAAAGGCAAACTAACCCAGCGGAAGTGTCTGAGCCCCCCTAGACCACCGCCCATTCCCCTCTAGGAAACCCAACTTGGCCACCGCCCATTCCCCTCTAGGAAACCCAACTTGGCCACCGCCCATTCCCCTCTAGGAAACCCAACTTGGCCACCGCACATTCCTAGAAAACCCAATAGAGGATCACAGTATATTTCTGCCCTGGGGGGGGGTATCTGTTCTTGCCCCTATATTGGGGGGAAAGCTTTCTTACCCCGAGTTCCTACTTAGTGACAGGTCCATACTGGCCCATGGGCCCCCATATTGTACTGAACCCACCTCCATAGCCCCCCAGCATGGCCCACTCCCCAGCAGAACCAGGGCAACCCCCCCCCCCCCAATTACTGGACCCTCCATACCGAACATGTAGGAAATGTGAGGTCGCTGTGGGTTCCCCACTGATTGGCTGGGCTATATAATGGGGTATTGGGGGGCAGTTAGTAACCCTTGGGCTGTCTGGCTCACAGTCTAGAACCACTGCCATAGATATATTGCCCCTATGTTTTCCATTTGCATCAGCTGTAGGGACCCCGAGCCGGACCATTTGGTTCCAGTGCTCCAGAACAGCTCAAGAACCCAGCGAACCCAATGTGCCAGAATGTTCCCCCTTTACTGTCACCGTTACCGACATTAACCCTCTCTGGCTGATACAGCCGGGCGCCCCACAGCTTAGTACAAACGCCCAATGTTTGTGCTGGGTAGGTGCCCCTACTGACCCGCCCTGACCAACTGGCACCCAACACTGTCGCTTCCCTCTCTCTGCCACCCACGCGCCACAGAACCCACACGTGTACATACCGTGTAGCAGGTGGGACCCCCTCAATAGGAGAAGCCCCTTTATCTAAATAAATCACCTACCTCCAGGTGGTAACTGCCTTCCTGCCCCTGGCACACACTGTAAGGAATGACCCCGCACTGCGTCTTTGTGAACAGTGTCCAGCGGCCGAGAGACACGGGGTCTGTGTGAAGGAAATACGCCCCCAGTCTGTCTCGCTGCAGGAGATACATGGCTGCTTCCCTGGAGAAGGAACAGGCACACGTAGGTAGGTAGGTAGGAAGGTATGTGCGTAGGTAGGTATGTGTATAGGTAGGTAGGTAGGTATGTGTGTAGGTATGTATGTGTGTAGGTAGGTAGGTAGGTATGTATGTGTGTAGGTAGGTAGGTATGTGTGTAGGTAGGTAGGTATGTGTGTAGGCAGGTATGTGTGTAGGCAGGTATGTAGGTATGTGCGTAGGTATGTATGTGTGTAGGTAGGTAGGTAGGTATGTGTGTAGGCAGGTATGTGCGTAGGTAGGTATGTGCGTAGGTATGTATGTGTGTAGGTAGGTAGGTATGTGTGTGTAGGTAGGTAGGTAGGTAGGTATGTGTGTAGGCAGGTATGTAGGTATGTGCGTAGGTATGTATGTGTGTAGGTAGGTAGGTATGTGTGTAGGTAGGTAGGTAGGTATGTGTGTAGGCAGGTATGTGCGTAGGTAGGTATGTAGGTATGTGCGTAGGTATGTATGTGTGTAGGTAGGTAGGTATGTGTGTAGGTAGGTAGGTATGTGTGTAGGTAGGTAGGTATGTGTGTAGGTAGGTAGGTATGTGTGTAGGTAGGTATGTGTGTAGGAAGGTATGTGCGTAGGTAGGTATGTAGGTATGTGCGTAGGTAGGTATGTGTGTAGGTAGGTATGTGTGTAGGTAGGTATGTATGTGTGTAGGTAGGTAGGTATGTGTGTAGGTAGGTAGGTATGTGTGTAGGTAGGTAGGTATGTTTGTAGGTAGGTAGGTATGTGTGTGTAGGTAGGTATGTGTGTGTAGGTAGGTAGGTGTGTAGGTAGGTAGGTATGTGTGTAGGTAGGTAGGTATGTGTGTAGGTAGGTAGGTATGTTTGTAGGTAGGTAGGTATGTGTGTGTAGGTAGGTATGTGTGTGTAGGTAGGTAGGTGTGTAGGTAGGTAGGTATGTGTGTGTAGGTAGGTATGTGTGTGTAGGTAGGTAGGTGTGTAGGTAGGTAGGTATGTGTGTAGGTAGGCAGGTAGGTATGTGTGTAGGTACAGTATATAGGGGTTACAGTACACAGCACTGTGCATACTGACATACAGTGACAGTAGTGGGAACAGGAAGTGCACAGGTACAGAGCCACGGGGGCAGTTCCCGGGCACGCAGAGCTTACAATCTAAGGGCAGGTCTGGCACATCAATGTCAGCTCTCTGGGGAGCCAGGGTACAGGCACAAAGCCTCCTGGGAAATGAGAGGGGCCCTACCAGTTCATTCCCTCACAGAACCAGACACCGTCCTGCAGCCTCTCCATCTTCTCAGAGAGTTCTGGTAAAATCCATTTCGGTGGGTCTGAAAGAACCAGATACACAATATCACTATATATGTTATATACCCCCCCCCCCCGGGTAAGTGAATCCAATCTCCCCCCAGTACTTACCCAGGTACAGAGCTCTGATTCTCTGTACTTCCTGCTCCTGGGCTGCTCTCTTTCCCATGGTCAGGCAGGAACCCCCCCCCTGGGTAAGTGAATCCAATCTCCCCCCCAGTACTTACCCAGGTACAGAGCTCTGATTCTCTGTACTTCCTGCTCCTGGGCTGCTCTCTTTCCCATGGTCAGGCAGGAACCCCCCCCCTGGGTAAGTGAATCCAATCTCCCCCCAGTACTTACCCAGGTACAGAGCTCTGATTCTCTGTACTTCCTGCTCCTGGGCTGCTCTCTTTCCCATGGTCAGACAGGAACCTCCCCCTGGGTAAGTGAATCCAATCTCGCCCCCAGTACTTACCCAGGTACAGAGCTCTGATTCTCTGTACTTCCTGCTCCTGGGCTGCTCTCTTTCCCATGGTCAGACAGGAACCTCCCCTGGGTAAGTGAATCCAATCTCCCCCCAGTACTTACCCAGGTACAGAGCTCTGATTCTCTGTACTTCCTGCTCCTGGGCTGCTCTCTTTCCCATGGTCAGGCAGGACCCCCCCCCCTGGGTAAGTGAATCCAATCTCCCCCTAGTACTTACCCAGGTACAGAGCTCTGATTCTCTGTACTTCCTGCTCCTGGGCTGCTCTCTTTCCCATGGTCAGACAGGAACCTCCCCCTGGGTAAGTGAATCCAATCTCCCCCCCAGTACTTACCCAGGTACAGAGCTCTGATTCTCTGTACTTCCTGCTCCTGGGCTGCTCTCTTTCCCATGGTCAGGCCCCTCCCCCTGGGGGTAATTATGTACTTACCCTCTTGCTCTCTGCAGGTCTCTAACTCGGCAGTCAGCTGCATGTGGGACCCAGGGCTGCGATAGGCTCCGGAGCGCAGGACTTTGCTGCGAATCGCTTTCTTCCGTACCAGGGTGGGGTAACAACTGGCAGTGCCCAGGGAGGCGCTTCTGCTCACACTGGGGGGCAAATCCGCCTGTTGCACAGAAATATCCAAAACGGTAAAATAAAGGTAATATTACTGGCACGGGATTGGTGCGAGAGGTTCTGTAGAGCTGGGCTGTACCATTGGGCAAAGGTATTAAAGGAGAAGGAAAGGCATTTTACTGCCAATAGATTCACCACATTAGTGCCCCCTAGAGACTGTATTTATTCTGCATAAAGCTTTACCTGCCTGAGTAACAGCCCTAGCAGCTCCCTCTGTTGGTTTAACATAGCAGCCGCCATTTTAGTTTGGTCTCAGTAGCTTCCTGCTGCAGCTCTGGCGCTTATAGCTCAGATTACAGCAGAGAGGGGAGGGGGAGAGAGGAATGAACTGAGCATGCTTGTGCCGTGCCCTGATGGATTTTTCTGAGAGCAGGAAGTCTGACACAGAAGAACATGTGGCACAAAAGGAGACAAGAAATCCTGTGTTTCTTTTGATAGAGGACTCTGCTCCTGGGCTGCTCTCTTTCCCATGGTCAGGCAGGAATCTCCCCCTGGGTTAGTGAATCCAATCTCCCCCCAGTACTTACCCAGGTACAGAGCTCTGATTCTCTGTACTTCCTGCTCCTGGGCTGCTCTCTTTCCTATGGTTAAGAAGAAGAGCAGGAAGTACAGAGAATCAGAGCTCTGTACCTGGGTAAGTACTGGGGGGAGATTGGATTCACTTACCCAGGGGGAGGTTCCTGCCTGACCATGGGAAAGAGAGCAGCCCAGGAGCAGGAAGTACAGAGAATCAGAGCTCTGTACCTGGTTAAGTACTGGGGGGGAGATTGGATTCACTTACCCGGGGGGAGGTTCCTGCCTGACCATGGGAAAGAGAGCAGCCCAGGAGCAGGAAGTACAGAGAATCAGAGCTCTGTACCTGGGTAAGTACTGGGGGGAGATTGGATTCACTTACCCGGGGGGGGGGGGGGGTTCCTGCCTGACCATGGGAAAGAGAGCAGCCCAGGAGCAGGAAGTACAGAGAATCAGAGCTCTGTACCTGGGTAAGTACTGGGGGGAGATTGGATTCACTTACCCAGGGGGAGGTTCCTGTCTGACCATGGGAAAGAGAGCAGCCCAGGAGCAGGAAGTACAGAGAATCAGAGCTCTGTACCTGGGTAAGTACTGGGGGGAGATTGGATTCACTTACCCAGGGGGAGGTTCCTGCCTGACCATGGGAAAGAGAGCAGCCCAGGAGCAGGAAGTACAGAGAATCAGAGCTCTGTACCTGGGTAAGTACTGGGGGGAGATTGGATTCACTTACCGGGGGGGGGGGGAGGTTGCGCAAACAGTCTCTGGCAGTGTATATGGGGTGCCCAGTGTTGGGGTATCAGGCAGTTCATAGATATATAGGGAGAGAGAGATACTCACGGATATGGGGGCCCCTGGCTCCTCCCCTACAGACAGAGGGACCCGCCTGAATGATATCAGGGCATTGACACTGGGAGACACCACTTCAGGGTCCAATGGCTCCCGCCCCACCCCGGGGCTTTTCCTCGGTGCCGAGAGGGTGGGACCCCGATGCTCCGGGTGCCGGGCCAAGTACTGGAGCTGGAAGGCGCGGCACAACAGCAGGTTCAGCACCTGGGCCTGGGGGGCGAGAGGAACCGGGGGGGCAGTTATAGATGCCGAGCAACGTGGCACCGGCGCCAATGACAATATGGGTTACCGACTGCGCAGGAATATTGGCCCCCGGGGGCCCCCGTAGCTCCGTACCTCACTAGGCTGGCCCCCCACAAACAGGTGGCAGAAGAGTTGGGGGCAGTGGGGGTTACGGGACACGAACGCGAACTGGGAGTCGTCAGGCCGGAAAGTCGTGTAGTGAATCCTCCTCAGCGCGTGGGCCATTAGCAGCGCCTGGAATACGGGATGGGAAGGGTCACTTACCCCTACCTACCCTCCTGCCTACTTACCCCTGCCTACCCCTACCCACCCCTACCTACCCACCCCTACCCACCCCTGCCTACCCCTACCCACCCCTGCCTACCCCTACCCACCCCTACCTACCCCTCCCTACCTACCCCTACCTACCCCTCCCTACCTACCCCTACCCACCACTGCCTACCCCTACCCACCCCTACCTACCCCTCCCTACCTACCCCTACCCACCACTGCCTACCCCTACCCACCCCTGCCTACCCCTACCCACCCCTGCCTACCCCTACCCACCCCTGCCTACCAACCCCTACCCACCCCTGCCTACCCCTACCTAGCCCTGCCTACCCCTACCTACCCCTCCCTACCTACCCCTACCCACCCCTGCCTACCCTACCCACCCCTGCCTACCAACCCCTAACTACCCCTACCCACCCCTGCCTACCCCTCCCTACCTACCCCTACCCACCCCTGCCTACCCCTACCCACCCCTGCCTACCCATACCTACCAACCCCTACCCACCCCTAACTACCCCTACCCACCCCTGCCTACCCCTACCCACCCCTACCTACCCCTGCCTACCCCTACCCACCCCTACCTACCCCTGCCTCCCCACCCCTACCTACCCCAACCTACCTACCCCAACCTACCAACCCCTACCTACCCCTACCCACCCCTGCCTACCCACCCCTACCTACCTATCCCTTATAATACATGAGTGATACTCAGAGTTCCCTGTATAACTCAGCCTGCAGCCTTGTGCCTTTATATGGGCACAGAACCCCTCAGTGACTGCTAATATCCTTATCATTTACAGTAGGGGGTACATTATCCCTTATAATACATGAGTGATACTCAGAGTTCCCTGTATAACTCAGCCTGCAGCCTTGTGCCTTTATATGGGGGGCACAGAACCCCTCAGTGACTGCTAATATCCTTATCATTTACAGTAGGGGGTACATTATCCCTTATAATACATGAGTGATACTCAGAGTTCCCTGTATAACTCAGCCTGCAGCCTTGTGCCTTTATATGGGGGGCACAGAACCCCTCAGTGACTGCTAATATCCTTATCATTTACAGTAGGGGGTACATTATCCCTTATAATACATGAGTGATACTCAGAGTTCCCTGTATAACTCAGCCTGCAGCCTTGTGCCTTTATATGGGGGGCACAGAACCCCTCAGTGACTGCTAATATCCTTATCATTTACAGTAGGGGGTACATTATCCCTTATAATACATGAGTGATACTCAGAGTTCCCTGTATAACTCAGCCTGCAGCCTTGTGCCTTTATATGGGGGGCACAGAACCCCTCAGTGACTGCTAATATCCTTATCATTTACAGTAGGGGGTACATTATCCCTTATAATACATGAGTGATACTCAGAGTTCCCTGTATAACTCAGCCTGCAGCCTTGTGCCTTTATATGGGGGGCACAGAACCCCTCAGTGACTGCTAATATCCTTATCATTTACAGTAGGGGGTACATTATCCCTTATAATACATGAGTGATACCCCCAGAGTTCCCTGTATAAGGAGGGGGCGGGGTATCTGTTCTCACTAATTGCCCCTAATTCCTTATCACTAACACTGGGGGTAACCTGCTCCTTTTGGGGATAATTACCTCTCCCTCTGCATCGTACATCTTCACCCCCAGGAGGCAGAATCTCAGGATAACGGGTCTCCGCCTGGGACAGTCCTGTGAGACACAGAAGCAGAATGGGACCCCCATGTTTGATGAAATGTTCCTCCTGGCGCCGGACCCCACAATCTGACCCATCGCTGATGCACAAAGGGACGTCCCTGGGGGGCCGGTACTGGGAGTCTATCAGAACCTACAATGGATCCAGCCCTGAGTGTCAGCTCTGTGGCCCGGTGCTGATTTGGCCCCAGGGGGGCGGGGGGGACTCACCTTCAGGAAACACATCTGCTCCTCAATGGTCCAAATTCTTCTCCGCCAATCGGATTCCCTTACGGCAAACGACCCGACGTACTGAGGGGGGAAACAATACTTAGTGGGGGGCAATGGGGCAGCGAATAATTACCCTCCTCACCCCCCGGCTACTTTCTATTGGCTCCCTTATACCCCTCCCACACCCCCCATCTCCCTGACAACCCCCCATCACCCTTACACCCTGTCTGTACCCCATTTTCCCCATCTTTTCAGGTTGCCCCCCAGTGGCCATTACCGAGTCTCTGGGCAATTAGCCTCACAGATTCTGCCCCCACATAAGAGGCAAGACTTTGCCCCGCCCCCCGTGCCACTGGCCCAACTCAGGGCAATAAGTCTGTCCCCACACTGTGTGACCGGGAACAATCTGATTGGGACACAATGATTAAATTGTAGGAGTTTGTTCCTTCCTGCCAGGCCCCGCCCCCCTGCTCGCCCCTCCGTGCCTTCTGGGTAACAGCGCTGCCATAGGGGGAGTGGCTGTTCTTGAGCCTAAAATAGATCAGTGGCAGCTCCGTCTTCCCTTAGGGCCAATATTTCATGTGCAGCTGGGACTCTCCCTGTATGGGAGGAGCCATAACCTCTCAGCTCCTACAGCCCCGCCCCCTGTCTCACTCATATCTGTACATTAAAGGGGAAGTATTCTAACAGTATTCTACTGATTCTCTGTACTTCCTGCTCCTGGGCTGCTCTCTTTCCCATGGTCAGGCAGGAACCTCCCCCTGGGTAAGTGAATCCAATCTCCCCCCAGTACTTACCCAGGTACAGAGCTCTGATTCTCTGTACTTCCTGCTCCTGGGCTGCTCTCTTTCCCATGGTCAGACAGGAACCTCCCCCTGGGTAAGTGAATCCAATCTCCCCCCAGTACTTACCCAGGTACAGAGCTCTGATTCTCTGTACTTCCTGCTCCTGGGCTGCTCTCTTTCCCATGGTCAGGCAGGAACCCCCCCCCCCCTGGGTAAGTGAATCCAATCTCCCCCAGTACTTACCCAGGTACAGAGCTCTGATTCTCTGTACTTCCTGCCCCTGGGCTGCTCTCTTTCCCATGGTCAGACAGGAACCTCCCCCTGGGTAAGTGAATCCAATCTCCCCCCAGTACTTACCCAGGTACAGAGCTCTGATTCTCTGTACTTCCTGCTCCTGGGCTGCTCTCTTTCCCATGGTCAGGCAGGAATCTCCCCCTGGGTAAGTGAATCCAATTTCCCCCCAGTACTTACCCAGGTACAGAGCTCTGATTCTCTGTACTTCCTGCTCCTGGGCTGCTCTCTTTCCCATGGTCAGGCAGGAACCTCCCCCTGGGTAAGTGAATCCAATTTCCCCCCAGTACTTACCCAGGTACAGAGCTCTGATTCTCTGTACTTCCTGCCCCTGGGCTGCTCTCTTTCCCATGGTCAGGCAGGAACCCCCCAGGGCAGGGGCAGGGGATATAACTTACCTCTGTATATTTAGTAATGAGTCGCTCTTGTGGGCAGAAACTCTTTGTCTCCTTTTTCATAGTTAAACAGAGGATTTGCCCCTGGAGGGTCAAAAGGGTGAAATCTAGTTAAAGGGCCAGTAACTATATGAGAGACAGTTGCCCCAGTGCCCCAGAGCCGCCATGACAGCAGCACAACTGTGTGTAAGAACTAATCCCATTGTATCCTACAGAGCGTACGTGCCCTATTGGTTGCCCCCAGGCTGCACAGCGGGGTATTTATATAAACTACAGTCTCACTCATGTAACGTTTGGCCCCTGGGGGCCCCTCTGCTAAAGGGACTTACACAGAAGCCAGAGGGGGGGCAGCTGATCCCAACCTGCCCCACACTGGGGGTAATTGTTCCTCACATGGCAGGAGGGTGGGGCAGTTGCCCCAGGGGCACAGGGGCGCTGACTCGGTGTATCCTCCCCCCCCTCCCTGTCACCCCAATATCGGTACCTTGGGGAGAAACTATCGGCCTCTTCGCAACATCTGATCGGGATCAATTCGCTCCGGTTCTGCCCCGGGATCCGCCGGCCCCTCCTTATCTGCCCCGCCCCCCTGGGATCCGCCCCGCCCCTCCCGCCTCACCTGAATTGTCCCGCCCCTCCTGCCTCACCTGAGCTGCCCCGCCCACTCCGGGGTATATGTACCGATCCTTCCCCCCCCACACTGCTCTGTATGTATTAGTGCCCCCCAATCTGCCCCCCTGAAATCCTGAGACACCCCCCCCTGCGCTGCACTTCCAGCTCTGATTGGATGCGGCTCTGCGGGAGTGGGCGTGGCTAGGGGTTCAGTGACACTGGGGCCCCGCTGGGGAGGGGCTTATACAACCCGTGCTCCTTTTACTGGTGTGAAACTACAACTCCCAGCTGCGCAGGAAAGGGGCGGGGCTAAGGAGACATTGGCCGGGGCCCCAGTGGGACTGACTGTGTACCTGCCCTGCAGGGGTTAATGCAGTATTCACATAATGTGCCCTGTGCCCCCCAGCTTCTTACAGGCTGAGATATCGGGGTACCGGAGATGGGCAATGAGGGAGGGGCCAGATAGAGCGTGAGGGGAGGGGCCAGATGGAGAGTTAGGGGAGGGCCCAGATAGATAATATGGGGAGGGGCCAGATGGATAATATGGGGAGGGGCCAGATGGATAATATGGGGAGGGGCCAGATGGATAATATGGGGAGGGACCAGATGGAGAATGAGGGGAGGGGCTAGATGGATAATATGGGGAGGGGCCAGATGGAGAATGAGGGGAGGGGCCAGATGGAGAATGAGGGGAGGGGCCAGATGGATAATATGGGGAGGGGCCAGATGGAGAATATGGGGAGGGACCAGATGGATAATATGGGGAGGGGCCAGATGGAGAATGAGGGGAGGGGCCAGATGGAGAATGAGGGGAGGGGCCAGATGGATAATATGGGGAGGGACCAGATGGAGAATATGGGGAGGGACCAGATGGATAATATGGGGAGGGGCCAGATGGAGAATATGGGGAGGGACCAGATGGATAATATGGGGAGGGGCCAGATGGAGAATGAGGGGAGGGGCCAGATGGAGAATGAGGGGAGGGGCCAGATGGATAATATGGGGAGGGGCCAGATGGAGAATATGGGGAGGGACCAGATGGATAATATGGGGAGGGGCCAGATGGAGAATGAGGGGAGGGGCCAGATGTAGAATGAGGGGAGGGGCCAGATGGATAATATGGGGAGGGACCAGATGGATAATATGGGGAGGGGCCAGATGGAGAATGAGGGGAGGGGCCAGATGGATAATATGGGGAGGGGCCAGATGGAGAATGAGGGGAGGGGCCAGATGGATAATATGGGGAGGGGCCAGATGGAGAATGAGGGGAGGGGCCAGATGGATAATATGGGGAGGGGCTAGATGAATAGTGAGGGGAGGGGCCACACAGCTACTGAATGAGCCCCCAATGATCCGGGATTCTTATGATAAGTAAATAGCTTGAGGGTTCCGTGGGGGAGGGGCTGCAAATTCTAGCTGATTAGCTCCTTCCCTCCCTGCCCCCCCCCCCCATGGGCCCCAGGTTGACACTTTCGTTATTGCTGCAGTGTATCACTTACCTGTTTGTCCCGCCCTCCTCTCTGGTGCTGCAACTGCTGCCTGGTTACTAGGGTGTCTGGAACCATAGCAACAAAGTGACCATCAAAACTGAAGAGCTGCAAAGTGTCCTTGGATATCTCCCATATGCTGATACCTCCAAGCTCCCCCCACCCCCAACAACTGCCCCACACCTCATATCCTTCTTGTGGGCTGAAGCCTACCCCCTGCTTGTAGCAAATGGAGTGCCATGGGGGGGGGGGGGGGTATTAAATATAAGAGTTAAACTGTAAGAGTTATTGACAGTTGCTGGTACTTAGTCTGTACCCCCCCCCCCGCTGGTACTTAGTCTGTACCCCCCCCCGCTGGTACTTAGTCCGTACCCCCCGTCCCGCTGGTACTTGGTCTGCACCCCCCGTCCCGCTGGTACTTAGTCTGTACCCCCCCCGCTGGTACTTGGTCTGTACCCCCCCCGCCAGCTGGTACTTGGTCTGTACCCCCCCCACTGGTACTTGGTCTGTACCCCCCCCGCCAGCTGGTACTTAGTCTGTACCCCCCCCCCGCTGGTACTTGGTCTGTACCCCCCCCCGCTGGTACTTAGTCCGTACCCCCCATCCCGCTGGTACTTGGTCTGCACCCCCCGTCCCGCTGGTACTTGGTCTGTACCCCCTGTGCCCCCTTCTCAGCGCATGCCAGGGCTGTGTCTGTATTAATCCAGAAAGGGGGGGCATGTGGTTGCCTGGGGGTTCGGGGAGACTTCTGTGGTCGTTGCCAATCAGCTCCTTACAGTGGCTAATGTGGCCAACATCACCCCCTCGCCCCCCAACAGTGCCCTGTTAGACAAAATCTGCTTTGCTGTTATTTCCCAATACCAATGGCAAATAAGAGCGGGTGTAGGGGGCAGCCCAGCCTGGTGCCCATTTCCAGAGGGGGGGGGGGTAAGTTACCATGAATGTTAATAAATCAAAATCAGTCATTGTCCCGTTGGACCCATTGAACCCCCATTCTCAAGCTCTCTGCCCCCAGGGTCTCCAGTGGGTCCCCCCCCATACCAAGGTCACATCAAACCCACTTACAGCTCAGTTCAAGGCGGTATCGGGGCCCCGGTGGCACATCGCTGGCACAGGACTCGGGGCCCATTGATGCGGCTCTGTAGAGGCGGGGAGCAATGCCCCGTATAGGAGGCTAAAGGACAATCCCAACTGCCCCATGACAGTCACCCCTCTCTGCAGAGCCTGGGGGCAGCCCATAAGCTGAGTGCCGCCCCCCCCAGTATCATTTGCCCCTCAGTCCCACTGTGGGAGGAGCTCAGATTTTTACCCCCATTTGCGGCAACACCGACGCCTCACAGCCGGTTCCGCTCGCTCCCGATACCCAGAGACCAACACGGCGCCGAGTCAGTCTCAGGTAATTATTCCCCTCAATCCCCCCAACATTTCAGCCCATAACAAGTGGAAGTAAATCCCCCCCGACACTTATTCTGCAGAAAGCTTTTCCTGCCTCTCTGTTGGTTTAACATAGCAGCTGCCATTTTAGCTCAGTCTCAGTAGCTTCCTGCTGCAGCTCTGGCTGCTGGTAGCTTAGATTACAGCAGAGAGGGGAGGGGGAGAGAAAAGAGAGAGGAGAGGGGAGGGGGAGAGAGTTGCGCAGACTCCTGCCCGGGCCCTGAAGGATTTTTCTGAGAGAGGAAGTCTGACACAGAAGAACATGTGACACAAAAGGGACAAGAAATCCTGTGTTTCCTTTGATAGAGGCCTCAGTGCCGCTGGGAGGGCTTATGGCTGTATTTACACAGAGTAACAATTACGAATTCAGTTTGTTCTTGAACTTTCTGAAACTGATTCTCGTTCAGATGAATCGGCAGCACTTGGTATAAACGAGTAGGGGCTCCCCCAGTCCTTCTAATGGTTAATGCCGGAGCCCCCGAACCTTTCGCTTGGAAACATCACTCAGCAGTTCCTAAACCAGCGGGTCCTGAATCAATGGCCCGGGTGTGGGGTCCCGCCCCCGCAGGAAGGGGAGGAGCATAGCGGCATTGAGAATGCACGTAATCACCGATTGCCCGTCCCCCCGACCGCTCTCTCTCTCCCCCCCAGTGTATCTTTGCATCTGTATCATAGCAACAGTGACTGTAACAGGCGGGACGATTTGGTGATTGTATCAATGTGACGTTTCCATTACACCGAGACAATGTCTAGTAATGTCGCATGGGTACAATTAGATACAATAGGATACAATTAAATACAATGAATAAAATACAAGTAGCTATGATTGGATACAATTAAATACAACAAATAAAATACAATTAGATACAATAGGATACAATGCAATGGATAAAATACAATTAAATACAATTAATAAAATACAATTAGATACAATTGGATACAATTAAATACAATGGATAAAATACAATTAGATACAATTGGATAAAATTAAATACAACAAATAAAATACAATTAGATACAATTGGACACAATTAAATACAACAAATAAAATACAATTAAATACAATTGGATACAATTAAATACAACAACTAAAATACAATTAGATACAATTGGATACAATTAAATACAATGGATAAGATACAATTGGATACAATTAAATACAATGGATAAAATACAATTGGATACAATTGGATACAATTAAATACAATTAGATACAATTGGATACAATTAAATACAACGAATGAAATACAATTAGATACAATTGGATACAATTAAATACAATGGATAAAATACAATTAGATACAATTGGATACAATTAAATACAATGGAGAAAATACAATTAGATACAATTGGATACAATTAAATACAATGGATAAAATACAATTAGATACAATCGGATCCAATTAAATACAATTAGATACAATTGGATACAATTAGATACAATTGGATACAATTAAATACCATGAATAAAATACAATTAGATACAATTGGATACAATTAAATACAATGAATAAAATACAATTAGATACAATTGGATACAATTAAATACAATGGATAAAATACAATTAGATACAATTGGATACAATTAAATACAATGAATAAAATACAATTAGATACAATTGGATACAATTAAATACAATGGATAAAATACAATTAGATACAATTGGATACAATTAAATACAATGAATAAAATACAATGCTCGGACCCAGCAGTTTATACAAAACAATTTACATCCCATTTAATATTTAACCCTCCTGGTTCTTGGGTGTTTAACAGAAAGATCCATTTCACTTCTGAATGTGATGATCTTTTCAGTTTGTCCCCTCCCTGCAGGGTTGGACTGGGGGGGCTTCTGCCTCAGGGGCCCCTGCCCCCCCCCCAGGGGCCCCCTGCACCCGTCTGACCCTTGGCAGATCAGGGGAGCACCCTGCAGGGATCGTTTCTGGGCTTTTGGGGCCCATCAGGTTTATCCTGTTGCCCCGGTCTGACGCTGCCCCCCGACTGTGTGCTGCCACTTTCTCAGTACTTTTTTTTTTGTAAATAGGGGGCGTTGCCTTCATTGCACTCGGGGGAAGGGCCTCGGTACAGTCGCTGCTTCACTATTGGTCTCCGGTTCTGAAGTGGATCTGCTGCACCTTTGCACCTACACTACTTGCCTGGGAATCCCCCGAGCATGTTACTGCCAATAGATTTGCCCCAATAGCGCCCCCTAAAGACTGTATTTATTGTGCAGAAAGCTTTACCTGCCTGAGTAACAGCCCTAGCAGCTCCTTCTGTTGGGTTAACATAGCAGCTGCCATTTTAGATTGGTCTCAGTAGCTTCCTGTTGCAGCTCCGGCTGCTGTTACCTCAGGTTACAGCAGAGAGGGGAGGGGATTGAGGAGAGAGGGGAGGGGGAGGAGAAGAAGGGAAGGGGAGAGAGGACAGAGGGGAGGGGGAGGAGAAGAAGGGAGGGGGAGAGAGGAGAGAGGGGAGGAGAAGAAGGGAGGGGGAGAGAGGACAGAGGGGAGGGGATGGAGAAGAAGGGAGGGGGAGAGAGGGGAGGAGAAGAAGGGAGGGGGAGAGAGGAGAGAGGGAGGAGAAGAAGGGAGGGGGAGAGAGGAGAGAGGGAGGAGAAGAAGGGAGGGGGAGAGAGGAGAGAGGGGAGGAGAAGAAGGGAGGGGGAGAGAGGAGAGAGGGGAGGAGAAGAAGGGAGGGGGAGAGAGGAGAGAGGGGAGGAGAAGAAGGGAGGGGGAGAGAGGAGAGAGTTGACAGACTTGTGCCGTGCCCTGAAGGATGTTTCTGAGAGCAGAAAGTCTGACACAGAAGAACATGTGACACAAAAGGGAAATCCTGTGTTTCCTTTGACAGAGGACTCAGTGCGGCTGGGAGTGCTTATGGCTGTATTTACACAGACCTTTCCTGAATTTATTCCTATAACTATTGGCCCTTAGGGGGCGGAGTCTCCTTTATGGATTTCAGACGACAATAAACAGGCGACGCCTCATGTTCGGGAACCAATAGATTTTATTTTTACCCCATTTTCCTTCTCCTATTGGGCTCGTTCTTTCTTCGCTAAACTCTATGGTTGGATCTTTCTTTGGGACCCGATTGGACTTATTATCACTATAAATCATTGAATCCGTGGCGTTTAACACTTTATCTGCCCTTGAGCTTTGTGAGGCTCAGTTCCCCTTTAGTTACACGAGACCCCTGGGACCTTCAGCCACTTTCCCTCTCAAATCTACAAACTGGATTAACCCTTTATTTTATTTCAACCTCCTTTATTAATTCCCTATTTCTTTGGTGCATTTTTATTTGATTCGATCATTAGAGATTTGGGGAGACTTTACTGCTTCCTCCCCCCCCGAACCCCAATATCTCTTTCCTTCTCCTTCATTTAAACCTGAATTCCTTTCTCCTGGTACTCAGGGTCGGACTGGGGGGTGCAGGGCCCACTGGGGATTCTACATTGGGGGCCCCTGTACCCCGCCGCAGCCTTCAGACACATCCCTGCAGGGGGCCCCCCACCCGTCTGACCCCCCCACCCGTCTGACCCCCCTTACCTGCAGTGCGTTGGGGGAGGGAGACCGGCGGATCAGTGGAGCCCCCTGCCAGGATCGGGTCTGGGCCTCCGGTACCCACCGGGTTTATTCCCAGTGACTGAGTCCAACCCTGATGGTACTTGATTTAACAGTTGATTTATAGTTTTTTAATTATTTCCCTTCTTCTGACTCTTTGCAGCTTTCAAATGGGGGTCACTGACCCCGGCAGCCAAAAACTCCAGTTTTATTGTTACTTTTTATTACTTATTTAGCCCCTCCCCTATTCATCTTGCAGTCTGTCATTCCAATCGCTCCCTGGTTGCTAGGGTAACTTGGACTCTGGGGTGTTGTTACCGATGGATGTCATGGACATACGTGTCGCTTCTGGTGCAGAAATGTAAGTTTCACGGGTCGCTGATACTGCAAATAATAATAATAATAATAATATTCTGCGCTCGAGGTTTTCTATTTAAATACAGATAAAGGAAAAGTAAAACCAATATCTGCCCTCTGTGCCGCCCTCTGTGCCGCCCTCTGTGCACTGCTGGTTCCGACTTCTAAACAATGTAGAGAGAAATATATAAACATTCCCCAGATCCTGCATAATGTCAGTGAGGCAAGTTGGGGTTAAGAAGAGGTAGTAACTTGTACCCACCCCCGGGGGGCGGCCCTCCTGCTGCAGGTAGATTGCAGGTCGGGGCTGGAGGGGGAAATAACTCTGCAAGTTCAGGCAATGAATTCTATGAATTCCCAAGGGACACTGTGAGCATCGGGGTAGGAATTTTAACCCTGGGGGGGGCATTTATGTAGCAATACCTGGGCTCTCGCACCCCCACGCAGGTAAAGTATCCGGGAGCCACAGTGATAGTCATACCCTGAATATTTACCCCAATACTTCTGACTGTGGCCCTGGCAATATACACGTCCCTCTCCCATAACAACTGCCTGACACACGGGGTATTATTTGAGGCAGAAACCTGCTCTGACCCCTGCAGGGGGCAACTGTGGCCAAAATATGTCTCTATGTAACTTCCTGCTTGTGTGCTGAACCCCACCCCCTGTCCTGACATCACACTGATACACTGCTCATTGGTAGTTACACTGTATTTGCACAGCGCCACCTTGTGGCAGAAATATAGGAGGGGACTGCAATACATTCTGTAGGGCCTTAGTTAATACATTGAGCTCCCCATTGGGTGGGGCCTATAGAAGATATTTCCCCAGTTGACAACCAATATGGACAGCACTGACTTGTGGACTGAATCCCACCTTACTACTAAGCACATTACTGTTTTGTTACTCAGTAGGATATTCACATCATTCTAGGAGTCCGGTAACAGAGTAGGAAACTCCCAGCATCCCCCAGTCTCATGTTGTGGTTTTTACCCCGGGACACATGGTATTTGCAGCCCACTGAATGCTGGGAACTAGGACTGTCCTAACATTAAGCCCCGAAGGAACTACACTCATTTTAATCACTTTCCTGACATTCTCCGGTATTACCTTCTGCCATTTCCTGCTTGTGGGCTCAGTCCTACCCTCTTATTTGTGCATAAGGGAAAAGACATGGATCTTAAACTCATTCATCAACAGGGAGGCCCTTCAGGGAGGTTCCCATGTTCAAACAGGAACCTCCCCCCCGGGTAAGTGAATCCAATCTCCCCCCAGTACTTACCCAGGTACAGAGCTCTGATTCTCTGTACTTCCTGCTCCTGGGCTGCTCTCTTTCCCATGGTCAGGCAGGAACCTCCCCCTGGGTAAGTGAATCCAATCTCCCCCCAGTACTTACCCAGGTACAGAGCTCTGATTCTCTGTACTTCCTGCTCCTGGGCTGCTCTCTTTCCCATGGTCAGGCAGGAACCCCCCCTGGGTAAGTGAATCCAATCTCCCCCCAGTACTAACCCAGGTACAGAGCTCTGATTCTCTGTACTTCCTGCTCCTGGGCTGCTCTCTTTCCCATGGTCAGGCAGGAACCCCCCCTGGGTAAGTGAATCCAATCTCCCCCCAGTACTTACCCAGGTACAGAGCTCTGATTCTCTGTACTTCCTGCTCCTGGGCTGCTCTCTTTCCCATGGTCAGGCAGGAACCCCCCCTGGGTAAGTGAATCCAATCTCCCCCCAGTACTTACCCAGGTACAGAGCTCTGATTCTCTGTACTTCCTGCTCCTGGGCTGCTCTCTTTCCCATGGTCAGGCAGGAACCCCCCCTGGGTAAGTGAATCCAATCTCCCCCCAGTACTTACCCGGGTACAGAGCTCTGATTCTCTGTACTTCCTGCTCCTGGGCTGCTCTCTTTCCCATGGTCAGACAGGAACCCCCCCCCTGGGTAAGTGAATCCAATCTCCCCCCAGTACTTACCCAGGTACAGAGCTCTGATTCTCTGTACTTCCTGCTCCTGGGCTGCTCTCTTTCCCATGTTCAAACAGGAACCTCCCCCCCTGGGTAAGTGAATCCAATCTCCCCCCAGTACTTACCCAGGTACAGAGCTCTGATTCTCTGTACTTCCTGCTCCTGGGCTGCTCTCTTTCCCATGGTCAGGCAGGAACCCCCCCTGGGTAAGTGAATCCAATCTCCCCCCAGTACTTACCCAGGTACAGAGCTCTGATTCTCTGTACTTCCTGCTCCTGGGCTGCTCTCTTTCCCATGGTCAGGCAGGAACCTCCCCCTGGGTAAGTGAATCCAATCTCCCCCCAGTACTTACCCAGGTACAGAGCTCTGATTCTCTGTACTTCCTGCTCCTGGGCTGCTCTCTTTCCCATGGTCAGGCAGGAACCTCCCCCTGGGTAAGTGAATCCAATCTCCCCCCAGTACTTACCCAGGTAAAGAGCTCTGATTCTCTGTACTTCCTGCTCCTGGGCTGCTCTCTTTCCCATGGTCAGGCAGGAACCCCCCCCTGGGTAAGTGAATCCAATCTCCCCCCAGTACTTACCCAGGTACAGAGCTCTGATTCTCTGTACTTCCTGCTCCTAGGCTGCTCTCTTTCCCATGGTCAGGCAGGAACCCCCCCCCCGGGTAAGTGAATCCAATCTCCCCCCAGTACTTACCCAGGTACAGAGCTCTGATTCTCTGTACTTCCTGCTCCTGGGCTGCTCTCTTTCCCATGGTCAGGCAGGAACCCCCCCCTGGGTAAGTGAATCCAATCTCCCCCCAGTACTTACCCAGGTACAGAGCTCGGATTCTCTGTACTTCCTGCTCCTGGGCTGCTCTCTTTCCCATGGTCAGGCAGGAACCTCCCCCTGGGTAAGTGAATCCAATCTCCCCCCAGTACTTACCCAGGTACAGAGCTCTGATTCTCTGTACTTCCTGCTCCTGGGCTGCTCTCTTTCCCATGGTCAAATGAGGATCCTCATCATTAACTATTTGCAGGAGTCATGGGAAGGAGAGCAGCCCTCCAGCCAATCAGAGTAATGCATTAAGGCTGCACAGGAAGATAAAAGGCAATGAGGAGGCGGGACTCGGTAGCAGAATCTAGTTCTTTTTATTATAGCAAACAGCAGGAAACCCATTGGTTCACATCTCTGTCCGTGGGCGGGGCCGCTTCTTACAAAATGGCAAAGTTTAAAGTAAAGAGACGATTGGCTGAAGTGGGGGCGGGGGTGGGGCCCAGCTCTGGTACAACATGCGGAGCTGCATTGGCTCCTGTGGGCGGCGCTGTAGGACTAAGGGCAACAGAACGGGCAAAGCAAAGGATAATAGCCCCTATCCCAGAATCCTCTGCCTGGGGGCCAATCACTTGCTAAAGGGAAAACAAAGCGCCGGGGGGGGGGTAGGGTTTAATTTACAAAATCTACACGTTTCTACCCTACGTGATGCTGGGGGGGAATGGCGGCTTGTGATTGGAAGAGCAGAACTGACGCTGGCGCTGCCGTACAACTAATAGTACAAAAAAGCAACTCAAACCTCAACGCAACTTTCCCCCTGAATACCGGGTATTGGGGGGCCGGGGGGGGGGCTACAGCTAAAAGAAACAGAACCATCCGGAGAAATTAAAGGGGAAGTATCGGGCCTGGGGGGCGGGAATCAAACGCACGGAAACCTTACAAAAGTTTTTTGTCGTTTTTTTTTTTTCTTTTTTTTCCTGTAATTTGGGCTCTCGGCTCCTCCCCCCGGGGGCCCCCAATCACTTCCGGGAGCGCAGCGACTTCCTTTGGCTCGACTTGCCCTTGGCTGCGGGTTTCACCGCCTTCTTTGCCGCCGCCGCTTTCTTGGGGGGCCGGCTCGCTGGCTTCTTGGCGGGAGGAGGAGGGGGAGGGGCCGGGGCGGCCTTTCCCTTCTTGGATTTTGGAGGAGGAGGAGGAGGAGGAGGGGGTGGGGGGGCTTTTTTCGGGGTACTTTTTGCCTTCCCTCGGGGAGGGGGGGCTCGCTTCTTGGGTTTGGGAGGCGGGGCTCTGCTCCTGGATTTGGCTGGGGCCGCCTTCTTCTGCATCCTGTGTGTATGGCAAGGGGGGTAAAGGGAAAGAAAAGGCAATTAAAGGGCTGTAGGTTCAATGTAAATGGGGTGAGAGAGTCACATGAGCCCCCCCCCCAGTAAGGTGAGAGCGCCCCCCCCAAGAGTCACCTGAGCCCCCCTCCCAGTAGGAGTCACCTGAGCCCCCCTCCCAGTAGGAGTCACCTGAGCCCCCCTCCCAGTAGGAGTCACCTGAGCCCCCCTCCCAGTAGGAGTCACCTGAGCCCCCCCTCCAATAAGAGTCACGTGAGCGCGCCCCCCCCCCCAATAAATAACGGGAGCCCCTTTACTCACCTCCTTTTTGGTGGGGGTTCCTCTTCCTCGGACTCTTCCTCTTCAGATTCTTCCTCCTCATCGGATTCTTCCTCCTCAGACTCCTCCTCTTCCTCCTTCTCGTGGGGTTTCTCAGGAAAGAGCACGTAGGGGCTGCAGGGACAGGCAAGGGGCAGGTTAGGGGCAGCCTGCGGGTGGGGGCAGAGGGGCCGGGGCAGTTCCTTACCTGGGGTAATAGGGGAAGCAGAGCTGGTAGGTTAGAGGCAGCCTGCGGGTGGGGGCAGAGGGGCCGGGGCAGTTCCTTACCTGGGGTAATAGGGGAAGCAGAGCTGGTGGGTTAGGGGCAGCCTGCGGGTGGGGGCAGAGGGCCGGGGCAGTTCCTTACCTGGGGTAATAGGGGAAGCAGAGCTGGTAGGTTAGGGGCAGCCTGCGGGTGGGGGCAGAGGGGCCGGGGCAGTTCCTTACCTGGGGTAATAGGGGAAGCAGAGCTGGTGGGTTAGGGGCAGCCTGCGGGTGGGGGCAGAGGGGCCGGGGCAGTTCCTTACCTGGGGTAATAGGGGAAGCAGAGCTGGCAGGTTAGGGGCAGTTCCTTACCTGGGGTAATAGGGGAAGCAGAGCTGGTAGGTTAGGGGCAGCCTGCGGGTGGGGGCAGAGGGGCCGGGGCAGTTCCTTACCTGGGGTAATAGGGGAAGCAGAGCTGGTGGGTTAGGGGCAGTTCCTTACCTGGGGTAATAGGGGAAGCAGAGCTGGTAGGTTAGGGGCAGCCTGCGGGTGGGGGCAGAGGGGCCGGGGCAGTTCCTTATCTGGGGTAATAGGGGAAGCAGAGCTGGTAGGTTAGGGGCAGCCTGCGGGTGGGGGCAGAGGGGCTGGGGCAGTTCCTTACCTGGGGTAATAGGGGAAGCAGAGCTGGTAGGTTAGGGGCAGCCTGCGGGTGGGGGCAGAGGGGCCGGGGCAGTTCCTTACCTGGGGTAATAGGGGAAGCAGAGCTGGTAGGTTAGAGGCAGCCTGCGGGTGGGGGCAGTTCCTTACCTGGGGTAATAAGGGAAGCAGAGCTGGTAGGTTAGGGGCAGCCTGCGGGTGGGGGCAGAGGGGCCGGGGCAGTTCCTTACCTGGGGTAATAGGGGAAGCAGAGCTGGTAGGTTAGGGGCAGCCTGCGGGTGGGGGCAGAGGGGCCGGGGCAGTTCCTTACCTGGGGTAATAGGGGAAGCAGAGCTGGTAGGTTAGGGGCAGCCTGCGGGTGGGGGCAGAGGGGCCGGGGCAGTTCCTTACCTGGGGTAATAGGGGAAGCAGAGCTGGTAGGTTAGGGGCAGCCTGTGGGTGGGGGCAGTTCCTTACCTGGGGTAATAGGGGAAGCAGAGCTGGTAGGTGCCACTGAAGCCCTTGCCGGAGATTTGCTCCAACCAACCGTTCTTCTCGCACTTCTGCAGCGTCCTCTTCAGCAGATGCACTGGAACGTACAGAGTGTTAGTCTGGGCCCGGGCCCCCCCCCCGGGGCAACAGCGCTTAGTGGGGAGGGTAAGTGGCCTGGCATGGGGGGGGTGGTAAAACCTAATATGTCTGCCCCCCAAACATCTCAGCCAATCAGCCCGCACCGTGCCCCCCAAACATCTCAGCCAATCAGCCCGCACCGTGCCCCCCAAACATCTCAGCCAATCAGCCCGCACCGTGCCCCCCAAACATCTCAGCCAATCAGCCCGCACCGTGCCCCCCAAACATCTCAGCCAATCAGCCCGCACCGTGCCCCCCAAACATCTCAGCCAATCAGCCCGCACCGTGCCCCCCAAACATCTCAGCCAATCAGCCCGCACCGTGCCCCCCAAACATCTCAGCCAATTAGCCTGCACTGTGCCCCCCAGACATCTCAGCCAATCAGACGGGGGGGGGGGGGACTCACCCTGGAAGCTGGAGTTGACCCCGGGGTGGTTCTCCAGAACATATTTCTTGATGGCGGTGGTGGAGCAGGTTTTGGGCTCATTCATGGCAGTAATGGCGGAGAGGATGGCATCTTCGAAGGCTCCGCCCACCAGAAGAGGTTTGTCTCCTGCCCGCTTCAGCTGTGTGGGGGGGGGGGGGGTAAAGGGTAAGTCCGGCCCATATTAACCCTGCAGCTGCCACTAATGCTCAAACCTACCCTGTACCTCCTCCCACTTCCACTGCCTGATATACCTGTGGGCCCCCGGGGTACAAGCACCAATAGGAGGCAGGAGGGCCCCTGAGTACAAGCACCAATAGGAGGCAGGAGGGCCCCTGGGTACAAGCACCAATAGGAGGCAGGAGGGCCCCTGGGTACAAGCACCAATAGGAGGCAGGAGGGCCCCTGGGTACAAGCACCAATAGGAGGCAGGAGGGCCCCACGTGCCCAGGGGCAAAAAGAGCTGCGAGACAGGGGCATCCCAAGGGTTTATACTGAGCTGAGAGATTATGCAGTGTGTGGGGTAGGTGCCTCGTACCCCCAGATCTACTTAGGGCCCCCTGTACCCACATATCTGCTCCTTACACCCTGAACTGGGCCTGTGCCAGAGAGCCAAGATTATTAATCACAAACCTGACCGAATGTGCCGCCCCGGAGGCCTACCCAGGGGGCAGAAAGGAACCCCCACTGCCATTAATATGGAGACTGAAAAGCAATATGGCTGCTCTCACCTGGAATGTGCCTGAAGCTCCTTTGCCAGTGATCTGCTCCAGTTGCCCTTTCTCTACAGCTCTCTGCAATGCGTTCTTCAGCAGCTGAGGCCTGCCCGGGGCCACATGAGCAGGGGAGGGGCCACATGAGCAGGGGAGGGGCACAACACAAAAGAAACACTGTTACAATGAATCACTATATCCCCAGAAATAAACTTGTGCAATGCTGCATGTAAGGGGTGCGCCAATGTGATGGGGGGGGTAGTTAGTGGGTAGCAGTAAGGAGTGTGCCAATGTAGGTGGGGTAGGTTTAGGCAGTGGGTAGGAGTAAGGGGTGTACCATTGTGGGGTGGGGGTAAGGGGTGCGCCAATGTGGGGGGGGGGGGGGGTAGGTTTAGGCAGTGGGTAGGAGTAAGGGGTGCACCAATGTGGGGGGGATAGGGTTAGGCAGTGGGTAGGAGTAAGGAGTGTGCCAATGTGTGTGGGGGGGGGTAAGTTTAGGCAGCGGGTAGGAATAAGGGGTGCGCCAATGTGGAGGGGGGTAAGTTTAGGCAGCGGGTAGGAATAAGGGGTGCGCCAATGTGGGGGGGGGGTAGGGTTAGACAGTGGGTAGGAGTAAGGGGTGCGCCAATGTGGGGGGGGGGGATTAGGGTTAGGCAGTGGGTAGGAATAAGGGGTGCGCCAATGTGGGGGGGGGGTAGGGTTAGACAGTGGGTAGGAGTAAGGGGTGTGCCAATGTGGGGGGGGGGTAGGGTTAGACAGCGGGTAGGAGTAAGGGGTGCGCCAATGTGGGGGGGGGTAGGGTAAGACAGTGGGTAGGAGTAAGGGGTGTGCCAATGTGGGTGGGGGGGTAGGTTTAGGCAGTGGGTAGGAGTAAGGGGTGTGCCAATGTGGGAGGGGGGGTAGGGTTAGACAGTGGGTAGGAATAAGGGGTGTACCAATGTGGGTGGGGGGGTAGGTTTAGGCAGTGGGTAGGAGTAAGGGGTGCGCCAATGTGGGGGGGTAGGGTTAGACAGTGGGTAGGAATAAGGGGTGTGCCAATGTGTGGGGGGGGGGGTAAGTTTAGGCAGCGGGTAGGAATAAGGGGTGCGCCAATGTGGGGGGGGGGTAGGGTTAGACAGTGGGTAGGAGTAAGGGGTGCGCCAATGTGGGGGGGGGGTAGGGTTAGACAGTGGGTAGGAATAAGGGGTGTGCCAATGTGGGAGGGGGGGTAGGGTTAGACAGTGGGTAGGAGTAAGGGGTGTACCAATGTGGGTGGGGGGGTAGGTTTAGGCAGTGGGTAGGAATAAGGGGTGCGCCAATGTGGGGGGGGGGTAGGGTTAGACAGCGGGTAGGAGTAAGGGGTGTGCCAATGTGGGGGGGGGGGGGTAGGGTTAGACAGTGGGTAGGAGTAAGGGGTGTGCCAATGTGGGGGGGGGGGGTAGGGTTAGACAGTGGGTAGGAGTAAGGGGTGCGCCAATGTGGGTGGGGGGGTAGGTTTAGGCAGTGGGTAGGAGTAAGGGGTGCGCCAATGTGGGGGGGGGTAGGGTTAGACAGTGGGTAGGAGTAAGGGGTGCACCAATGTGGGTGGGGGGGTAGGTTTAGGCAGTGGGTAGGAGTAAGGGGTGCGCCAATGTGGGGGGGGGGTAGGGTTAGACAGTGGGTAGGAGTAAGGGGTGCACCAATGTGGGTGGGGGGGTAGGTTTAGGCAGTGGGTAGGAGTAAGGGGTGCGCCAATGTGGGGGGGGGGGGATAGGGTTAGGCAGTGGGTAGGAATAAGGGGTGTGCCAATGTGGGGGGGGGGGGTAGGGTTAGACAGTGGGTAGGAGTAAGGGGTGTGCCAATGTGGGGGGGGGGTAGGGTTAGACAGTGGGTAGGAATAAGGGGTGTACCAATGTGGGTGGGGGGGTAGGTTTAGGCAGTGGGTAGGAGTAAGGGGTGTGCCAATGTGTGGGGGGGTAGGTTTAGGCAGTGGGTAGGAGTAAGGGGTGCGCCAATGTGTGTGTGGGGGGGGAGGAGCCAGCACCCACCTGATATCCACCTTGAGCTTGGGGTAGTGCTGGGACAGGTACTTCTTGATGAGACTGTAGGAGGCCTCCTTGGGCTCACACAGGCGGGTAAATGCCAGGGGCAAGATGTCCTCCAGCTTTACACTGGGTTGGTCCCCGGCAGCGGCGGCGCTGGCACCACTTTTCTGTAACAGGAACAAGTGGGATTCGGGTTTAACCCTTCCATATCCAGGAGACAAGAGGTTGTGTCCCACTGGGCAGCCCCTGGCTTACAACTCCCAGCACCAGGGCTCAGCGCTGCCCCCGCTGGTAATGGGAAACACTGAGGGGAACCCCCACCCTGACGGGCAGGAAACAAATTTACCTTTCTGTCTCGGGATTTGGCGGCAGATTTGCCAGAATTCTGGATCACCACGAAGCTGCCGGACGCACCTTTCCCCTTCACCTGATTGGACAGAGGGCAGTTAGTAAGAGATCCCACACTCCCTGTGCCCCACGGAACGTAAGAGAAAATGAGTGCGGGGCACCTGGCGGATAATTCCCCTCTCCAGCTCCCTCTTCAGCGCCTGTTTGAGCAGATACCCCCGGCGCTCCAGCTCCAGGGAGGGGTACTTGCTGATGATGTACTTCCTGATGGCCACCACCGAGGCGCCGCTCTTCTGGAAACAGGCCTGGGGGGTACAAACGGAGCTCATTCAGTACAGAGAGGTGGGGGGTACAAACGGAGCTCATTCAGTACAGAGAGGTGGGGGGTACAAATGGAGCTCACTCAGTACAGAGAGGTGGGGGGTACAAACGGAGCTCATTCAGTACAGAGAGGTGGGGGGTACAAATGGAGCTCATTCAGTACAGAGAGGTGGGGGGTACAAACGGAGCTCATTCAGTACAGAGAGGTGGGGGGTACAAACGGAGCTCATTCAGTACAGAGAGGTGGGGGGTACAAATGGAGCTCATTCAGTACAGAGAGGTGGGGGGTACAAAAGCAGCTCATTCAGTACAGAGAGGTGGGGGGTACAAACGGAGCTCACTCAGTACAGAGAGGTGGGGGGTACAAAAGCAGCTCATTCAGTACAGAGAGGTGGGGGTACAAACGGAGCTCACTCAGTACAGAGAGGTGGGGGGTACAAACGGAGCTCATTCAGTACAGAGGTGGGGGGTACAAAGCAGCTCACTCAGTACAGAGAGGTGGGGGGTACAAAGGGAGCTCACTCAGTACAGAGAGGTGGGGGGTACAAACGGAGCTCACTCAGTACAGAGAGGTGGGGGGTACAAACGGAGCTCACTCAGTACAGAGAGGTGGGGGGTACAAACGGAGCTCATTCAGTACAGAGGTGGGGGGTACAAAAGCAGCTCACTCAGTACAGAGAGGTGGGGGGTACAAAGGGAGCTCACTCAGTACAGAGAGGTGGGGGGTACAAAGGGAGCTCACTCAGTACAGAGAGGTGGGGGGTACAAACGGAGCTCATTCAGTACAGAGAGGTGGGGGGTACAAACGGAGCTCATTCAGTACAGAGAGGTGGGGGGTACAAACGGAGCTCATTCAGTACAGAGAGGTGGGGGGTACGGCTGTGGGAGGGCTATACAGTGACCACCTCTCACCTTAATGGCCTCGGTCAGGATGGCGTCCATCTTGGGGCGAGAGGAGGAAGAGACGTGGATCTGTTTCTGGGCCCGTGCCCGCTGGCTGGCAGAGAGAGTCGCCCACGAGGGGATCGTCTTCTTCACTTTCTTTTCCTTCTCCTTCGACTGCTCCTTCTCACCCCTAAATTAGATATGAGTGAGGGGCAAATTCATCTGCAGGACTACCCCATCCCAGCATGTTCTGGCTCATAAGGAATGCTGGGAGTAGCATATTCCCCCCATGCTCTGGCCCATAAGGAATGCTGGGAAGTAGCATATTCCCCCCATTGCTCTGGCCCATAAGGAAATGCTGGGAGTAGCATATTCCCCCATCTCTGGCCATAAGGAAGCTGGGAGTAGCATATTCCCCCCAGCCTGGCCCATAAGGAATGCTGGGGAAGAGCATATTCCCCCCATGCTCTGGCCCATAAGGAATGCTGGGGAGTAGCATATTCCCCCCCCATGCTCTGGCCCATAAGGAATGCTGGGAGTAGCATATTCCCCCCCATGCTCTGGCCCATAAGGAATGCTGGAGTAGCATATTCCCCCCATGCTCTGGCCCATAAGGAATGCTGGGAGTAGCAATATTCCCCCCCATGCTCTGGCCCATAAGGAATGCTGGGAGTAGCATATTCCCCCCATGCTCTGGCCCATAAGGAATGCTGGGAGTAGCATATTCCCCCCATTGCTCTGGCCCATAAGGAATGCTGGAGTAGCATATTCCCCCCCATGCTCTGGCCCATAAGGAATGCTGGGAGTAGCATATTCCCCCCCATGCTCTGGCCCATAAGGAATGCTGGGAGTAGCATATTCCCCCCCATGCTCTGGCCCATAAGGAATGCTGGGAGTAGCATATTCCCCCCATGCTCTGGCCCATAAGGAATGCTGGGAGTAGCATATTCCCCCCATGCTCTGGCCCATAAGGAATGCTGGGAGTAGCATATTCCCCCCCATGCTCTGGCCCATAAGGAATGCTGGAGTAGCATTCCCCCATGCTCTGGCCAAGAATGTGGAGAGCATATTCCCCCCATGCTCTGGCTCATAAGGAATGCTGGGAGTAGCATATCCCCCCCCATGCTCTGGCCCATAAGGAATGCTGGGAGTAGCATATTCCCCCCCATGCTCTGGCCCATAAGGAATGCTGGGAGTAGCATATTCCCCCCATGCTCTGGCCCATAAGGAATGCTGGGAGTAGCATATTCCCCCCATGCTCTGGCCCATAAGGAATGCTGGGAGTAGCATATTCCCCCCCATGCTCTGGCCCATAAGGAATGCTGGGAGTAGCATATTCCCCCCCATGCTCTGGCCCATAAGGAATGCTGGGAGTAGCATATTCCCAGCATGCCCTAGTAGATAAGGAATACACTGTGGCCCTCACGCTGTTGCACTAAAGCCCCCGGGGGCAGAAGCAATACAGACCCCATGACCCCCGTGCAGCCAGTTTCCATAAAAGGTGAACTAAACCCCCCTTGGGTTATTAATCACTAGCACAGCAATAGCATATAAAAACCCAAAGGAGGGGTTAGTTCCCCTTTAACCTGCTCAGTCAGTGAGGGAAGAGGGGGTGTCAGCAAGTTCTTACTCCTTTTTGGTCTCCTCGGCTATCTGTCCTTCTCCCTTCTTCTCCTCCTCAGGCTCCGACTCCTTGGGCTGCTCTGTCTCACTGGAAGTGGCCGGGGGGGTCTCGGTCTCCTGTTCCTCCCCAGTAGAAGCGGATTCCTCGGAGCTGGCATCTGCCTCTGGGACACGAGACTGGCATCAGCGCGACTGGCACGAGCAGCCACAGAGGGACCCCCCGCAATCATTCATTCATTGTGGAACCAATATGGCAGCTCCCACCCTCACCTCAACTACTTTTATTGCATAATAGATTATTCTGCTGGGAATGGGACTGATCCTGCCCAATGTCCTGTGGGACCAGCGCTCTGACCCTTGCTCTATAGCTGGAACCCCTGCCGTAAAGCAATACTCTGCTGCTGTGGCTTCCCAGAGAGGAAGTAGAACTCAACCCACAAAACAACAATGATATCTACGCAACTATAAACCCAGTGAGAATGAGGGATGAATGGATATTGGGGAGTTGTATCAGGAGTCAGAACCAGCAGTGCAGGGAAGGGAAAGGGACAGACACAGTGACAGTTAAACATAACTATAAACCCAGTGAGAATGAGGGATGAATGGATATTGGGGAGTTGTATCAGGAGTCAGAACCAGCAGTGCAGAGAAGGGAAAGGGACAGACACAGTGACAGTTAAACATAACTATAAACCCAGTGAGAATGAGGAATAAATGGGTATTGGGGAGTTGTATCAGGAGTCAGAACCAGCAGTGCAGGGAAGGGAAAGACACAGTGACAGTTACACATAACTAGAAACCCAGTGAGAATGAGGAATGAATGGATATTGGGGAGTTGTATCAGGAGTCAGAACCAGCAGTGCAGGGAAAGGGACAGATACAGTGACAGTTACACATAACTATAAACCCAGTGAGAATGAGGAATGAATGGATATTGGGGAGTTGTATCAGGAGTCAGAACCAGCAGTGCAGGGAAGGGAAAGGGACAGACACAGTGACAGTTACACATAACTATAAACCCAGTGAGAATGAGGAATGAATGGGTATTGGGGAGTTGTATCAGGAGTCAGAACCAGCAGTGCAGGGAAGGGAAAGGGACAGACACAGTGACAGTTACACATAACTATAAACCCAGTGAGAATGAGGAATGAATGGATATTGGGGAGTTGTATCAGGAGTCAGAACCAGCAGTGCAGGGAAGGGAAAGGGACAGACACAGTGACAGTTACACATAACTATAAACCCAGTGAGAATGAGGGATGAATGGGTATTGGGGAGTTGTATCAGGAGTCAGAACCAGCAGTGCAGGGAAGGGAAAGGGACAGACACAGTGACAGTTACACATAACTATAAACCCAGTGAGAATGAGGGATGAATGGGTATTGGGGAGTTGTATCAGGAGTCAGAACCAGCAGTGCAGGGAAGGGAAAGGGACAGACACAGTGACAGTTACACATAACTATAAACCCAGTGAGAATGAGGAATGAATGGGTATTGGGGAGTTGTATCAGGAGTCAGAACCAGCAGTGCAGGGAAGGGAAAGGGACAGACACAGTGACAGTTACACATAACTATAAACCCAGTGAGAATGAGGAATGAATGGGTATTGGGGAGTTGTATCAGGAGTCAGAACCAGCAGTGCAGGGAAGGGAAAGGGACAGACACAGTGACAGTTACACATAACTATAAACCCAGTGAGAATGAGGGATGAATGGATATTGGGGAGTTGTATCAGGAGTCAGAACCAGCAGTGCAGGGAAGGGAAAGGGACAGACTCAGTGACAGTTACACATAACTATAAACCCAGTGAGAATGAGGGATGAATGGGTATTGGGGAGTTGTATCAGGAGTCAGAACCAGCAGTGCAGGGAAGGGAAAGGGACAGACACAGTGACAGTTACACATAACTATAAACCCAGTGAGAATGAGGGATGAATGGGTATTGGGGAGTTGTATCAGGAGTCAGAACCAGCAGTGCAGGGAAAGGGACAGACACAGTGACAGTTACACATAACTATAAACCCAGTGAGAATGAGGAATGAATGGATATTGGGGAGTTGTATCAGGAGTCAGAACCAGCAGTGCAGGGAAGGGAAAGGGACAGACACAGTGACAGTTACACATAACTATAAACCCAGTGAGAATGAGGAATGAATGGATATTGGGGAGTTGTATCAGGAGTCAGAACCAGCAGTGCAGGGAAGGGAAAGGGACAGACACAGTGACAGTTACACATAACTATAAACCCAGTGAGAATGAGGGATGAATGGGTATTGGGGAGTTGTATCAGGAGTCAGAACCAGCAGTGCAGGGAAGGGAAAGGGACAGACACAGTGACAGTTACACATAACTATAAACCCAGTGAGAATGAGGAATGAATGGATATTGGGGAGTTGTATCAGGAGTCAGAACCAGCAGTGCAGGGAAGGGACAGACAAAGCGGGTTTGGGCGGAGTTCCCCTTTAACCTGCCAGCTGATGACCTCTAACCCCCTGTGAGGGGAGACGCCAGCCAATAGGATGCACAGACAGGCCCCACACAGAGATGGACTCTCACAAGCCAGCAGATTGGCCAGCCCTGGGGTGAGTGGGCGGGGTTACAGGGACATTACCTGCTTTCTCCTCACTCTCGGCCGGGCGATTCTTGGGAGGAGTCTCCTGGGCGGAGGAGTTGACCGCACGGCGGATGGGCATGGTGATATCTGTGGGACCTGTGGGGGGTGGAACACAGGGGGGGGTTAGGGCCCATTCATCTCTCTGCGATTGGCTGCTCTCCATCCCAGGAACCAATCACTGACGCCTCTGGTACTAAACAGCGCCTTATCTCTTATAATTAGCCAGCTGCTGATTGGGTGCCGCTAATCACATGGTACACGGGGGCGGGGCTTCTGATATCCCCTAGCGAGTGTGTGTGACTTTCCTACCAATGAGGCACCGGCAGTGGGGCCCCACTAACAGCCCATTAGCAGCAGGTACACACCCGGGCACAGGGCCCCTGGGAGCCCCCATAACACTATGGTAGCCGGGGGCCAGTCTGTACCAGCAGGCAGGGCACTGTGCGTATGCAAGGGCCCCCCATTACACCAACAAGTTGCCTCCGGCGGGGCAGAAGCGCAGCAAGTGGCCCCCAAGCTATGGCGCAGTACAATTAAGGGCCACAGAGCCCCTTAGCAAATAACAGACAAAGCCAGCCAATCAGCGCACACTCACTCCCGCACAGCCAATCAGCGCGCAGCCACACAAGCGGGCAGAAAACACAAAACAAAGAGGTTACGGCGGAGGGGCGGGAAGTCGGGGGCCAGGCTGGCCAATCAGGAGCCGCAGCATCTTTCGAACGCGCCGGAAAGCAAGGGGGCGGAGAATGCGCGTTCCCGCGGGCGGGGAACCAAACAAGGGCTATCGGGGTACGGGGAAACGAACCCCCGCCGACCCGGGAGATACATTTGTGGGGGAAGCGATAATACCCTGGGCCGAGATGCGCCCGTTACACACTCCCTCCCTCCCGCCGGAGAATTCAACGCCGCGCAGAACACGACGCTCCGCTGCCCCAATACACCCGTGCAATTATAGTGTCCGCACCTCCCGGTACCGCTACCTCCCGCCGCCTCGCTTCCCGCACTCACCTCCGGAGCCGCTACAACCGAACTGCAGCCTCCAGCTAGCGCTATCCCGTCACAGCCACGCCCCCTCCTGCGCGCCCGCACGTCATTTCCATGACAACCGCCGGCAGCGCGCTAGCCACGCCCCCTAGTGCCTGCGATACGGCTAACTACCAGCATGCACCGGGACACAGGCCCATCTTCACCGATATACTTGTATATATACATTGTCTGTGGGTGCTGCGTAGGGCCTGCAGAGATAGTGACCCCAGTGCATGCTGCGTAGGGCCTGCAGAGATAGTGACCCCAGTGCATGCTGGGTAGGGCCTGCGGAGATACAGTGACCCCAGTGCATGCTGGGTAGGGCCTGCAGAGATAGTGACCCCAGTGCATGCTGGGTAGGGCCTGCAGAGATACAGTGACCCCAGTGCATGCTGGGTAGGGCCTGCAGAGATAGTGACCCCAGTGCATGCTGCGTAGGGCCTGCAGAGATAGTGACCCCAGTGCATGCTGGGTAGGGCCTGCAGAGATACAGTGACCCCAGTGCATGCTGGGTAGGGCCTGCAGAGATAGTGACCCCAGTGCATGCTGGGTAGGGCCTGCAGAGATACAGTGACCCCAGTGCATGCTGGGTAGGGCCTGCAGAGATAGTGACCCCAGTGCATGCTGGGTAGGGCCGGGCCTGCGGAGATAGTGACCCCAGTGCATGCTGCGTAGGGCCTGCAGAGATAGTGACCCCAGTGCATGCTGGGTAGGGCCTGCAGAGATACAGTGACCCCAGTGCATGCTGGGTAGGGCCTGCAGAGATAGTGACCCCAGTGCATGCTGGGTAGGGCCTGCAGAGATAGTGACCCCAGTGCATGCTGGGTAGGGCCTGCAGAGATAGTGACCCCAGTGCATGCTGGGTAGGGCCTGCAGAGATAGTGACCCCAGTGCATGCTGGGTAGGCCTGCAGAGATAGTGACCCCAGTGCATGCTGGGTAGGGCCTCCAGAGATAGTGACCCCAGTGCATGCTGGGTAGGGCCTGCAGAGATAGTGACCCCAGTGCATGCTGGGTAGGGCCTGCAGAGACACAGTGACCCCAGTGCATGCTGGGTAGGGCCTGCAGAGATAGTGACCCCAGTGCATGTTGGGTAGGGCCTGCAGAGACACAGTGACCCCAGTGCATGCTGGGTAGGGCCTGCAGAGATAGTGACCCCAGTGCATGCTGGGTAGGGCCTCCAGAGATAGTGACCCCAGTGCATGCTGGGTAGGGCCTGCAGAGATAGTGACCCCCAGTGCATGCTGGGTAGGGCCTCCAGAGATAGTGACCCCAGTGCATGCTGGTAGGGCCTGCAGAGATAGTGACCCCAGTGCATGCTGGGTAGGGCCTGCAGAGATAGTGACCCCAGTGCATGCTGGGTAGGGCCTCCAGAGATAGTGACCCCAGTGCATGCTGGGTAGGGCCTGCAGAGATAGTGACCCAGTGCATGCTGGGTAGGGCCTGCAGAGATAGTGACGCCCAGTGCATGCTGGGTAGGGCCTGCAGAGACACAGTGACCCCAGTGCATGCTGGTAGGGCCTGCGGAGATAGTGACCCCAGTGCATGCTGGGTAGGGCCTGCAGAGATAGTGACCCCAGTGCATGCTGGGTAGGGCCTGCAGAGATAGTGACCCCAGTGCATGCTGGGTAGGGCCTGCGGAGATAGTGACCCCAGTGCATGCTGGGTAGGGCCTGCGGAGATAGTGACCCCAGTGCATGCTGGGTAGGGCCTGCGGAGATAGTGACCCCAGTGCATGCTGGGTAGGGCCTGCGGAGATAGTGACCCAGTGCATGCTGGGTAGGGCTGCGGAGATAGTGACCCCAGTGCATGCTGGGTAGGGCCTGCGGAGATAGTGACCCCAGTGCATGCTGGGTAGGGCCTGCGGAGATAGTGACCCCAGTGGCATGCTGGGTAGGGCCTGCGGAGATAGTGACCCCAGTGCATGCTGGGTAGGGCCTGCGGAGATAGTGACCCCAGTGCATGCTGGGTAGGGCCTGCGGAGATAGTGACCCCAGTGCATGCTGGGTAGGGCCTGCGGAGATAGTGACCCCAGTGCATGCTGGGTAGGGCCTGCGGGAGATAGTGACCCCAGTGCATGCTGCGTAGGCCTGCGGAGATAGTGACCCCAGTGCATGCTGGGTAGGGCCTGCGGAGATAGTGACCCCAGTGCATGCTGGGTAGGGCCTGCGGAGATAGTGACCCCAGTGCATGCTGGGTAGGGCCTGCGGAGATAGTGACCCCAGTGCATGCTGGGTAGGGCCTGCGGAGATAGTGACCCCAGTGCATGCTGGGTAGGGCCTGCGGAGATAGTGACCCCAGTGCATGCTGGGTAGGGCCTGCGGAGATAGTGACCCCAGTGCATGCTGGGTAGGGCCTGCGGAGATAGTGACCCCAGTGCATGCTGGGTAGGGCCTGCAGAGATAGTGACCCCAGTGCATGCTGGGTAGGGCCTGCAGAGATAGTGACCCAGTGCATGCTGGGTAGGGCCTCCAGAGATAGTGACCCCAGTGCATGTGGGTAGGGCCTGCAGAGATAGTGACCCCAGTGCATGCTGGGTAGGGCTGCAGAGATAGTTGACCCAGTGCATGCTGGGTAGGGCAGAGACACAGTGCAGTGCATGCTGGGTAGGGCCTGCGGAGATAGTGACCCCAGTGCATGCTGGGTAGGGCCTGCAGAGATAGTGACCCCAGTGCATGCTGGGTAGGGCCTGCAGAGATAGTGACCCCAGTGCATGCTGGCTGGTAGGGCCTGCGGAGATAGTGACCCCAGTGCATGCTGGGTAGGGCCTGCTAGTGACCCCAGTGCATGCTGGTAGGGCCTGCAGAGATAGTGACCCCAGTGCATGCTGGGTAGGCCTGCAGAGATAGTGACCCCAGTGCATGCTGGGTAGGGCCTGCGGAGATAGTGACCCCAGTGCATGCTGGGTAGGGCCTGCGGAGATAGTGACCCCAGTGCATGCTGGGGTAGGGCCTGCGGAGATAGTGACCCCAGTGCATGCTGGGTAGGGCCTGCGGAGATAGTGACCCCAGTGCATGCTGGTAGGGCCTGCGAGATAGTGACCCCAGTGCATGCTGGTAGGGCCTGCGGAGATAGTGACCCAGTGCATGCTGGGTAGGGCCTGCGGAGATAGTGACCCCAGTGCATGCTGGGTAGGGCCTGCGGAGATAGTGACCCCAGTGCATGCTGGGTAGGGCCTGCGGAGATAGTGACCCCAGTGCATGCTGGGTAGGGCCTGCGGAGATAGTGACCCCAGTGCATGCTGGGTAGGGCCTGCGGAGATAGTGACCCCAGTGCATGCTGCGTAGGGCCTGCGGAGATAGTGACCCAGTGCATGCTGGGTAGGGCCTGCGGAGATAGTGACCCCAGTGCATGCTGGGTAGGGCCTGCGGAGATAGTGGACCCCAGTGCATGCTGGGTAGGGCCTGCGGAGATAGTGACCCCAGTGCATGCTGGGTAGGGCCTGCGGAGATAGTGACCCCAGTGCATGCTGGGTAGGGCCTGCGGAGATAGTGACCCCAGTGCATGCTGGGTAGGGCCTGCGGAGATAGTGACCCCAGTGCATGCTGGGTAGGGCCTGCGGAGATAGTGACCCCAGTGCATGCTGGGTAGGGCCTGCGGAGATAGTGACCCCAGTGCATGCTGGGTAGGGCCTGCGGAGATAGTGACCCCAGTGCATGCTGGGTAGGGCCTGCGGAGATAGTGACCCCAGTGCATGCTGGGTAGGGCCTGCGGAGGATAGTGACCCCAGTGCATGCTGGGTAGGGCCTGCGGAGATTAGTGACCCCAGTGCATGCTGGGGTAGGGCCTGCGGAGATAGTGACCCCCAGTGCATGCTGGGTAGGGCCTGCGGAGATAGTGACCCCAGTGCATGCTGGGTAGGGCCTGCGGAGATAGTGACCCAGTGCATGCTGGGTAGGGCCTGCGGAGATAGTGACCCAGTGCATGCTGGGTAGGGCCTGCAGAGACACAGTGACCCCAGTGCATGCTGGGTAGGGCCTGCAGAGAGACAGTGACCCCAGTGCATGCTGGGTAGGGCCTGCAGAGAGACAGTGACCCCAGTGCATGCTGGGTAGGGCCTGCAGAGATAGTGACCCCAGTGCATGCTGGGTAGGGCCTGCAGAGATAGTGACCCCAGTGCATGCTGGGTAGGGCCTGCAGAGAGACAGTGACCCCAGTGCATGCTGGGTAGGGCCTGCAGAGAGACAGTGACCCCAGTGCATGCTGGGTAGGGCCTGCAGAGATAGTGACCCCAGTGCATGCTGGGTAGGGCCTGCAGAGAGACAGTGACCCCAGTGCATGCTGGGTAGGGCCTGCGGAGATAGTGACCCCAGTGCATGCTGGGTAGGGCCTGCAGAGATAGTGACCCCAGTGCATGCTGGGTAGGGCCTGCGGAGACACAGTGACCCCAGTGCATGCTGGGTAGGGCCTGCGGAGACACAGTGACCCCAGTGCATGCTGGGTAGGTCCGGGCCTGCAGAGATAGTGACCCCAGTGCATGCTGGGTAGGGCCTGCAGAGATAGTGACCCCAGTGCATGCTGGGTAGGGCCTGCGGAGACACAGTGACCCCAGTGCATGCTGGGTAGGGCCGGGCCTGCAGAGATAGTGACCCCAGTGCATGCTGGGTAGGGCCTGCAGAGATAGTGACCCCAGTGCATGCTGGGTAGCGCCTGCAGAGACACAGTGACCCCAGTGCATGCTGGGTAGGGCCTGCAGAGATAGTGACCCCAGTGCATGCTGGGTAGGGCCTGCAGAGATAGTGACCCCAGTGCATGCTGGGTAGGGCCTGCAGAGATAGTGACCCCAGTGCATGCTGGGTAGGGCCTGCGGAGACACAGTGACCCCAGTGCATGCTGGGTAGGGCCGGGCCTGCAGAGATAGTGACCCCAGTGCATGCTGGGTAGGGCCTGCGGAGACACAGTGACCCCAGTGCATGCTGGGTAGGGCCTGCAGAGACACAGTGACCCCAGTGCATGCTGGGTAAAGCAAGGTCTCAGAGACAGGGACCCCAGTGCATGCTGGGTAAAGCAAGGTCTCAGACACAGTGACCCCAGTGCATGCTGGGTAAAGCAAGGTCTCAGAGACAGGGACCCCAGTGCATGCTGGGTAAAGCAAGGTCTCAGACACAGTGACCCCAGTGCATGCTGGGTAAAGCAAGGTCTCAGAGACAGGGACCCCAGTGCATGCTGGGTAAAGCAAGGTCTCAGACACAGTGACCCCAGTGCATGCTGGGTAAAGCAAGGTCTCAGACACAGTGACCCCAGTGCATGCTGGGTAAAGCAAGGTCTCAGAGACAGGGACCCCAGTGCATGCTGGGTAAAGCAAGGTCTCAGACACAGTGACCCCAGTGCATGCTGGGTAAAGCAAGGTCTCAGACACAGTGACCCCAGTGCATGCTGGGTAAAGCAAGGTCTCAGACACAGTGACCCCAGTGCATGCTGGGTAAAGCAAGGTCTCAGAGACAGGGACCCCAGTGCATGCTGGGTAAAGCAAGGTCTCAGAGACAGGGACCCCAGTGCATGCTGGGTAAAGCAAGGTCTCAGACACAGTGACCCCAGTGCATGCTGGGTAAAGCAAGGTCTCAGACACAGTGACCCCAGTGCATGCTGGGTAAAGCAAGGTCTCAGACACAGTGACCCCAGTGCATGCTGGGTAAAGCAAGGTCTCAGAGACAGGGACCCCAGTGCATGCTGGGTAAAGCAAGGTCTCAGACACAGTGACCCCAGTGCATGCTGGGTAAAGCAAGGTCTCAGACACAGTGACCCCAGTGCATGCTGGGTAAAGCAAGGTCTCAGACACAGTGACCCCAGTGCATGCTGGGTAAAGCAAGGTCTCAGAGACAGTGACCCCAGTGCATGCTGGGTAAAGCAAGGTCTCAGACACAGTGACCCCAGTGCATGCTGGGTAAAGCAAGGTCTCAGACACAGTGACCCCAGTGCATGCTGGGTAAAGCAAGGTCTCAGAGACAGGGACCCCAGTGCATGCTGGGTAAAGCAAGGTCTCAGACACAGTGACCCCAGTGCATGCTGGGTAAAGCAAGGTCTCAGACACAGTGACCCCAGTGCATGCTGGGTAAAGCAAGGTCTCAGACACAGTGAGGGGGGGTTGTTAGCCGGCTGTATGGGGGCCAGTGTTACAGTTATGGGGCAGGAAGCCTCTGGGCTATGGAATCCACTTGTACTTGGCCTCATTTGGCTCACTCACTTGCTGGGGGGAGTGTGGTTTTGAGGGGCCAGTAGGAGAGGGAGGTGCCAGTAGGAGAGGGAGGTGCCAGTAAGAGAGGGAGGTGCCAGTAGGAGAGGGAGGTGCCAGGTGCACCCTAAACTCCTCCCACGCACACTAAGCACTGCCCCTTTGTGGCCCAAGACCCTGATCTTCTGGTCCCTTCTACACGGCAGCCTGTGTGGGAGCCCCGCCCATATACCCAATAATCCATATACCCAATAATCTCATATCTGGGATCATTTTCTTTCCCATAATTCCATTTCCTCCACATGTGACTACTGCTGTCCTATCAAACCTTGCACCTCCCTTGCCTGAATCTCTCCCTCCTCCTCCCTTAATCTCAGATTTATTAACTGATGCCAACCTTCCCGATCCTCCCCTACCTGTCTGCACTACAGCGTGTACCATCCCATAACCTGACTGCCCTTACAGTAAGGAACCCCTTCCTATGCTGATGGTGAGATCCCCTTTCCTCCCCACCCCCAATGTATCACTCATTCCCCCTCTCTGGGTAGGGAATCCCATAACCTGACTGCCCTTACAGTAAGGAACCCCTTCCTATGCTGATGGTGAGATCCCCTTTCCTCCCCACCCCCAATGTATCACTCATTCCCCCTCTCTGGGTAGGGAACCCCATAACCTGACTGCCCTTACAGTAAGGAACCCCTTCCTATGCTGATGGTGAGATCCCCTTTCCCCCCACCCCCAATGTATCACTCATTCCCCCTCTCTGGGTAGGGAACCCCATAACCTGACTGCCCTTACAGTAAGGAACCCCTTCCTATGCTGATGGTGAGATCCCCTTTCCTCCCCACCCCCAATGTATCACTCATTCCCCCTCTCTGGGTAGGGAACCCCATAACCTGACTGCCCTTACAGTAAGGAACCCCTTCCTATGCTGATGGTGAGATCCCCTTTCCTCCCCCCCCCCCCCCCCCCAATGTATCACTCATTCCCCCTCTCTGGGTAGGGAATCCCATAACCTGACTGCCCTTACAGTAAGGAACCCCTTCCTATGCTGATGGTGAGATCCCCTTTCCTCCCCACCCCCAATGTATCACTCATTCCCCCTCTCTGGGTAGGGAATCCCATAACCTGACTGCCCTTACAGTAAGGAACCCCTTCCTATGCTGATGGTGAGATCCCCTTTCCTCCCCACCCCCAATGTATCACTCATTCCCCCTCTCTGGGTAGGGAACCCCATAACCTGACTGCCCTTACAGTAAGGAACCCCTTCCTATGCTGATGGTGAGATCCCCTTTCCTCCCCACCCCCAATGTATCACTCATTCCCCCTCTCTTGGTAGGGAACCCCATAACCTGACTGCCCTTACAGTAAGGAACCCCTTCCTATGCTGATGGTGAGATCCCCTTTCCTCCCCACCCCCAATGTATCACTCATTCCCCCTCTCTTGATAGGGAACCCCATAACCTGACTGCCCTTACAGTAAGGAACCCCTTCCTATGCTGATGGTGAGATCTCCTTTCCCCCCCATCCCCAGTATATCACTCATTCCCCCTCTCTTGGTAGGGAACCCCATACCCTGACTGCCCTTACAGTAAGGAACCCCTTCCTATGCTGATGGTGACATCCCCTTTCCTCCCCACCCCCAATGTATCACTCATTCCCCCTCTCTTGATAGGGAACCCCATAACCTGACTGCACTTACAGTAAGGAACCCCTTCCTATGCTGATGGTGAGATCCCCTTTCCTCCCCACCCCCAATGTATCACTCATTCCCCCTCTCTTGGTAGGGAACCCCATAACCTGACTGCCCTTACTGTAAGGAACCCCTTCCTATGCTGATGGTGAGATCCCCTTTCCTCCCCACCCCCAATGTATCACTCATTCCCCCTCTCTGGGTAGGGAATCCCATAACCTGACTGCCCTTACAGTAAGGAACCCCTTCCTATGCTGATGGTGAGATCCCCTTTCCTTCCCACCCCCAATGTATCACTCATTCCCCCTCTCTGGGTAGGGAATCCTATAACCTGACTGCCCTTACAGTAAGGAACCCCTTCCTATGCTGATGGTGAGATCTCCTCCCTCCCCCCCCCCAGTATATCACTCATTCCCCCTCTCTGGGTAGGGAACCCCATAACCTGACTGCCCTTACAGTAAGGAACCCCTTCCTATTCTGATGGTGAGATCCCCTTTCCTCCCCACCCCCAATGTAACACTCATTCCCCCTCTCTGGGTAGGGAACCCCATAACCTGACTGCCCTTACAGTAAAGAACCCCTTCCTATGCTGATGGTGAGATCCCCTTTCCTCCCTCCCCCCCCCCCCCCCCCCCCCAATGTATCACTCATTCCCCCTCTATTGGTAGGGAACCCCATAACCTGACTGCCCTTACTGTAAGGAAGGGGAGGGGGAGGAAAAGGGGATCCTGACTGCCCTTACAGTAAGGAACCCCTTCCTATGCTGATGGTGAGATCCCCTTTCCTCCCCACCCCCAGTGTATCACTCATTCCCCCTCTCTGGGTAGGGAATCCCATAACCTGACTGCCCTTACAGTAAGGAACCCCTTCCTATGCTGATAGTGAGATCCCCTTTCCTCCCCACCCCCAATGTATCACTCATTCCCCCTCTCTGGGTAGGGAACCCCATAACCTGACTGCCCTTACAGTAAGGAACCCCTTCCTATGCTGATGGTGAGATCCCCTTTCCTCCCCACCCCCAATGTATCACTCATTCCCCCTCTCTGGGTAGGGAACCCTATAACCTGACTGCCCTTACAGTAAGGAACCCCTTCCTATGCTGATAGTGAGATCCCCTTTCCTCCCCACCCCCAATGTATCACTCATTCCCCCTCTCTGGGTAGGGAATCCCATAACCTGACTGCCCTTACAGTAAGGAACCCCTTCCTATGCTGATAGTGAGATCCCCTTTCCTCCCCACCCCCAATGTATCACTCATTCCCCCTCTCTGGGTAGGGAACCCCATAACCTGACTGCCCTTACAGTAAGGAACCCCTTCCTATGCTGATAGTGAGATCCCCTTTCCTCCCCACCCCCAATGTATCACTCATTCCCCCTCTCTGGGTAGGGAACCCTATAACTTGACTGCCCTTACAGTAAGGAACCCCTTCCTATGCTGATGGTGAGATCCCCTTTCCCCCCCACCCCCAATGTATCACTCATTCCCCCTCTCTTGGTAGGGAACCCCATAACCTGACTGTCCTTACAGTAAGGAACCCCTTCCTATGCTGATGGTGAGATCCCCTTTCCCCCCCCACCCCCAATGTATCACTCATTCCCCCTCTCTGGGTAGGGAACCCCATAACCTGACTGCCCTTACAGTAAGGAACCCCTTCCTATGCTGATGGTGAGATCCCCTTTCCTCCCCACCCCCAATGTATCACTCATTCCCCCTCTCTGGGTAGGGAACCCCATAACCTGACTGCCCTTACAGTAAGGAACCCCTTCCTATGCTGATGGGGAGATCCCATTTCCTCCCCACCCCCAATGTATCACTCGTTCCCCCTCTCTGGGTAGGGAACCCCATAACCTGACTGCCCTTACAGTAAGGAACCCCTTCCTATGCTGATAGTGAGATCCCCTTTCCTCCCCACCCCCAATGTATCACTCATTCCCCCTCTCTGGGTAGGGAACCCCATAACCTGACTGCCCTTACAGTAAGGAACCCCTTCCTATGCTGATGGTGAGATCCCCTTTCCTCCCCACCCCCAATGTATCACTCATTCCCCCTCTCTGGGTAGGGAACCCCATAACCTGACTGCCCTTACAGTAAGGAACCCCTTCCTATGCTGATGGGGAGATCCCCTTTCCTTCCCCCCCCCCCCAATGTATCACTCGTTCCCCCTCTCTTGGTAGGGAATCCCATAGCCTGACTGCCCTTACAGTAAGGAACCCCTTCCTATGCTGATGGGGAGATCCCATTTCCTCCCCACCCCCAATGTATCACTCGTTCCCCCTCTCTTGGTAGGGAATCCCATAACCTGACTGCCCTTACAGTAAGGAACCCCTTCCTATGCTGATGGTGAGATCCCCTTTCCTCCCCACCCCCAATGTATCACTCATTCCCCCTCTCTGGGTAGGGAACCCCATAACCTGACTGCCCTTACAGTAAGGAACCCCTTCCTATGCTGATGGGGAGATCCCCTTTCCTTCCCCCCCCCCCAATGTATCACTCGTTCCCCCTCTCTTGGTAGGGAATCCCATAGCCTGACTGCCCTTACAGTAAGGAACCCCTTCCTATGCTGATGGGGAGATCCCATTTCCTCCCCACCCCCAATGTATCACTCGTTCCCCCTCTCTTGGTAGGGAATCCCATAACCTGACTGCCCTTACAGTAAGGAACCCCTTCCTATGCTGATGGTGAGATCCCCTTTCCTCCCCACCCCCAATGTATCACTCATTCCCCCTCTCTGGGTAGGGAACCCCATAACCTGACTGCCCTTACAGTAAGGAACCCCTTCCTATGCTGATGGTGAGATCCCCTTTCCTCCCCACACCCAATGTATCACTCATTCCCCCTCTCTTGGTAGGGAACCCCATAACCTGACTGCCCTTACAGTAAGGAGCCCCTTCCTATGCTGATGGGGAGATCCCCTTTCCTCCCCACCCCCAATGTATCACTCATTCCCCCTCTCTTGGTAGGGAACCCCATAACCTGACTGCCCTTACAGTAAGGAGCCCCTTCCTATGCTGATGGGGAGATCCCCTTTCCTCCCCACCCCCAATGTATCACTCATTCCCCCTCTCTTGGTAGGGAACCCCATAACCTGACTGCCCTTACAGTAAGGAACCCCTTCCTATGCTGATGGTGAGATCCCCTTTCCTCCCCACCCCCAATGTATCACTCATTCCCCCTCTCTTGGTAGGGAACCCCATAACCTGACTGCCCTTACAGTAAGGAGCCCCTTCCTATGCTGATGGGGAGATCCCCTTTCCTCCCCACCCCCAATGTATCACTCGTTCCCCCTCTCGGGGTAGGGAATCCCAAAGACTCTTATTTACTTTGCCTCAAGTGATTCTTGACCCCCTAAGAGAAGCCATGAGGGTCTATGGATAAATCTGGGCTCATAGTATCCAGTGTGTGCCTATAATGAAACCTGTAAAGCTTACCGGCCTGTAATGTCCTGGGTGATCTTGGGGCCCGAGGGGCAGTTGAATTTCCTGCGAAATTGCTGAACATTCACTCAGTTTTGGCCTCTGAGTATTTTTGTAGTTTAGGGGTTTGTGGGATATTAGCAGTTTTAGACCACTCATACCAGCCTTTCAGCTGCACAGGGATTCTCTGTGGCTGTTGGAGTTTGGTAGCCCTCCTGGGAAGTACTTGGCTCCTCCCACAGCAGGACCGCCCCCGCGGTACCACTTCCCGTGCTGCTTGTGCCTTAGTTCCTGTGGTCAGTGTAAATTTGCTGCAAATGGGCCCAGGTTCAGTTTAGGGCTATGTGTGTCTTTTGTGTTGGTTTTGTAGTAACGGATTTTTCTCCAGCCTGAAACTGTTAATGCTCGCAGGTTGGTAGGGATTCCATACCCCTAGCAACCAAGCAAAGTCTGGACCATTGCACTTTAGCCAGAAAGTTAACCCTTTAAACCAGTACTAACAGTAGAATCCCATTGCCATCTTTTGGCAGCACAGAACAAGCTCCGCCCCAATGCTAATCTATCCTACTCAGTGACATCATAAGGAGGGGCCACCCAAATTCAAGTATTGGAGGGGGGGGGGATAAATTAAGTTGATTGGTGACCAAAGAAAAGAGCAGAAAGTAGAAATAATTATAGTTCTGTGCCTGTGTAGGTATTTGTGGGGGTGGGGGGGGGGCACAGGACCCCGCCCCCAAGTCCTTTAATGCTTTAAAAACACAATAAGCCAAGCGGCCCATTCGCAAATCTAGGGCCTTGGCAGCACATGTAATGGATAACACGGGAGGGCCCCCCGGCCTAGGGGAACACAAGGGAGGGGCCCCCCCCCCCCGGCCTAAGGGAACGCAAGGGAGGGCGGCCCCCCCCCGGCCTAAGGGAACGCAAGGGAGGGACCCCCCCCGGCCTAAGGGAACACAAGGGAGGGCCCCCCCCCCCGGCCTAAGGGAACACAAGGGAGGGCCCCCCCCGGCCTAAGGGAACACAAGGGAGGGGCCCCTACCATTCGGCTTTAGGGAGGTGGGGGGGGGTGTATTATATTATTGCAGTACAGTATATTTATATATAATATTGGGGGGGGGGGACTGAGATCGTGAAGGATATTTTGGGCTCTCGGGTCGGACTCCTGCAGCTCCCGGTGGGCACTGACTGACACAGCAGGTTCCATATTTAGTTTCCAATGTGTTACTGTACCTTTAAGGGAAAAAGAATATCCTTACAGTGCATTCCTGGGGCATTCTCCCATCATGCCTCTTCATTCAGACACAATGGGAGCCTAGCGCCACTTCTGCCCACAGGCATTTCATTGGTGGAGACAAGTGCTGCAGAATGGAAACCCCAAGGGCCACTGGTTTGTTGCGGAGAATGATGGGCAGCGGAGACGGCCAATCAGGGTACAGGTTACTTTATTAGCCTTCTTTTCCATAGGAAACCAGGCTAAAATGAATAGAAATACAATGTAAGAGAAAAGCATCTCACAGTCTCGTTTGCCAATTGCTTGGAAAGCTCCGGCAGCTTCTCCGAGACACCGTCAGTCCCAAGGTGCCCGCTGTGGTGCCCGCTCTGTGCCAGTCCGTAGCCAGTTCCAGCTCTTTATTCTGCGCGTTAGGGCCACAGCGAGATTGGAAGTCCATTTGCCCCCCTCCCTTGAATGCAGCGCTGAAGGTGGGCTACACCTGGGAACCCCCCCCCGCGAGTCTAATTCTCCCCCCTCATCTGTACATACCCGGGGCAATGGCAGGGGGCGACAGAGTGCAGGGCAGGGGGCCCCCTCCAACATTGGGGTACATCTGCAGGCTCCCCGGCTGCTCAGCTTTACAGCAGTGCCCACAAATGAGACTGCGGGTGAACCTGCAGCCCAGTCCGTAGCCGCTGCCCCCCAAAATGTGACACTAAAATGGGCAGGGACCCCCAAAAGGGGAGAGGGCAGGCTACACAGCAAGGGAGGGGGTTTCCTGCCCCCCCAGTTCCTACGTTAGGGGGTTAGTGGGTCACTGGCGCCACCCGTCTGTAAAGGAATAAATTATTTCTCTTTCCAATGATCGGCAGTTTTGGGGCGAGTCTCTGGGTTTGGGGGTTCTTTAAAATAAAATGGGAAGTTTTAAAACAGAAAATATCGACTCTAATAAATAGAATGTGGGAAAGGGGGTCAGTCCCCCCTCGGCCGTTTGGGGGGTCACATCTCCCCCATCTTAACACTGGTTGGGGCACCTTTCCCAATAGCCACGCCCACCCCCCCTGTGGGAATCCAATTGGCTGTACCCTGACTGGCAAAACTGGAACAAAAGAGAGAAAAACCCAAAAGCTAAAGATATAAAGAGGCTGAAACTGCTCGGCGTTGGCGGCGTCTCCGGGGGGCAAGCGACGGGCTCTCATTGGATGGAACTTCCTAATTGTCCTCCGACTCCTCCTCTGCCTCCTGGAGCCAAGTGAAGAAGGCTGTGACCGACTTTAGTGCTACCCCCTTGCCCTCTTGTTCTGCCGGGTCCTTACTGCTCTCCCACTTATAGAAAGCGTCCTCCGAAATCACCTCCTCGTCATAGAGGCAATCGAAAAACATGCGCAACACATCTGTGTGAGAGAGAGACGTTAGACTCCGCCCAATGGGGCCCCCACTGCCGCCAAATAAGGATATTAGCAGTCACTGAGGGGTTCTGTGCCCCCCATATAAAGGCACAAGGCTGCAGGCTGAGTTATACAGGGAACTCTGAGTATCACTCATGTATTATAAGGGATACTGTACCCCCTACTGTAAATGATAAGGATATTAGCAGTCACTGAGGGGTTCTGTGCCCCCCATATAAAGGCACAAGGCTGCAGGCTGAGTTATACAGGGAACTCTGAGTATCACTCATGTATTATAAGGGATAATGTACCCCCTACTGTAAATGATAAGGATATTAGCAGTCACTGAGGGGTTCTGTGCCCCCCATATAAAGGCACAAGGCTGCAGGCTGAGTTATACAGGGAACTCTGAGTATCACTCATGTATTATAAGGGATAATGTACCCCCTACTGTAAATGATAAGGATATTAGCAGTCACTGAGGGGTTCTGTGCCCCCCATATAAAGGCACAAGGCTGCAGGCTGAGTTATACAGGGAACTCTGAGTATCACTCATGTATTATAAGGGATAATGTACCCCCTACTGTAAATGATAAGGATATTAGCAGTCACTGAGGGGTTCTGTGCCCCCCATATAAAGGCACAAGGCTGCAGGCTGAGTTATACAGGGAACTCTGAGTATCACTCATGTATTATAAGGGATAATGTACCCCCTACTGTAAATGATAAGGATATTAGCAGTCACTGAGGGGTTCTGTGCCCCCCATATAAAGGCACAAGGCTGCAGGCTGAGTTATACAGGGAACTCTGAGTATCACTCATGTATTATAAGGGATAATGTACCTGGGTAAGTACTGGGGGGAGATTGGACTCACTTTCCCAGTTCCCAACCTTCCCCAGTACCTACACAGGGGCAAAGAGAAAGGAAAGAGGGGGCAAGTGGGCCCCCGGCCGTACTTACTGGGAGGCTGATCAAGTTTTACTATCAATGCTTGTAGTGCATAAAGTGCTTGTAGTTCTCTTTCTGTGTCCGAGTCCAGATACTTTAGCAGGACCGGAACCCTCTGCTTGAGGAAGGTGATGTCTACGCGGCAGGAAGAACAGTCCCCTGGGCAGGAGAGAGACAGGAGAATGTGCCACGCGCCCCTCACTGCCCCGGTGCCCAAACAGCTGCCCGACTGGTACTCACCTAAAATTGCCGCTTTGCACACCGCCGTCATTAAAGCTCTAAGGAATGTGGGCGAACTCATCTGGCTCTCATCTAGGCTGGCCTGGGGGCACAGGGGGCAGTTAGGGGCTGCACGTTGGTCAGGGGGGCAGGTTACTCAGTGGGGCAATAGGCACATACAGGGGGTATGGCAGCTCCTGCCTGGGTAACGCTGCCTGCTCTGGTACACACATACCCAGATACATATATAGATATAGAGATACAGCTATAGATACATATATAGATATATCCGGCTATAGATACATATACTGTATAGATATATAGACAGATATATACAGATACATATACAGAGATATATCCGGCTATAGATACATATACTGTATAGATATAAAGAGATATATACAGATACATATACAGAGATATATATCCGGTTATAGATACATATATAGATATATCCGGCTATAGATACATATACTGTATAGATATATACAGAGATATATCCGGCTATAGATACATATACTGTATAGATATATACAGAGATATATCCGGCTATAGATACATATACTGTATAGATATAGAGAGATATACAGTGGCTTGCAAAAGTATTCGGCCCCCTTGAACTTTCCCACATTTTGTCACATTACAGCCACAAACATGAATCCATTTTATTGGAATTCCACGTGAAAGACCAATACAAAGTGGGGTACACGGGAGAGACCAATACAAAGTGGGGTACACGGGAGAGACCAATACAAAGTGGGGTACACGGGAGAGACCAATACAAAGTGGGGTACACGTGAGAAGTGGAAGGAAAATCATACATGATTCCAAACATTTTTTACAAATAAATAAGTGCAAAGTGGGGTGTGCGTAATTATTCAGCCCCCTTTGGTCTGAGTGCAGTCAGTTGCCCATAGACATTGCCTGATGAGTGCTAATGACTAAATAGAGTGCCCCTGTGTGTAATCTAATGTCAGTACAAATACAGCTGCTCTGTGACGGCCTCAGAGGTTGCTAAGGGAATATTGGGAGCAACAACACCATGAAGCCCAAAGAACACACCAGACAGGTCAGGGATAAAGTTATTGAGAAATATAAAGCAGGCTTAGGCTACAAACAGATTCCCAAAGCCTTGAACCTCCCACGGAGCCCTGTTCCACCGATCATTCAGAAATGGCAGGAGTATGGCACAACTGTAACCCTACCCAGGCACGGCCCCCCCTAAACTCACAGGCCCAACAAGCGCTGATCAGAAATGCAGCCAAGGGGCCCATGGTGACTCTGGGGGGGCTGCAGGGATCTACAGCTCAGGGGGGGGAATCTGTCCATAGGCAACTATTAGTCGGGCACTGCACAAAGTTGGCTTTTATGGAAGAGTGGCAAGAAGAAAGCCATTGTTACCAGAAAACCATAAGAAGTCCCGTTTGCAGTTTGCCACAAGCCATGTGGGGGGGGGGGGGGGGGGGCAGCAAACATGTGGGAGAAGGGGCTCTGGTCAGATGAGACCAAAATGGAACTTTTTGGCCAAAATGCAAAACGCTATGTGTGGCGGAAACTAACCCTGCACATCCCTCTGAACCCACCATCCCCACTGTCACATATGGGGGGGCAGCATCATGCTCTGGGGGGGCTTCAGCAGGGACAGGGAAGCTGCTCAGAGTTGATGGGAAGATGGATGGAGCCAAATACAGGGCAATCTTGGAAGAAAACCTCTTGGAGTCTGCAAAAGACTTGAGACTGGGGCGGAGGTTCCCCTTCCAGCAGGGCAACGACCCTAAACATAAAGCCAGGGCAACAATGGGTTAAACCCAAACATATCCATGTGTTAGACTGGCCCAATCACAGCCCAGATCTACATCCAATGGGGAATCTGTGGCAAGATCTGAAAACTGCTGTTCCCAAAGGCTGACCATCTAATCTGACTGAGCTGGAGCTGTTTTGCAAAGAAGAATGGGCAAGGATTTCAGTCTGTAGATGGGCAAAGCGGGTAGAGACATACCCTAAAGCCTGGCAGCTGGAATTGCAGCAAATGGGGGTTCTACAGAGTATTGGGGGGCTGAATAATTACGCACACCCCACTTTGCAGTTACCGTATATACTCGAGTATATACGGTATTTATTTGTAAAAAATGTTTGGAATCATGTATGATTTTCCTTCCACTTCTCACGTGTACCCCACTTTGTATTGGTCTCTCCCGTGTACCCCACTTTGTATTGGGCTTTCCCGTGGAATTCCAATAAAATGGATTCCTGTTTGTGGCTGTAATGTGACAAAATGTGGAAAAGTTCAAGGGGCTGAATACTTTTGCAAGCCACTGTATATAGATATAGAGAGATAGATACAGCTATAGATACATATATAGATATATCCGGCTATAGATACATATACTGTATAGATATATAGAGATACATATACAGATATATACGAGATACGGTTCTCTCACCTCTACCCAATCAAATATCTGCTCGTCGTTAGCCTTCTCCTGGATAATGAGTTGCTCGAGCCTCTTGTGCAGCTCTTCTGCCGACATCTCCTTCTTGGAGAGATTCTCCGAGGGACTCGAGCTGTCCGACAGCGTGAACTCCAAGTTCTGCCCCAGACACACAGTCACTGTATCACGGAACCACTCATGGGTTGGGCCAGGGCATCAGTTGCCTTGGCGATATTAAAGGGCAACTAGGCCCAATACCCATTCATTCCTCATTCTCACTGGGTTTATAGTTATGTGTAACTGTCACTGTGTCTGTCCCTTTCCCTTCCCTGCACTGCTGGTTCTGACTCCTGATACAACTCCCCAATATCCATTCATCCCTCATTCTCACTGGGTTTATAGTTATGTGTAACTGTCTCTGTGTCTGTCCCTTTCCCTTCCCTGCACTGCTGGTTCTGACTCCTGATACAACTCCCCAATATCCATTCATCCCTCATTCTCACTGGGTTTATAGTTATGTGTAACTGTCACTGTGTCTGTCCCTTTCCCTTCCCTGCACTGCTGGTTCTGACTCCTGATACAACTCCCCAATACCCATTCATCCCTCATTCTCACTGGGTTTATAGTTATGTGTAACTGTCACTGTGTCTGTCCCTTTCCCTTCCCTGCACTGCTGGTTCTGACTCCTGATACAACTCCCCAATATCCATTCATCCCTCATTCTCACTGGGTTTATAGTTATGTGTAACTGTCACTGTGTCTGTCCCTTTCCCTTCCCTGCACTGCTGGTTCTGACTCCTGATACAACTCCCCAATATCCATTCATTCCTCATTCTCACTGGGTTTTATAGTTATGTGTAACTGTCACTGTGTCTGTCCCTTTCCCTTCCCTGCACTGCTGGTTCTGACTCCTGATACAACTCCCCAATACCCATTCATCCCTCATTCTCACTGGGTTTATAGTTATGTGTAACTGTCACTGTGTCTGTCCCTTTCCCTTCCCTGCACTGCTGGTTCTGACTCCTGATACAACTCCCCAATATCCATTCATCCCTCATTCTCACTGGGTTTATAGTTATGTGTAACTGTCACTGTGTCTGTCCCTTTCCCTTCCCTGCACTGCTGGTTCTGACTCCTGATACAACTCCCCAATATCCATTCATTCCTCATTCTCACTGGGTTTATAGTTATGTGTAACTGTCACTGTGTCTGTCCCTTTCCCTTCCCTGCACTGCTGGTTCTGACTCCTGATACAACTCCCCAATACCCATTCATCCCTCATTCTCACTGGGTTTATAGTTATGTGTAACTGTCACTGTGTCTGTCCCTTTCCCTTCCCTGCACTGCTGGTTCTGACTCCTGATACAACTCCCCAATATCCATTCATTCCTCATTCTCACTGGGTTTATAGTTATGTGTAACTGTCACTGTGTCTGTCCCTTTCCCTTCCCTGCACTGCTGGTTCTGACTCCTGATACAACTCCCCAATACCCATTCATTCCTCATTCTCACTGGGTTTATAGTTATGTGTAACTGTCACTGTGTCTGTCCCTTTCCCTTCCCTGCTGGTTCTGACTCCTGATACAACTCCCCAATACCCATTCATCCCTCATTCTCACTGGGTTTATAGTTATGTGTAACTGTCACTGTGTCTGTCCCTTTCCCTTCCCTGCACTGCTGGTTCTGACTCCTGATACAACTCCCCAATACCCATTCATCCCTCATTCTCACTGGGTTTATAGTTATGTGTAACTGTCACTGTGTCTGTCCCTTTCCCTTCCCTGCACTGCTGGTTCTGACTCCTGATACAACTCCCCAATACCCATTCATCCCTCATTCTCACTGGGTTTATAGTTATGTGTAACTGTCACTGTGTCTGTCCCTTTCCCTTCCCTGCACTGCTGGTTCTGACTCCTGATACAACTCCCCAATATCCATTCATTCCTCATTCTCACTGGGTTTATAGTTATGTGTAACTGTCACTGTCCCTTTCCCTTCCCTGCACTGCTGGTTCTGACTCCTGATACAACTCCCCAATATCCATTCATTCCTCATTCTCACTGGGTTTATAGTGTCAGTTGTTGTACAGTGTAGATATATATATAGTATATGATATACTGGAGATCGCACTAGTTCCCACAGCTACGGTTCTTTCCCAGAGATGAAGCAATGTATTCAGACTGCCCGGCTGAGAGACAGCCAATAATACAAAGGGCTTCCCTACATGCCAGGGGATATACTGTATAACAACCCTAAAAGGCTTCTCCCCGACCTTCCATATAAAAAAATCAGCGCAGCGGCTCCCTGGTTATACGGTTTCTATTCCACTGACCAAAATGGGAAATGATTCTGATCCCTGAGTCCCTTGATCTCACTGTTTCAGTGGAAGCAGCTAATTTCTTGTTGTTGTGTTTATACCAATAACAACTGTACAAACAATTTCACTTTGAAATGCAATAGCCCACCCCCCCCCACCCCCAGATGGTTTCTCGGGGTATTAAGGCAGGCAGAAACTCGCGCCTGGGGCACAACTCAGGAACTACAGATATACGCCGGCTACATGCCTGGGGGTTACTGTAACTCTCTGAATTAGCCAGGAACTGGCAGGAACGTGTCAATGAGTTTATACAGCTGTTACTACTGTTTGTGTTCCAGTCTTATGCCCAATAGTTCTACACACAGCAGCCCTGTATATATACACTGGGCCTGGGAGCAGAGAGACGCGCGGGGGCGGGACTGGGCCTGGGAGCAGAGAGACGCGCGGGGGCGGGACTGGGCCTGGGAGCAGAGAGACGCGCGGGGGCGGGACTGGGCCTGGGAGCAGAGAGACGCGCGGGGCGGGACTGGGCCTGGGAGCAGAGAGACGCGCGGGGGCGGGACTGGGCCTGGGAGCAGAGAGACGCGCGGGGGCGGGACTGGGCCTGGGAGCAGAGAGACGCGCGGGGGCGGGACTGGGCCTGGGAGCAGAGAGACGCGCGGGGGCGGGACTGGAAGCAGAGAGACACAGGGGCAGGGCTGGGCCAGGGCACGGAGAGACGCGGGGACAGGGCTAGGCCTGGGCGCAGAGATACGCGGGGGCGGGGCTGGAAGCAGAGAGACACAGGGGCAGGGCTAGGCCTGGGCGCAGAGATACGCGGGGGCGGGGCTGGAAGCAGAGAGACACAGGGGCAGGGCTGAATATTTTTACTATATTGTATTGCCCATGTACCCAGCAGTTCTGTACCCACCTTCTCGCTGACAAAGCTCTGGACGTCTTCTCCTTCAGGTAAGAGGTCTCTCCACCGAAGGCCGGTCTCTCTCCAAAGCGCGGCTACTCGCTTATGGCTCTGTAAGGGGCAACAGGACCAATGAGGTTGGAGCACCCCAAATAGGTACTCGGCCCACTCACTGGGACAGAAAGACCTAACGCCCCCCCCCCCCCATCTATCGCTGGGAAAGCCGGTACGTACCATTTGTTTGCATAGAAGGTGCAATATTTCCGACAATAATTCCCCTCCGCGTCCCACAGGGAGCAGAGCTTTGCCGAACTCTCTGTGTAGGAAAAAGCAGTTAATGGGAGGAGCCACATTGCCATGGTGCCACGCTGGGGGAATTTGGGGACTAAATAATCCAGATGGGGCCCTAACGGATAGAGGAGACTGCGTGGCCCTTGGTATGAGATTCCTGACAGATGATAAGAAAGCCCAGGGTTCATGGCTGTAATTGCCTTATCGCCCTAAGTCCCGCCTCCTATACAAACTTCATTCCCCCCCACTCACGTTATCAGCTCTCGTAGAGAGATCCCGCCTTCTTTCAACATGGGGGTTACCAGTTCCGCCAGGTACAGCCAGATGTGCGGGATGTCGATCGCCATGTCGTCGGCCAGCTCCAGCGTTTCCGAGAACCTGCGGCGTTGGCACAGAACGTTGTGACCCAAACCCATAAGCAAAAGACCGCCCCCCTATGGTCATGGCCAGGATACAGCTAGTGCCCACGCTTCCATAGCAACATTAAAGTCGTACTAACGCAGCCCCAACAGAACAAAACCAGCGATTAAAACTCACCCAGTGAAGAAGTCCAGTTTGCTGAGTTTGCCAGACTGGACCAGCTGGTAGAGGAGCTGACCCATGTGATCCCTGGTGATCTGACTCCGTTCCAGCGTTGACTCCACCCCCTGTCGTACGAAGACTGAGAGCGGCCCATTGGCACCGAGCTCCTCGACGCACTGCATGGCCTCCTGATGGGCGGAGACACAGGGAGAAGGTTCTAGCGACCAATGATCGGGAAGGGGAGGAGTCTGGGAAAGCCATATGCACCCATTGGACCCACCCAGGCTTCTCGTGCCCTTATTGCAACCCACCGGGCCGCCCTCCCACACACACACAGTACCTTGTAGTCATTAATATGGAGAAACTCATCAATGATGGCCTTGGATTTCCTCTCCATCTCCTCCTCTGACAGGGTGGGTTTGTCTGGTTCCGACGGCTCGGACTTGGCTGGGAAATGATAAATCTGTGTGAGTAAAATGGTGGAAATAGCCACGCCCCCTAATGATTCACACAGACAAGGGTCCTGGCTTGGGGCGGAGCTTATCTGCAGAACCGCAGGGTCTCACCTGGCTCTTTGGGCCGTCTCTCTGGCACAGTGTTCTTGTCGGGTTCGGCGACGTTCGTCAGCTGTTTGACCGTCTGGAGCGTCTCCCGGCGCAGCTCTTCCTGATTGTCGGCCGAGTCTTTGCTGCTGCCGCGCAGGAGGGTGCCGGGTCGGGGCGCAGACGGGATGGAGGAGGGCGCAGAGGGTTTGTCGTTCTTCTCTCGCCCCGTGCTTCCACGGCTGCTAAACCCCAAAACAACGGTCAGGTCACATGTTCTAGTATCAGGTCATCACTACAACTCCCATGATCATCAGCAAATGCTTCCTGGTTTCCAAGTGCCCACAAAGAAGGAAGCTGGTTACCCACCAGAACCATTGGGGCAAGCCCCTCCCAACAATAGGGAGGGAGGAGCCAATGCTGAGACCAGGCCTGTGATACCTCCCTGCGCCAGATGCTGCGCACCTCAGATTTATTGAAAGAATTCGTAGAGGGTCCTGGGAGTCACAGCGGGCAGGTAGGTGCCAGTTTGTGGCGCTGTTCCTAAGGCTTTGGCCTAGTGCCCAACTATAGGCAGAGGAGGGGGCAGTTCCCTGCAGTAAGTGTAAAATGGGAAGAGAAGGAGGTGCCTGAGGCACGGAGGCGGGGCAGGCTATATTTGATTGACAACTGAGATGACTAAATCTCTTTATAACAGGTTTGGGGGTTTTCATTGAAAAAAAAAAAAAAAAAAAAAAGAATTTGGGTTTCATGTTTATTCAGCAGCTTTATAGGTGTGGGTTCTACTTCCCCTTTAATTAGGAACACAATGCCCAAGGTCTAGCAGCAGTGGGGGAGGATACAAAATGGGACACCGACCAATGCGAGGGGCCACAGAGCAATGTGAGGGCCACATTACCTGGTTAGTAACCTGCGAGAGTCCAGCTCAGAGGGGGACGATGAGGAGGAGGAAGACACAGAGGAGAGCGGCTGCTGCAGAGCAGAGAACCTGTTCAGGCTGGGGGCTCCCGGTCTCAGAGATTCTAACAGAACAGACAATGAGCAATGCATTAGCTGGGGGGGCACGTGGGGTTTGTGGCTACTAACTACCCCAGCCCAGAGAGGGAAGCCTGAGCTCTTACCAGTCTCACTAGCCTTGGCACCTCCGCTGCTCCCCTTTAACCAGCTGCCAGGCTGAGCTTTGGGAACCAACTGGATCTTCTCATCTATAGTGGGCTGAGGGCAAAAAAGAGAGGGGGGGTAAATACAAAATCCCCTGGGCACACCCTGAATGCCCTGTAATACACGCAGAGACCTGTAAGGCTGTGCCAGGAGAGATGCCAGGGGAGAGATGCCAGGGCGTCACTCAGAAGGGCACATACAGGAGAACGAGAAGCTAGCACTCTACAGATACCACAGAGGAGGGGGGTAATTAATCCAGTAACTGCGGGCAAGGCTGGCACAGATTTATCGGAGGAACCCCCTAACCAAAGCAACAAGGCATGGGCTGAGCTCAGTGCCACGGGAGGGGGCAGCCTCCTTACCTTAGTGATTTTCAGAAACTTGGAAGGGTCCAGCACCCTGTTATTCTTTGCCCCCTGCACAGTGTTCCATCCGCCTTCATCCACTCTCTGCACCCCTGCTGGGGACAAGCACAGGCTGTAAGCACAGCGCCCCCTGCTGCCTGAAAGGGATAAGGCCCCCCCGCAGGGGGACGTTGGGGCCGCGGTGCCTCTCCTTACCTGGTCTCCTCTTCTCTTTGGTCATTAACTGCTGCACTTTCCTCTGCTCCTCCTGTTCCTCTATCTTGGCCTCTTTATGGATCTGCTCGATGGTCTTGGGCCCCTGGTCTGCCCGGCGGGACACCCAGTTACTCTGCCGAAAGGGCGACATTCTTATCTCATTGCACAAAAGACATAAACTGGGGGGGGGGGACAGGGAGCACTATATTATTATTATGGCTCCACCCACCAGCCGGAGGTCTATGACATCCTGCAGCATAAAGCGGATTCTAGACGAGGTTTTTCTCTCCTTAACGATCTTCTCCATCTGGTTAAAGTACTGATCCATACGTGGCTGTAACAGAGTGGGTATTAGCCATTAACTGAGAAACACAATGTCATGTTATATTCCTGTCTGACCATGGGAAAGAGAGCAGCCCAGGAGCAGGAAGTACAGAGAATCAGAGCTCTGTACCTGGGTAAGTACTGGGGGGAGATTGGATTCACTTACCCAGGGGGGGGGGCCTGTCTGACCATGGGAAAGAGAGCAGCCCAGGAGCAGGAAGTACAGAGAATCAGAGCTCTGTACCTGGGTAAGTACTGGGGGAGATTGGATTCATTACCCAGGGGGAGGTTCCTGTCTGACCATGGCGAAAGGAGCAGCCCAGGAGCAGGAAGTACAGAGAATCAGAGCTCTGTACCTGGGTAAGTACTGGGGGAGATTGGATTCACTTACCCAGGGGAGGTTCCTGCCTGACCATGGGAAAGAGAGCAGCCCAGGAGCAGGAAGTACAGAGAATCAGAGCTCTGTACCTGGGTAAGTACTGGGGGGAGATTGGATTCACTTACCCAGGGGGAGGTTCCTGTCTGACCATGGGAAAGAGAGCAGCCCAGGAGCAGGAAGTACAGAGAATCAGAGCTCTGTACCTGGGTAAGTACTGGGGGGGAGATTGGATTCACTTACCCAGGGGGAGGTTCCTGCCTGACCATGGGAAAGAGAGCAGCCCAGGAGCAGTTTAACCATTCGCAACAATCCAAACTCACTTTGGCTTTCTCAAAGTCCAGATCCTTGCCGATGGTGGTGAGTAGCCGGCACAAGCACTCAAGGGATTCCTCATCATGGTTCTTAAGCAGCTTGACCACACAGTCGTGCATAATGGCTTCTGTCAGCATCTTCAGCTTGAATAGTTCTCCGATAAACTTGATGTTCCCAATGGACCGGCGCCGGGCTTTGTCTTTAGACTCTTCCAGTTCGTCCTGTAGCCGAGACTTCTCCTCTGGCTGCGCAGCAAATACAATCCTTGTTACTTGGTGCCATATGAGTTCTGCTATGGGTATTTCTACAGGGACTGATGGGAATGTGATAGGGACCTTAGATTGTAAGCTCACTGGGGCAGGGACTGATGGGAATGGGATAGGGACCTTAGATTGTAAGCTCACTGGGGCAGGGGCTGATGGGAATGGGATAGGGACCTTAGATTGTAAGCTCACTGGGGCAGGGACTGATGGGAATGTGATAGGGACCTTAGACTGTAAGCTCACTGGGGCAGGGGCTGATGGGAATGGGATAGGGACCTTAGATTGTAAGCTCACTGGGGCAGGGACTGATGGGAATGGGATAGGGGCCTTAGATTGTAAGCTCACTGGGGCAGGGACTGATGGGAATGGGATAGGGACCTTAGACTGTAAGCTCACTGGGGCAGGGGCTGATGGGAATGGGATAGGGACCTTAGATTGTAAGCTCACTGGGGCAGGGACTGATGGGAATGGGATAGGGACCTTAGATTGTAAGCTCACTGGGGCAGGGACTGATGGGAATGGGATAGGGACCTTAGATTGTAAGCTCACTGGGGCAGGGGCTGATGGGAATGGGATAGGGACCTTAGATTGTAAGCTCACTGGGGCAGGGGCTGATGGGAATGGGATAGGGACCTTAGATTGTAGGCTCACTGGGGCAGGGACTGATGGGCAGGCAGAGGAAGACGGGGCCCCAGCGCATTTCCATGGTTACCGTTGTTGCCAGTTCTAGATCTTTTTGCTTCTTCTCGAAAACATCGTCGTCAGCTTTATCTTTCTCAAACTCCTTCTGGCAGCGGTTGAGCAGCAGTTTACGGAAATTCACCGTGCTCCCCGGCTTGTCGGCCATCGGCACTTTCAGCTGGAAAAGGGAGGAGTTTTGGTGACAACAAGAAAGTAGCGAACAAACAAAACGGCGGCAGAGCTTTAGGTGCTGCTGCCTGATTGGTGGATTCACATGCACAGGAAACAGCTCCACCCAATCAGAAAGCTCTGGCCCAAAAGCCACCGTGGAAGGTTCTAGGGCTCAGGGAAATGATCAGAACCCCCCGTAACGGAGCCGGACTCACCGTGGCAAGGCAGCGGCACATGTTGGCATAGGCCACGGAGAAACTGGGCTCATCTATTGCTTTTTCAAAGACCAAGTCAATGACCCCTTTGAGCCTCTCCTCTGTGTCCACCGTCAGATCCGTCACCTGTTTCATCAGTTGGTTGAACATCTGAGGGGTGAGCTTGTTGAGAATGCTCCGGACCTTGCGGAACAGGGCCTAGGGAAGCAATCGGATCAGTACCTGAGCACCAATGTAAGAAACACATTTACCTACAGGGGATTTATATGCCCCAAAGGTGTTGGGTGTCCCTTTAAAAGGGGAGATTCACCTTTAGTTGAAGATGAAGTGAAAGCTGTGAAACCAACCCCCACCTCTTTGGGGTGGTGAGGAAATTCCCAAAGCAGGAACATTTTAGGAGCAGTAACACAACAGCCAATTAGAATGATGATTTTTTTTTTTTTCCAATAAAGGAAAATGCATAAGGTGTTTCTAAAGGGAAACTTAACCCCCATTAAGGCATGAAGTATATCAGGCCTAATCAAAGGGGAGGTTAACCTTTAAGTTAACTTTTAGTATGTTATAGAGTGGCCAATTCTAAGCAACTATTCAATTGGTCTTCATTAATTATTTGTTATAGTTTTTGAATTATTTTCCTTCTTCTGACTCTTTGCAGTTAAAATGGGGGTCACTGACCCCGGCAGCCAAACCCTATTGCTCTGTGAGGCTCCAGTGTTATTGTTACTTTTTATTCCTTATCTTTCTATTCAGCCCCTCCCCTATTCATATACCAGCCTCTCATTCCAACCGCTCCCTGGTTGCTAAGGTAACTTGGACACTAGCAACCAAGCAGCTGCTGAACTGAAAATGAAATAAACTAAAAAAATCTACAAATAATAAAAAATGAAGACCAATTGCAAATTGTCTCAGAATGTCACTCTCTACATCATACAAAGGTGACACACCCCTTTAATGCCCTGTAGAGATGTGGGGCAAGTGTCACCATCACTGTACAGCCTATGGAGTACCACTGGTGTACAGCACAATGACAGCTGGGGGTTAGGCCCGCCCACCTGAGTTCTGATGCTATCCGGATCCTCCGGCAGACTATCCCGTTTGACGCTGGGCTTCCAGGCGTTTTCCGATTTCTTCAGATGGACGTCGTCGCTGACGGAGATGTTCATGATGATCTTTCGGGGCTCTCGCCTCTGTCCCGGCTGGGAGCGCCGGGGGCCCACACTCAGCAGCTACAGGGTACAACACAACAAGGCTGCTGAGGGGCCATTACAGGCTTCCCGGGGGGGCCCGGTTACCATTTAGGAACCCTGGTTCTATGGCCGTTATTCTGGGCCATCGGCCAATACTCACCGGCATGCCCCGGCCCCCAGGGGCGGGTCTCCCAAAATCAGCATAGGCAGGGGTGAAATCTGGCCCCCGCTGCAGCATCCGAGCATCCAGGGCCCGAATGGGCAGTTTGGGCTGATTGATCTGCCAATGAGAGGAATAAACAATACTCAGGGGGCGGCACTTTAAAGGGGACGTATTGTGTGACAAATTGCCCCAATGAATTGGACTCATCTTTAAAAATGCCCACTAGCCCCGCCCATCTGTGCCACTTCCTGCTGCCTCCTTTCCCAGGCTGTGCAGCACTGTAGGATAGGATCCAATCAGCAGCTAGGCTGACCTGACAGGGAACTGAAGCCTGTCTGTGCTTGTGTGAGTGCAGGGCTGTGATTGGCTCTCCCCCTCCTACTGTGCTTCTGGCAGGGACTGTTAGGACACGCCCACCCCTCATTTGAAACACAGACAGGGACCTGAGAGGATCTATAGGGAGTTCCAATAAAGGGGTCATTTGCAGGCACAGTGCCACTGGCATGAGTGGGTGCCAGGCTACATACACACTTGGTACAATAAGGAGGGGTAGGCAAAAGACAGACTTGGGGGGTAAAAAGGGCAGAACACAGACAGGGCAGTTGTATAGAAGAAAGGAAGGGTGCCAGCCCAAATACCCGCAGTATGGAGACACTGGCACAGATACTTGCCCTTTGCACCCCCAGGTCTAACACAGACAGGGCAGTTGTATAGAAGAAAGGAAGGGTGCCAGCCCAAATACCCGCAGTATGGCAACACTGGCACAGATACTTGCCCTTTGCACCCCCAGGTCTAACACAGACAAGGCAGTTGTATAAAAGAAAGGAAGGGTGCCAGCCCAAATACCCGCAGTATGGCTACACTGGCACAGATACTTGCCCTTTGCACCCCCAGGTCTAACACAGACAAGGCAGTTGTATAAAAGAAAGGAAGGGTGCCAGCCCAAATACCCGCAGTATGGCTACACTGGCACAGATACTTGCCCTTTGCACCCCCAGGTCTAACACAGACAGGGCAGTTGTATAGAAGAAAGGAAGGGTGCCAGCCCAAATACCCGCAGTATGGCTACACTGGCACAGATACTTGCCCTTTGCACCCCCAGGTCTAACACAGACAGGGCAGTTGTATAGAAGAAAGGAAGGGTGCCAGCCCAAATACCCACAGTATGGCTACACTGGCACAGATACTTGCCCTTTGCACCCCCAGGTCTAACACAGACAGGGCAGTTGTATAGAAGAAAGGAAGGGTGCCAGCCCAAAAACCCGCAGTATGGCTACACTGGCACAGATACTTGCCCTTTGCACCCCCAGGTCTAACACAGACAGGGCAGTTGTATAGAAGAAAGGAAGGGTGCCAAGCCCAAATACCCGCAGTATGGCTACACTGGCACAGATACTTGCCCTTTGCACCCCCAGGTCTAACACAGACAGGGCAGTTGTATAGAAGAAAGGAAGGGTGCCAGCCCAAATACCCGCAGTAATCAGACTGCACGTGACCGGTGGCACCATGACAAATCACCTTGTCCAGAACCACGTCGCTGATGGGGGGGAGGCCCTCGGGCTTCTGGACACACGCGGGCATGTACTGGAACCCCAGCAGGAAGTCACGGTCGTACTGGCGCTTCCCATCAGCCGACTGTGGAGGTGCCGGGGGCTCCTGAGAGGGGTCGGGGGGTTGCTCGGCTGCACCGATTCCTGCACAAGAGAAGAAGGAAGGCTGCGGATCAGAACACAGAACAGTAGGCCAATACCACTACTGCTACTAGCGAGCCTTGTATTGAACATTAAAGGGGAACTTCTACTTTACATTTCGTATGTGGATATTTTTATTTACAAACACTGTATCGTCAGCATTACCTGCTTTACTGTAAGGGTAGGCCAAGCCTTCCTCAGTGCCTGATGGGATATCGGTGCCTTCACTCTCAGAGACGGCATCAGCCCCATTGCGTATAGGCTCCACCTCCCCATTCTGCTCCTGTGGCTTGGCATTGTTAAGGTACAGCTGCTCCACCTCCATTGTGCTGGTACCGCTGTATGTGACTGGGTCTTGATCCAATTCTGTGACTTTGTCCTCTAGGGGATCATCCTCATATTGTGGCTGTAGGAAGAGTATGGCATTCCATCCTCATTCTGTACAGGCTATGAGCAAACTTAGGGGGCTGTTCCTGCTGAATTGTGCTTAGTACAGGGGAATACCTATGTGCCATAGTTTTATGGTATCTCTCTGTACAGGCTATGGGCAAACTTAGGGGGCTGTTCCTGCTGAATTGTGCTTAGTACAGGGGAATCCCTATGTGCCATAGTTTTATGGTATCTCTCTGTACAGGCTATGAGCAAACTTAGGGGGCTGTTCCTGCTGAATTGTGCTTAGTACAGGGGAATCCCTATGTGCCATAGTTTTATGGTATCTCTCTGTACAGGCTATGGGCAAACTTAGGGGGCTGTTCCTGCTGAATTGTGCTTAGTACAGGGGAATCCCTATGTGCCATAGTTTTATTGCCCTTTGGCTGGGGGTGTGGCTTTTCCAACTTCAAGCAGGGATTGGTGCTGTACCACGGCAATAGGTCTATAACCTTCTGCAATAGGGGGTTGGGCTAAGCTTGGCCACACCCCATAATTCAGCTCTGCCCTCCCACAGGAAGTGACCCCCGCAGGGGCAATATATCCAAGAGAACAACTTACCTCGGTCTCTGACTGTGAGATCTCCTCTATGTCTGGACTCTCATCTTTTGGTTTCTGCCACATCTTTGGTGCAGTTATGGCGGCCGGGGCTGTAGATAGATTGGTACAGGTCTGTTCCATTTCTCATACACAGAATATCTATCAGAGATAATGAGCTCTGTACAAACAAGCCCCTCCCTTGCCTAAGCTGCAGCATGCCTCTCAGGCAGCTCCCAGTAAATCAAACCAATTTCCCCATGGCTCCTGTCTGGGAAGCCCCTCGGCAGAAAAACTGGCCAGATATTCACAGCGGCTGGTTAGCACGGCCGGTTCTGCTATTGGCATTTAACAGCCAGGACAGGGCTTATGTTCCCCACAAACTATAAGCAACAGAGGTCGGGGCTCAGCCCACAAGCAGGGGCAAGATGACCTACCTTCCCACAGGGCTTATGTTCCCCACAAACTATAAGCAATTGAGGCCGGGGCTTAGCCCACAAGCAGGGGCAAGATGACCTACCTTCCCACAGGGCTTATGTTCCCCACAAACTATAAGCAATTGAGGCCGGGGCTTAGCCCACAAGCAGGGGCAAGATGACCTACCTTCCCACAGGGCTTATGTTCCCCACAAACTATAAGCAATTGAGGCCGGGGCTTAGCCCACAAGCAGGGGCAAGATGACCTACCTTCCACAGGGCTTATGTTCCCAACAAACTATAAGCAACGGAGGCTGGGGCTCAGCCCACAAGCAGGGGCAAGATGACCTACCTTCCCACAGGGCTTATGTTCCCCACAAACTATAAGCAATTAAGGCCGGGGCTTAGCCCACAAGCAGGGGCAAGATGACCTACCTTCCACAGGGCTTATGTTCCCAACAAACTATAAGCAACGGAGGCTGGGGCTCAGCCCACAATAGGGGGCAAGATGACCTACCTTCCCACAGGGCTTATGTTCCCCACAAACTATAAGCAATTGAGGCCGGGGCTTAGCCCACAAGCAGGGGCAAGATGACCTACCTTCCACCGGGCTTATGTTCCCCACAAACTATAAGCAACGGAGGCCGGGGCTCAGCCCACAATAGGGGGCAAGATGACCTACCTTCCACAGGGATTATGTTCCCCACAAACTATTAGCAATTGAGGCCGGGGCTCAGCCCACAAGAGGGGGCAAGATGACCTACCTTCTCACAGGGCTTATGTTCCCCACAAACTATAAGCAATGGAGGCCGGGGCTCAGCCCACAAGCAGGGGCAAGATGACCTACCTTCCACAGGGCTCTTCTTGGAGTTGATGCTCAGGAGTTTAACACTGGATTCCAGCTCGGAGTCCCCCTCGGTTCTCCCTTTGCCCTGTCCCTCTCCGTCACTCTCTAGGGTGGCGGCTCTGCCATCTTCCTGCTCTGCCACATCTTGGGCACAGAGGGTGGCGAGGGCGCTGGCAGGGGGGGAGAGGCTAGCAGCAATGAGAGGAGGAGGAGAGTCGGGCAGTGGGGAGGCAGACAGAGCCGGGGAGGAAAGAGGCACGTTGGAAGAAGTAGTGCATTCAGCGTCTGCATCCATTGGCGCAGCCAAACCGGGCACCTCGGGCAAATCCACTTCTGCCAGGGCCGACTCCTCCCCTGCAGCGCCGGCCGCCGTACCGGCCATATCGTCCCCTAGGCCATTCATTTCCTGAGCAGGCAAAGCAGAGGCAGGCAGAGGGGCATCAGCGGGCGCCACTTGCCCCACAGGGTCCTTGCATACCACCTCCTCCGTTTCGGCCGGGTCTGACTCTTGCGGGGTGCTGGGAGTGGGGGCACGCACCTCTGCCGGGCTCTCGCTGCCCCTCGTATCATCCAGGTGGCAAGGAAAGGCTTGGGCGGTGGGCACAATGGGTACCACGATAGGGGCGGCCGTTACCCCCGGCAGAAGACACGGTTGGAGCTCGGGGCGCTCAGAGGAGGCGGGTCTGGGCGTCTGCTCGATGACATCACTGGTGCCAATATCTACGGGGTCGGGCCGCACACATGGGGGGGGCGTGGCTTTTACGGTGTGCTCCGGCTTGGGCTTCTCTTCTGTAGGGGCAATAAGCAGAACAACCTGAGTGACTGCTCCATTCTGATTGGACAGATAGGAGTCACTGACCAATCACTGGTCCCTAAAGCAAACGAGTAACCTCCCTATATTAATTATATATTAGTCATTTCCACTGCTGATGGGAGCAGCGTCTGTCCCTTGTAGTTTTCTGCACTGCTGGTCCTGACTAAACAACGTGGCAGCAATCAGCCAGGAATACCCACAATGCCTTGCAGGCTGTGACATGAGAATAACAGAAGCGTACAGGGCATGGTGGGAAGCGCAGGCTTGGATGGAGGAAAAGTGGCAGAGGTACCAGATAGGCTTACTGGGAAAGACTTCTGGGGCCATAAGGAAGTGCTACTTTACAGAAAGGGGGGTAGGTACAGGGAACAGCCTCCCAGCAGGGCCGGTGGGACTAACAGTAGGAATGGGGGGGGGGCTGAAGGGAAACATAAGGAAGTGGGTCGGGGGGCACTGACCTGGTTTGGGTTCGCTGACAGGAGCGGCAGGGAAAGTCGCTGGGAGATGAGGACTCTCCATAGTCCCGTACACCACTGGGCCGTGCTCGGGCGCCTGGCTAGGCAGCTGCTGGGATTTGAAGTACAAAAGAGGGTGATAATGAGCGCGCGAACAGAAAAACTGGCAAAAGTGGGACAAAAATGAGAACGGAATAAAGGAAACACAACAGGGAGGGGGGGACATTTGAATGGAGGGTCCCATGTTGGGTTGGGGGGGAGTAGATGATAATATAGGGGTTACCCAGTGGGTAACAGGAAACAGGAAGTAAAGGATAACAGGAAGAGGTTGACAGGAAACAGGAATAAAGAAATGAATGAAAGCAGGAAAAAAGGGACAGGAAACAGGAAGGAGGGGGAGAGGAAAAAGGAAATGTAGGAGGAGGTGATGAAAGACCAATGAGATTAAAAAGGGAGGGAAGTGGCCAAAGCAGGAAGCAGAGGAGAGGAAGTGGGGAGGAAACAGGAAAGAGAAACAAAGCAAAGAGTGGATAAAAGCCGACCAATGGGAAGCAAAATAAAAGTTCAATTCAATTAAAGAATAAAGGCAGGAAGGAAAAACAACAGGAGACAGGAAAAGGAAAAGAAAGACATCAAATTAGAGACACAGACCCAGCAAGCATTTCCTCTTCCTGCCGTTTGAACATGTGACCCACATACACTCCAGCCAATGAGTGGCGCCATTGCCCAGTGCAGCCCCCCCCTGGGACCCCCTAAAGTGCAAGGTTACACACTAGAGACCTTTCCACCCTATAGGGGTGAGCCATGCAAGACATGTGACCCCTTGCATTGTAACAGCTGATTGGTTATCCGCCTCGCTACTATGGCCACTCCCCCGGCTGCGCAGAATCGCATTTATATTAACTGTATAATGTTGTAGTTGCAGCGCCTCTCGTTTATGGTGCCCCTGTCATGTGATCCTGGCGTCCCTGTCATGTGATCTCAAGGGAGGGGGCTTTACTTCCCCTTTAATAATGCGGTGATGCCCTTACACTCTCCTTACCTGAGGGGGCGTCGGCGTAGAGTTGGGTCTGAGGATGGGCGGGGTGGAGTTCCGACTGCCTACTCCCGACATGATTTCCTCTGTGATATCTTTGCCCCCTTGATTGGGGTCTCGTATTCTAATCTGAAAAGGAAGGGAAAGGGGTGCGGTTAGGGCTCGGGGGGCTGGAGGGGGCAGGGAGAGAAGCAGCTATGGCAAGCAATTCTAGGGGTGTCTGAGCAGAGCAGACGAACCCCCCCCACGTTATTAACCCTAAGCACGTCCCAACTGATCCCCACGTATAACAATGGGCATAACAGCCAAAGGGGCAAGTTGATTGGCTCTGTACCGGCTTCTTCTCTCGCTTGGCAGGGGGAGGCGGCTGCTGCTGCTGCTGGGTAGGCACAATGATGGGCGCAGACTGGTACACGGGTTGGCTCGAGTAGAACGGGGCTCCTGCATGGCAAACACACAGAGAAACAATCAGAAGATCATTGGGAAAATCAGGGGGGCCGCGAGTCAAACCCCCACGTATCCACCGGCACCGCCATGTTCTGCCCATGAAGTGAGGCCACTATGGTGCCCCCCAAACCCACCTCATACACACAAGGGGGGCTTTACTGACACACGAGGATCCTAGCACAGTGCAACTCTGCCCCCCCCCCCCACCAGATATAACCCCCTTAGCCCCTCAACTCAGGGGGCATTTGGAGAGCAACCTGTGGGCCAACTCACCCCGGCCCCAACCCCAGCACTGGGACACAGACTGTACTGCCATGTTGTATATAAGCCCAGTACTCTGGGCTCTGCCCCTGCCCCAGAGGGGCCCGTCTCTGCCCCAGCCCCAGAGGGGCCCGTCTCTGCCCCAGCCCCAGAGGGGCCCGTCTCTGCCCCAGCCCCAGAGGGGCCCGTCTCTGCCCCAGCCCCAGAGGGGGCCGTCTCTGCCCCAGTCCCAGAGGGGGCCGTCTCTGCCCCAGTCCCAGCCCCAGAGGGGGCCGTCTCTGCCCCAGTCCCAGCCCCAGAGGGGGCCGTCTCTGCCCCAGTCCCAGCCCCAGAGGGGGCCGTCTCTGCCCCAGTCCCAGCCCCAGAGGGGGCCGTCTCTGCCCCAGTCCCAGCCCCAGAGGGGGCCGTCTCTGCCCCAGTCCCAGCCCCAGAGGGGCCGTCTCTGCCCCAGCCCCAGAGGGGCCGTCTCTGCCCCAGCCCCAGAGGGGCCGTCTCTGCCCCAGCCCCAGAGGGGCCGTCTCTGCCCCAGCCCCAGAGGGGCCGTCTCTGCCCCAGCCCCAGAGGGGCCGTCTCTGCCCCAGCTCCAGAGGGGCCGTCTCTGCCCCCCGTACATCAGGTTCAGGAATACAGTGGGGGTAGATTGTGCCATTGTATAGGACACAGTGGGCAATGCCCATGGTTCCTAAGGGGCAGAACACTATAGGAATGAAGACCCCTCCTTCGGGCACTATACTGATGCAACCCACCAGGAGCGAGACTATGGGACACAGGGCCATTGGGGAGACCAAAGCTGCCCCCCAAAAAAGTACAGGGGGTAGGAAGCACAGACTGTAGCTTTAAGACCCTCCTGTTTTATCTGTTATCTGCTATGTGCCTGTGCCTTTTCTCCTTTGAATGGCTGCCCCCGGGGCTACACAGCGGGGTATTTATATAAATTATAGTAGACTTTCTGAAGTAAACACACAACTTTTACCAGTGCAGGCAGCAGCACATTATATTTTAGTTACTTTTATACACTTTCATTTTTTGGTGTTACTGTTCCTTTAAGAGTCAATGGAAGGCTTTGGCCAACATGGGTTTTCTGGTGGCCATGAAGGTAGCGATGATCTGTGGAGACAACCACTTTCAGTTGAGTACTAGGGAGCCAAGGGCCACACTGTGAAACGGAGCATCTTGGGGATGAGGTGTCAGATGGGACCTTCTGCCACATTCTCCAGGCCGGAGAACCAAGCTCCGAGAGGCCAGGGGGGAACTATGAACATCACAGTGCTCCCTTCTGACCTTGACCACCCTGGGTGGGAGGAGAGGAAGGGGAACATACACAAGTTGAGGAACATGGAGTCCTCTATGCATTGACAGTAAAGGTCAAGCGAACTCTGCAGTGTGCCATGAACTGGGCAAGCCTGGTGTGGAACATCAAGCCTAAATGCTAGGGGAAAGGGCTGGGAGGGAGAGACAACTTTTGTTGATGATGGCCCATCCCAGGCCGGCCAAAGTTGGCATTGCAAGAAGGAGGCTGTGCCGCCTAACAGGATTGGGCCTTGAATGTAAAGTAGCCTAAATAGTGCCATGGATATGCCCTAAGCAGTTCGGCCGATGGAGCTGCCGTCGCCTTGGTAAAGGCCCATGGTATCGAGGTAAGTCTGAACAGAAGTGCCGTGAACTGATAACGCCAGGAAGGAAAATTTTAAGAATTTCTGGAAGGAAGGAAAAATGGGAATGTGCAGGGCAACCCCCAGATGGCATGGACTTGGCCCAGGACTCATGGATGCGATGAGGGATCCCAACGACTCCATTTTGAACCCGACAGGACAAATGGATCAAACTCAGGCCTGTTGGGTCCCTCCCATGAATAGACTCTATGAAGGTGTCTCTGGGTTGTACAGAGATGGTTCTAGAAGCATGAATGGTAGGAAGGCAGCATGAAGAAGCGTGGAGGGGGATCCCCAGGTGATACCCCCATAGATACAAGATCTTGCTGTGCCTCCCACTGTATAGGTGAGGCCTGCCCCTCAGGCTGATCTTGGCTGAAGGATTTGGGTGTCCTGGGCTTACCCTGAAAACAGATCTTGGAACTGGACTGAGAAGAGGCCAAACAGCAGATGTAGCCTGTGGGGAAAGGGGTCCCTCACAGTTGCCCTCATCCACGGTGCAGGTAAGTAGGGTTAATAACAAACCAAATCTGTCCTTTTAACTGCTTGAGCATTCCTTAATTTGCCCCTGAAGGTTCCTCCCTCCCTTGGAGCCTGCCTTCCGCATAGGATCCCATTCCCCCTGCTGTAACTGGGAGTAGGTTGGGATGGCGAGCAGATGTGCCGTAAAGCGAGTGGGAGCACTCTAGCGTGAAAGGAAGGGGAAAGGAAGTGTGCATTATGCCGAAGCTCCGCCCAGCTTCCAGACAGGTGAGAAGGCCAGCCAATCATGTCTTCTGAGGAATATAAAATAAACCAGAATTCTCCGGGTGGGTGTGAGGGGTTTAGTACCAGAAAGAGGAGTCTTTTTCCTCTATCGCCTGCCTTCTAGTGGTCGAGACTGTACCCCCAGTTCCTGTGTCCCCCAGTCTGCTGAGAGAGAAGTCCTTGTGTATAAGTAAATCCCCCCCCACGTGTGAGACATCCCACCGGAAGGTGCCTCGGGGTACACAGATCCAGTGCAACCAGTTAACAGATCCCCCGCCCCGCAGATCTGGTTCAGTCCAGGCTGGGATAGTGGCTGATCCCAACAGGCCAAGCAATAACACAATTTGGCCACTAGAGGGAGCCCCCAGGTTCTGCTCTGTGGGTGACGCCACTGAATTCTGACACTTTGCCCCTTGTTCCTCTGGGAGAGACAGACGTTTGTCTAGAGCGTGATGGGCAGAAGCAACTCGCCAGTTTAGGAGAAACTTTTTTTGCAGAATATGCAGGTTTCTATGCCAGCTGTTAGATTAGGGCACCCCCAGTTAGTCAGTCTCACCCCAAAACCTGCCTCTCCCTGGTTACGGCTTTCTTCTCTCTATACAACAAGGAAGGCACAGACTCCCAAAAAGCCAATGAAAAGGACAGGCAGCCTTACCATAGGGGGTCGGAAAGTCTCCGGGCCCCGGGCCGGGGTAGAACGGACTAGGACCAGGCGGCTGAACTGGGTACTGCTGGGGAGGCCCCACGTATGGGGGGGCACTGTGTCGGTACTGAAAGGGAACAACATTAGGTTACACAGCTGGGCTGGGAGCTAATACAGTAAGGCAGCATTGGCACCAAGGGGTATATAGAGTAGGGCAACATTGGCACCAAGGGGTATATAGAGTAGGGCAGCCCTGGCACCAAGGGGTATATAGAGTAGGGCAGCCCTGGCGCCATAGGGTATATAGAGTAGGGCAGCCCTGGTGCCAAGGGGGCAGTTTGGCCTCTGGGTACTGGGAATGCCCGAGGGCCTATTTTATATCCTAGCCCAGGCCAGGTTACCAGTGTGATGGTACCTACTAAACCTGGGGTGGCACATATGAGCAGGGCACAATGGAAGGGCTGCCATACCTGGGGAATGCAGTACTGTGGCCCCTGGGGCATTGCATATGGCATCGGCAGATGATTGACCATCATGATGTGCTGGTTGGTTTGATAGACCGCAGTTGGGGTCTGGGCCCCGGCCCGGATGGAGGGGCTACTAGTCTGGATGGCGGCACGGGGAGGCTGAATCTGGGTCCTCTGGAAAAACTGCAGAGAAAGAACAGAGACAGAAGGCGACTGGGTCAGAACCGACTGTGATAGAACCTTAAGGCAACTTCTACCTCCATTGTTCATCCCTGCGCTGGCATTAAACTGTCAATCATAGCAACCCAGATAGGTTCATCTGAATCCCCCCCCCCCCCCCCCCCAAGCACCTTAGGTAGGAGCCCCCTCTCCCGGGGCATTTTAAACTGCATTTGGCCCAGCTATTACTTGGGGAGACCATTACAGCAGCCAATGGGAGGGGGAAATCTGGCCCAGTGGCTAAGAGGCGGGCCCAGACTGGGGGCTATGTATTGGGCTGGGGGGGCTGATTCGGCCTTAGGGTACTGGGAATGCCAGGGGGGCTGTTTGGGTACTGGGAATGCCCTAGAGCCTATTTTATATCCCAGTCGGGACCTGCTCTCAGGCCATCACATACACCAACAGGACCAGTTCCACTCTGTGCAGGGAGGGGGGTAATTTAACTGGAACTGTGTTGCCAGATTAGGGTCTTTGTGGCACTAATGGGGGGCATAAAGATAGAGTGGCACCATTGGTTTGAATAGTAAATGACTAGGACAGACATTAAGGGAAGGTTATACTGGGAAAGCGGAGCTGCCATACACAACCTATTACACTGCAGCTTTCTCTGCATTAAAGGGGTTGTTCACCTTTACTTTTAGCATGATGTAGAGAGACAATTTGCAATTGGTCTTCATTTTTTATTATTTGTAGTTTTTTTTTAGATATTTCACTTTTTGCTCAGCAGCTCTCCAGTTTGGAGTTTCAGCAGCTATCTGGTTGCTAGGGTACAAATTACCTTAGCAACCTGGGAGCGGTTGGAATGAGAGGCTGGTATATGAATAGGGGAGGGGCTGAATAGAGAGATAAGGAATAAAAAGTAACAATAACAATAAAACTGGAGCCTCACAGAGCAATAGGGTTTGGCTGCCGGGGTCAGTGACCCCCATTTGAAAGCTGCAATGGTGGTAAATAATTAAAAAACTATAAAAATAAATAAATAATGAAGACCGCCCCTTTAATCCAAGGCCGCTTACATCAGGACAAGCTTCGGGCAGCTATTGGTCAATTACCTGGATGGGTCTGAATCCTCCCTTGGAGAATGAACCAGAGCAGCAGAGACAGAGGGGAAGCCAATGGAAGAGTATACAGAGATCAGTAGGAGAGACAAAGACAAAACAGCCTATCGGCAACATGAGTGAGACAAAATATACCCCCCCCTGACCAATATGGTTTGGTCCATACAAACCCTCCCTTCCAGTACAGCAGCTCATACCCCCCCAACCAATATGGTTTGGTCCATAAGAAAACCCTCCCTTCCTGTGCAGTGGCTTATATCCCCCCCCCGACCAATATAGTTTGGTCCATACAAACCCTCCCTTCCTGTGCAGTGGCTTATATCCCCCCCCCGACCAATATGGTTTGGTCCATACAAACCCTCCCTTCCTGTGCAGCAGCTCATACCCCCCTATGTCCTCCGCAAGGGGCATTTCTGGCTACAGGTCACCCACTGACTCTCTCCCCCCTAAATCTTTTCCCTTTATAGTATAAAGAAAGATGGTAGGAAGGAGGAGCGATGAAGGAACAGGACAGACTAAGGCCACTGGCTAAGGATGCTGGGATTTGTAGTGCATGATACAGAGCCATGGGCTTTATTGGCCATTTCTGCAGTGCTGGTTAAACAAGGTGAATGCTGGGAATGGTAGAACTAGCACCCCCCCCCCCGTTAATGGTACATTCCAAGTGGTATCTCTATCATGTGACCCAGTGGGGCCCTACTGCTCGGGAGGGTCTGGAAAAGATTAAATAATTGGGAGTTTCATGTTTCCTAAGAAACATCTTTCCATGGCTGGCAGCCCCCCAACTGGGCTGTTCCTCTGCCGCCCCCCCCCCCAATACATTCTCTGCTTACACTCATCTTTAACCCATTAGGGGCCCCACAGTTTACTCTGTTTGGTGCAGTGGGGAATAAATGGTGCTCTATGGTCAGGCAGGAACCTCCCCCGGGGTAACTAAATCTTGCCCCAGTATAAGTTCTGATTCTCTGTATTATTATTATTATTATAAGTGGGAGATTGCATTCATTTACCATGGGAAAGAGAGCAGCCCAGGAGCAGGAAGTACAGAGAATCAGAGCTCTGTACCTGGGTAAGTACTGGGGGGAGATTGGATTCACTTACCCAGGGGGAGGTTCCTGTCTGACCATGGGAAAGAGAGCAGCCCAGGAGCAGGAAGTACAGAGAACCAGAGCTCTGTACCTGGGTAAGTACTGGGGGGGAGATTGGATTCACTTACCCAGGGGGGGGGGGGTTCCTGTCTGACCATGGGAAAGAGAGCAGCCCAGGAGCAGGAAGTACAGAGAATCAGAGCTCTGTACCTGGGTAAGTACTGGGGGGAGATTGGATTCACTTACCCAGGGGGAGATCCCTGTCTGACCATGGGAAAGAGAGCAGCCCAGGAGCAGGAAGTACAGAGAATCAGAGCTCTGTACCTGGGTAAGTACTGGGGGGAGATTGGATTCACTTACCATGGGGGAGGTTCCTGCCTGACCATGGGAAAGAGAGCAGCCCAGGAGCAGGAAGTACAGAGAATCAGAGCTCTGTACCTGGGTAAGTACTGGGGGGAGATTGGATTCACTTACCCAGGGGGGGGTTCCTGTCTGACCATGTGAAAGAGAGCAGCCCAGGAGCAGGAAGTACAGAGAATCAGAGCTCTGTACCTGGGTAAGTACTGGGGGAGATTGGATTCACTTACCCAGGGGGGGTTCCTGTCTGACCATGGGAAAGAGAGCAGCCCAGGAGCAGGAAGTACAGAGAATCAGAGCTCTGTACCTGGGTAAGTACTGGGGGGAGATTGGATTCACTTACCCAGGGGGAGGTTCCTGTCTGACCATGTGAAAGAGAGCAGCCCAGGAGCAGGAAGTACAGAGAATCAGAGCTCTGTACCTGGGTAAGTACTGGGGGAGATTGGATTCACTTACCCAGGGGGGGTTCCTGTCTGACCATGGGAAAGAGAGCAGCCCAGGAGCAGGAAGTACAGAGAATCAGAGCTCTGTACCTGGGTAAGTACTGGGGGGAGATTGGATTCACTTACCCAGGGGGGAGGTTCCTGCCTGACCATGGGAGAGAGAACAGCCCAGTTCTGGGCAGTCCCTACTCACTAGCCAGGGGACCAGGAGGTAAGAAATGGAGACTTTATACCCAGTGGAAGTTGGCTATACCGTACAGGTATTTCTTTCTATGCATCCCATTGCCATGCAGTCCGGGGGGGCTAAGCCAGGGGGGAATCTAATAAAGGCAGATGGGCAGTGGCCAATGGGAAGGCAGCACAATATGAGGGTTGAACTTGTGCATTAATACACACGGCTGGGGCCTGTCAGGCTCAAGTGCTTATGTCACTGTGTATGGGAAAACATAGAAATTAAGGAATAGTTTCCCTTTAATACCAAGAACAAGGCTCTGTTTGTGGGTGCCCCCTGTGCAGCTGCAACTGCCTGAGGAAAGGTGCGGCCAGTTAGCCACAGTCTGATCCTGGGGGGAAGGGAAGCAGTAGCCAGACAAGAGGGCAACAGGAGACATCGTGAAACAAGCAAAGACATCAGGGAATGCTGGGAATTAAAGCAACATGGCTGACACAGAGCTCTCCTCCAATGAAAAGTGCATTCTCTCTGAGGGGTGAAATGGGTACAAGAGATCCCATTCATTATGAGGGGGAATGTTCTATACAGTCCCAAGCACTATATACCCCCCCGGCCCCCAACGCCCCACTATTGGTCACTTGTAACCCAACACTTTACTGTATGAGCCAATAGCAAAGCTAAACTCACCCTGGGGAATTTCTGTTATCTTTCCTTTAGTTCCCCTTTAATTCAGCCTGAGAGACAAATGCACCTTTGCACCATGGAGCTGCCGTAAGCGCTAAACAGGCGGGCGTGTGGGGGGGCACTAGTGCCGGGAATCACCATCACCGCTGATCTGCCCCAGCATCCGGCTCCTCCTTACTGCACAAATGGTGCCAACACTGGGCATAAGGGGGTAATTGATCTTTTATTAAAGGGACCAGCCCAGAAGCTGCAGGACCCTGTGATGCCTGTAGGCAGATTGGCATTGTTTTGCCCTTTAAACTGCTCTTTGGTTGCTAGTCTGCCAAACACAGCAACCAGGCACTTATCAGAATGGAAGCCAACCAGTCAGGAGATTTTACCATCCGAGGCATAATGATAATTAGCCAATCAGCTTGGTGTTAACAAAGGATTCTTAAAGAGACAGATGCTTTATTTAGCCGTCAGTCACACGTATGGGCCAATATTAGGCACGAGCGGTTGCCCTGACTGAGGGCAGATAGAGAGCGAGGGCCGGAGGAGCGTGTGGCAGTCAGTGAGGATGGCGAGGGTGCGGGGCACAAAGGGCTAACGGAAGGCACAGTACCTGGTGATGGGCAGGTCGGGGTCCAGCTGCAAACTAAAGAGAGGAGCAAGAGAGACAATCACAAAAGGAGAGGTACAGAGAGTCAGAAGTCACGTGGCGGCGGCGGCACGGACACAATAACAAGCTGCCATTCCCACACGGTGCCAAGGGAAATGCCCACAGACACTCACAGACTGCTCAGCTATAGTGACAGACAAGTACAGAGAGCAGGAAGGGTCAAACTACAGCAGGATTAGCAGGAGGGCTCAGGGGGAGGGGCAGAGATCTGGAACCTATGGCTCTGCGGTCATGCCAACATGTTCTATAGGAACCAATGGGGAGCAGCAAATGTGCTGGATTCTTCTATGTAATAATCACAAACCCAGCTGGCCAATCAGGTGACACAGGGGACAGGGGGGCACTCAGAGACCCCCAGGATGCGTCTTATGCTGAATCTGGGCTATTGAGTAATAACAGCACCTACAGACCTAGGGGGCGCACTATCCCCCGCATACACACACCTAAAGTCCCTAATATAAATCAGCCTAGGGGGCGCACTATCCCCCCCCCCACACACCTTCCTCCCCAATATAAATCAGCCTGGGGGGCACTATCCCCCCCCCCCACACACCTTCCTCCCCAATATAAATCAGCCTAGGGGGCACTATCCCCCCCCCCACACACCTTCCTCCCCAATATAAATCAGCCTAGGGGGCACTATCCCCCCCCACACACCTTCCTCCCCAATATAAATCAGCCTGGGGGGCACTATCCCCCCACATACACACACCTAACGTCCCTAATATAAATCAGCCTAGGGGGCGCACTATCCCCCCCACCACACCTTCCTCCCCAATATAAATCAGCCTAGGGGGCACTATCCCCCCCCACACACACCTTCCTCCCCAATATAAATCAGCCTAGGGGGCACTATCCCCCCCCACACACACCTTCCTCCCCAATATAAATAAGCCTAGGGGGCACTAACCCCCCCCCCCCCCACACACACCTTCCTCCCCAATATAAATAAGCCTAGGGGGCACTATCCCCCTCCCCACACACACACCTTCCTGCCCAATATAAATCAGCCTAAGGGGCACTAACCCCCCCCCCCCACACACACCTTCCTCCCCAATATAAATCAGCCTGGGGGGCACTATCCCCCTCCCCACACACACACCTTCCTGCCCAATATAAATCAGCCTAAGGGGCACTAACCCCCCCCCCCCCACACACACCTTCCTCCCCAATATAAATCAGCCTAGGGGCACTATCCCCCCCCACACACCTTCCTCCCCAATATAAATCAGCCTAGGGGGCAATAACCCCCCCCACACACACACACACCTTCCTCCCCAATATAAATCAGCCTAGGGGGCACTATCCCCCCCCCCCACACACACACCTTCTTCCCCAATATAAATCAGCCTAGGGGGCACTATCCCGCCCCCCCACACACCTTCCTCCCCAATATAAATCAGCCTAGGGGGCACTATCCCCCCCCCCACACACACCTTCCTCCCCAATATAAATCAGCCTAGGGGGCACTATCCGCCCCCCCACACACCTTCCTCCCCAATATAAATCAGCCTACGGGGCACTATCCCGCCCCCCCACACACCTTCCTCCCCAATATAAAACAGCCTAGGGGGCACTATCCCCCCCCCCCACACACCTTCCTCCCCAATATAAATCAGCCTAGGGGGCACTATCCCCCCCCCCTCCACACACACACCTTCCTCCCCAATATAAATCACACACACACATGGTGCTGGTACCTACGATCCTGTAAGGATTTTGGTGCTGGTAATTAGAGGTTAATAAAAGTCGCCCAATCAGTGGGTGATGCAAGGCAGAATCTGTCCAATCACACGCAGAGGTGACATTCAACAAAACCTGCCCAATCATACACTTAGATCTCCTCGAGCACAATCTGCCTATTCAAATGAATAGGTGCCGCCCTGCACAATCGAACCAATCACACGCTTGGGGCAATCAGCACTATCAGAATTTGACCAATCACAAACGTAGGAGGAATTTAGCTGAATGCACCAATCATATGACAAAGTATCCGGAAATCGAAACTAAAATCCCACAGGGTCCCGGAGCTCCAGTCAGAATGGAATTATATATACACAGTCCGACCAACAGTAACAGGGTATGGCAGGGGAATCGGACTCCCTGATTGGCTGGGGCAGGGTACTTACTGGTGAGCGATTTTGGGGCTGAGTACTCATAGTCTGCGGTGGCTGAGGGTACACCAGGGTGGGTGCTGCTGGGCTCTGGCCCGACGCATAGGAAGCCTGCGAATGAGAGAGGCACACGAGTAATGTCTGGGGGGTAAGTCTGGGGGGCAAAGCTCACATACTCGCACAGCAATAATACCCGAAAATCACTCATGTATTATAAGGGATAATGTACCCCCTACTGTAAATGATAAGGATATTAGCAGTCACTGAGGGGTTCTGTGCCCCCCATATAAAGGCACAAGGCTGCAGCCTGAGTTATACAGGGAACTCTGAGTATCACTCATGTATTATAAGGGATAATGTACCCCCTACTGTAAATGATAAGGATATTAGCAGTCACTGAGGGGTTCTGTGCCCCCCATATAAAGGCACAAGGCTGCAGGCTGGGTTATACAGGGAACTCTGAGTATCACTCATGTATTATAAGGGATAATGTACCCCCTACTGTAAATGATAAGGATATTAGCAGTCACTGAGGGGTTCTGTGCCCCCCATATAAAGGCACAAGGCTGCAGGCTGAGTTATACAGGGAACTCTGAGTATCACTCATGTATTATAAGGGATAATGTACCCCCTACTGTAAATAATAAGGATATTAGCAGTCACTGAGGGGTTCTGTGCCCCCCATATAAAGGCACAAGGCTGCAGGCTGAGTTATACAGGGAACTCTGAGTATCACTCATGTATTATAAGGGATAATGTACCCCCTACTGTAAATGATAAGGATATTAGCAGTCACTGAGGGGCTCTGTGACCATATATGTGACCATAGCACTGAGAGAGGGTGGGGGCAGTTAGTGTCCTGCCCCCTGGGTAAGTACCAGTGACTATGAATCAGCCGGTAGGATGAGGGGGCCGCACACAGCATATTCTATTCCTGCTCACTGTGTAGGAGCTGCCATACGGGATTCCCATTGCCTTTACAGAACTATAGGAGGAGGATATTTCTCTTTTATATGCAAGGGATAAATAATACCAACCAACTTTGGGGTCTGTAAATCAATAAGGGATGGGGGGGGGGGGGGGGCATTTTTGTAGGGACTTAATTAATTGGAATAAAATATAAACAGTACTAATGGGAAAGGGGCAGGACTAAGGAGAGGGGGTGGGGCCAACACAGAGCATAGTAAATATACATGAATCCATAACATCAGGCAGCCACGTGCTCACTGCCATCCCTATACACCTTACAGCCGGTAAATGCTGCCTGCCAACTGGTTGCTACGGGTTACTAGATGCGCCCCTCTAGCCATTCACAGGAAATAAAGGGAATGCCGTGGCTATTTACAGACAGGGAGGACTCCCAGGTAGCTGCACACATGCAGGGAGTAGCTGGGATTGAGTATTTATACCGGTGAGACTTGTTGGGACAGTTGCCAAATTCTGCACCAATCCCTTCCCCAATAGCAGGGAAGCAGCTACAAGGGGCACCCACCTCCCCCTGGGGTCACTTTCCCTTTAAGAAAATCCTTTCAGTGTTTTGTGCTGACGCCAGTGCCGGGGGGTGACTCATGGCTTTGCCGGATCCTATAGACTCGCTGCCGTGACTCATGAGTGTGCACTTTGTGTTTATAGTGAGTGGTACCGGGGCTGTGTATCCTCCTACGCACTTACCTGCCTATAAATAACCTACCCACTGTACCGGCACGGGCACCACACATGGCAACTTGGCAACACCAACATGCGGTCACCACCCCCCCTGTTATACAGATAGCTAGAATCTCAGCCATAAAGCAGGGCAGGACTGCTGCTTACAATGGGGGGATCAGATAGGATCTGTGCCACTGTGACAGAATGCTCTGTTATACAGATAGCTAGAATCTCAGCCATAAAGCAGGGCAGGACTGCTGCTTACAATGGGGGGGATCAGATAGGATCTGTGCCACTGTGACAGAATGCTCTGTTATACAGATAGCTAGAATCTCAGCCATAAAGCAGGGCAGGACTGCTGCTTACAATGGGGGGATCAGATAGGATCTGTGCCACTGTGACAGAATGCTCTGTTATACAGATAGCTAGAATCTCAGCCATAAAGCAGGGCAGGACTGCTGCTTACAATGGGGGGATCAGATAGGATCTGTGCCACTGTGACAGAATGCTCTGTTATACAGATAGCTAGAATCTCAGCCATAAAGCAGGGCAGGACTGCTGCTTACAATGGGGGGGATCAGATAGGATCTGTGCCACTGTGACAGAATGCTCTGTTATACAGATAGCTAGAATCTCAGCCATAAAGCAGGGCTGGACTGCTGCTTACAATGGGGGGGATCAGATAGGATCTGTGCCACTGTGACAGAATGCTCTGTTATACAGATAGCTAGAATCTCAGCCATAAAGCAGGGCAGGACTGCTGCTTACAATGGGGGGATCAGATAGGATCTGTGCCACTGTGACAGAATGCTCTGTTATACAGATAGCTAGAATCTCAGCCATAAAGCAGGGCAGGACTGCTGCTTACAATGGGGGGGGGATCAGATAGGATCTGTGCCACTGTGACAGAATGCTCTGTTATACAGATAGCTAGAATCTCAGCCATAAAGCAGGGCAGGACTGCTGCTTACAATGGGGGGATCAGATAGGATCTGTGCCACTGTGACAGAATGCTCTGTTATACAGATAGCTAGAATCTCAGCCATAAAGCAGGGCAGGACTGCTGCTTACAATGGGGGGGATCAGATAGGATCTGTGCCACTGTGACAGAATGCTCTGTTATACAGATAGCTAGAATCTCAGCCATAAAGCAGGGCAGGACTGCTGCTTACAATGGGGGGGGGGGGGGGGGGGGGGGGGATCAGATTGGACCAGAATGCTGGTTATGGGACTCACCTGTGACAATCCTGGGGAGGCGGCATGCCCTGGAGGGGTGGCAGCCAGATTAGGGTGTCCCTTGGATAAATCATGAGTAGAATAAGGAGAAGGGGCCGGAGGGCCGGGTTGCCTGGCTACCTGTGCTGCAACCTGCAAGAGAGTAAAATCAGAGTGAGACGCAGGAAGGAACGATACGAGCCCATAGGCACAATGCGCAGGACACGAATGCTGCCATGTTTATGCAATGGGAGGAGTTTAATTTCCTTACTGACCAGGTAACTCCTCCCCTTGTGCGGAGATGTGGAACAGGTACCTCTGTACCTGGGTAAGTACTGGGGGTGATTGGATTCACTTACCCAGGGGGAGGTTCCTGCCTGACCATGGGAAAGAGAGCAGCCCAGGAACAGGAAGTACAGAGAATCAGAGCTCTGTACCTGGGTAAGTACTGGGGGGAGATTGGATTCACTTACCCAGGGGGGAGGTTCCTGTCTGACCATGGGAAAGAGAGCAGCCCAGGAGCAGGAAGTACAGAGAATCAGAGCTCTGTACCTGGGTAAGTACTGGGGGGAGATTGGATTCACTTACCCAGGGGGGGGTTCCTGTCTGACCATGGGAAAGAGAGCAGCCCAGAAGCAGGAAGTACAGAGAATCAGAGCTCTGTACCTGGGTAAGTACTGGGGGGGACTGGAGTCACTTAGCTGGGGAGGGGGGGGGGGTATAATGGGGCAGGTTACACACATGGGCCTAGCAGTTACCCCAATCGCTGGAAAGGTATGGGGCACACAGGGTTACTGGGCCGGTACTTACTGTGCTGTAGACGGCAGAAACGGCGGAGGGGGAGAAGATTCGCTCATCGAGGCTCTGTTGCAGGGCTCCCCTGGATATTCTGTGGTGCAGCCAGTTAAGGAATGGATATTCCTGCCCATACAGGCAGCACTATTATACATGTGAACTACAACTCCCAGAGTCCCCCATAAACTGTACAACAAAACTACTGGTGCCACAATGTGTGTAAATGTGTGTGCGCGCGCAACGGTTTTACTGGCAAATCTGCAGCACCGAGACCCGACTATAACCCTCGGCACCGAGACCCGACTATAACCCTCGGCACCGAGACCCGACTATAACCCTCGGCACCGAGACCCGACTATAACCCTCGGCACCGAGACCCAACTATAACCCTCGGCACCGAGACCCGACTATAACCCTCGGCACCGAGACCCGACTATAACCCTCGGCACCGAGACCCGACTATAACCCTCGGCACCGAGACCCGACTATAACCCTCGGCACCGAGACCCGACTATAACCCTCGGCACCGAGACCCGACTATAACCCTCGGCACCGAGACCCGACTATAACCCTCGGCACCGAGACCCAACTATAACCCTCGGCACCAAGACCCAACTATAACCCTCGGCACCGAGACCCAACTTTAACCCTCGGCACCGAGACCCAACTATAACCCTCAGCACCGAGACCCAAATATAACACTCAGCACCGAGACCCAACTATAACCCTCAGCACCGAGACCCAACTATAACACTCAGCACCGAGACCCAACTATAACACTCAGCACCGAGACCCAAATATAACACTCAGCACCGAGACCCAACTATAACACTCAGCACCGAGACCCAAATATAACACTCGGCACCGAGACCCAAATATAACACTCAGCACCGAGACCCAACTATAACACTCAGCACCGAGACCCAAATATAACACTCAGCACCGAGACCCAACTATAACACTCAGCACCGAGACCCAAATATAACACTCGGCACCGAGACCCAAATATAACACTCAGCACCGAGAGCACAGGTAGCACAGAACACCAGCACAGTGCCAGCCTGCTTACGCTCCAGCCGGGGGGGCACAATAATAATCAGTGATTCCCAGGAAGAAGCCAGAGAACAAGAAGCCCCGTTATCCCCCTGGGAACTGGCACAGGCGGGGGGGGGGGGGGGGCGGCACAAAGTGGCCCTTGTTCTGGGAGCCATTATTCCCTCCTACCCAGAGCGGCAGCACAGTACCAGCACCGGCCCAATTCCCTCACACAGAACCTGCAGTACCAGCACCCAGCCCAATTCCCTCACACAGAACCTGCAGTACCAGCACCCAGCCCAATTCCCTCACACAGAACCTGCAGTACCAGCCCATTCCCAGCACCCGGCCCAATTCCCTCCCACAGAACCTGCAGTACCAGCCCATTCCCAGCACCCAGCCCAATTCCCTCACACAGAACCTGCAGTACCAGCACCCAGCCCAATTCCCTCACACAGAACCTGCAGTACCAGCCCATTCCCAGCACCCGGCCCAATTCCCTCACACAGAACCTGCAGTACCAGCCCATTCCCAGCACCCAGCCCAATTCCCTCACACAGAACCTGCAGTACCAGCCCATTCCCAGCACCCGGCCCAATTCCCTCACCCAGAACCTGCAGTACCAGCCCATTCCCAGCACCCGGCCCAATTCCCTCACACAGAACCTGCAGTACCAGCCCATTCCCAGCACCTGGCCCAATTCCCTCACACAGAACCTGCAGTACCAGCACCCAGCCCAATTCCCTCACACAGAACCTGCAGTACCAGCCCATTCCCAGCACCCAGCCCAATTCCCTCACACAGAACCTGCAGTACCAGCACCCAGCCCAATTCCCTCACACAGAACCTGCAGTACCAGCCCATTCCCAGCACCCGGCCCAATTCCCTCACACAGAACCTGCAGTACCAGCCCATTCCCAGCACCCGGCCCAATTCCCTCACACAGAACCTGCAGTACCAGCCCATTCCCAGCACCCGGCCCAATTCCCTCACACAGAACCTGCAGTACCAGCACCCAGCCCAATTCCCTCACACAGAACCTGCAGTACCAGCACCCAGCCCAATTCCCTCACACAGAACCTGCAGTATCAGCCCATTCCCAGCACACGGCCCAATTCCCTCACACAGAACCTGCAGTACCAGCCCATTCCCAGCACCCGGCCCAATTCCCTCACACAGAACCTGCAGTACCAGCACCCAGCCCAATTCCCTCACACAGAACCTGCAGTACCAGCCCATTCCCAGCACCTGGCCCAATTCCCTCACACAGAACCTGCAGTACCAGCCCATTCCCAGCACACACCAGCCTGCCAGATAAAGGAGACACCGGATCCAATATTACTAAGTGTGTATATATTTCCTTCCCCTTTACTCTAGCTACCTACCCCCCCCCGTGTCTAGCTACCCCCCCAAACTGTGTCTAGATACCTACCCCCCCCGTGTCTAGATACCTACCCCCCCGTGTCTAGATACCTACCCCCCCGTGTCTAGATACCTACCCCCCCGTGTCTAGATACCTACCCCCCCGTGTCTAGATACCTACCCCCCCGTGTCTAGATACCTACCCCCCGTGTCTAGATACCTACCCCCCCGTGTCTAGATACCTACCCCCCCGTGTCTAGATACCTACCCCCCCGTGTCTAGATACCTACCCCCCCCCGTGTCTAGATACCTACCCCCCCGTGTCCTAGATACCTACCCCCCCGTGTCTAGATACCTACCCCCCCGTGTCTAGCTACCTACCCCCCCCACTCTGTGTCTAGCTACCTACCCCCCCCACTCTGTGTCTAGCTACCTACCCCCCCGTGTCTAGCTACCTACCACCCCGTGTCTAGCTACCTACCCCCCCGTGTCTAGCTACCTACCCCCCGTGTCTAGCCTAGCTACCTACACCCCCCGTGTCTAGCTACCTACCCCCCGTGTCTAGCTACCTACCCCCCCGGTCTAGCTACCTACCCCCCGTGTCTAGCTACCTACCCCCCCGTGTCTAGCTACCTACCCCCCGTGTCTAGCTACCTACCCCCCCCACTCTGTGTCTAGCTACCTACCGCCCCCCCACTCTGTGTCTAGCTACCTACCCCCCCCCGTGTCCTAGCTACCTACCCCCCCCACTCTGTGTCTAGCTACCTACCCCCCCCACTCTGTGTCTAGCTATAGCTACCTACCGCCCCCCACTCTGTGTCTAGCTACCTACCCCCCCCCCAGTGTCTAGCTACCCCCCCCCGTGTCTAGCTACCCTACCCCCCCCCCGTGTCTAGGCTACCCTACCCCCCCCCCACTCTGTGTCTAGCTACCTACCCCCCCCCACTCTGTGTCTAGCTACCTACCCCCCACTCTGTGTCTAGCTACCTACCCCCCTGTCTAGCCCCCCCCCCCACTCTGTGTCTAGCTACCTACCCCCCCCTACCCCCCCACTCTGTGTCTAGCTACCTACCCCCCCACTCTGTGTCTAGCTACCTACCCCCCCCCCACTCTGTGTCTAGCTACCTACCCCCCCCCCCCACTCTGTGTCTAGCTACCTACCTATGTTGCTCTCTCTTTATATATTACCCCATAGGAATCAGAACAGAACCCAACACTTCTCTGCCAGTGCCGGGGGGGGGGGGGGGCAGAAGGATGGGGTGCAGGGGTGCAGCGAGCGGGGGGAATGCCTGCCCCTAACTGACAGGGAGCCCTTGGTTCTCAGCACAGCGCATACAAAGCACCAATCAGAAGCCAGGCAATGCAGCCAATAGAAGCGCGGCCCCTACCTGTATGTAGGCTCCAGCCTTCCCCATCAAATACTCCCAGAATTCCCTGCTCTCCCCCCGCTCCAGGGAAAGCCACTGCTCATTCAGCTCTGTGTCCAACGCTAAGGATTCCAGAGTCACATCCAGCAGTTACATAGAGAGACGGGGCAGCGGGGCAGTTGGGCTTTGTGCCTCTTTGGTGTAGAACTGCCGACCAGCAGAGCCTGAAGTTACACCAACTGAAGAATAGAGCAGATCCACTGTTTGCCGGGAGAGTCAGGGATTCCCAGAATGCCAAGGCTGCAGGGAGTGAGTAGGAGCAGTTTCCCAGAATCCCAAGGCTGCAGGGAGTGAGTAGGAGCAGTTTCCCAGAATGCCAAGGCTGCAGGGAGTGAGTAGGAGCAGTTTCCCAGAATGCCAAGGCTGCAGGGAGTGAGTAGGAGCAGTTTCCCAGAATTCCAAGGCTGCAGGGAGTCAGACACAAGCTGTTTCCCAGAATCCCAAGGCTGCAGGGAGTGAGAAGGAGCAGTTTCCCAGAATTCCAAGGCTGCAGGGAGTCAGACACAAGCTGTTTCCCAGAATCCCAAGGCTGCAGGGAGTGAGTAGGAGCAGTTTCCCAGAATGCCAAGGCTGCAGGGAGTGAGTAGGAGCAGTTTCCCAGAATCCCAAGGCTGCAGGGAGTGAGAAGGAGCAGTTTCCCAGAATTCCAAGGCTGCAGGGAGTCAGACACAAGCTGTTTCCCAGAATCCCAAGGCTGCAGGGAGTGAGTAGGAGCAGTTTCCCAGAATGCCAAGGCTGCAGGGAGTGAGTAGGAGCAGTTTCCCAGAATGCCAAGGCTGCAGGGAGTGAGAAGGAGCAGTTTCCCAGAATGCCAAGGCTGCAGGGAGTGAGTAGGAGCAGTTTCCCAGAATGCCAAGGCTGCAGGGAGTGAGTAGGAGCAGTTTCCCAGAATCCCAAGGCTGCAGGGAGTCAGACACAAGCTGTTTCCCAGAATCCCAAGGCTGCAGGGTAGGAGCAGCACTGAGTGAGTAGGAGCAGCACTGAGTGAGTAGGAGCAGCCGAGCACTGAGTGAGTAGGAGCAGCACTGAGTGAGTAGGAGCAGCACTGAGTGAGTAGGAGCAGCCCTGAGTGAGTAGGAGCAGCCCTGAGTGAGTAGGAGCAGCCGAGCACTGAGTGAGTAGGAGCAGCACTGAGTGAGTAGGAGCAGCACTGAGTGAGTAGGAGCAGCACTGAGTGAGTAGGAGCAGCACTGAGTGAGTAGGAGCAGCCGAGCACTGAGTGAGTAGGAGCAGCACTGAGTGAGTAGGAGCAGCCGAGCACTGAGTGAGTAGGAGAGTAACTGACAGACGGGGGGGGGATGAGGGATAAACACATGGGGGCGCAGGGAGTCTGACGAGGGCAGTGAATTTCCCAGCATGCCCTGCTCAGGCAGGAAAACAAGCCCCGTAACTGAGGCACCAATAGGCCGGGGGACACGGCACCCAGACGGGGGAGGAACAGAGCATCGCGCCGGGGTTACTTCAGGTCGGAACATGTCGTCAGGCAGTTTCTCTGCACAAAGCAACACAGAGCGAGAGGTGCTGATTGGTGGGAGAGCGGCGCCGTACAGGCATGTACCCAAGCACCCTCACCCCAGCGTCACCCCTCCCCCCACCCGTCCCACACCCCAGTGTCACCCCTCCCTGGCACCCCCCCACCCCCATTCATTTCCTACAGGATATTGCCCTCCCCCCCCAACACATTCCCTGCCCCCCTGTACCCAACACTCTGGGTTCTACCCACCATAATATGCCCCCTCAGTGGGTCTGACCCTCTGGGTTCTACCCACCATAATATGCCCCCTCAATGGGTCTGACCCTCTGGGTTCTACCCACCATAATATGCCCCCTCAATGGGTCTGACCCTCTGGGTTCTACCCACCATAATATGCCCCCTCAATGGGTCTGACCCTCTGGGTTCTACCCACCATAATGTGCCCCCTCAATGGGTCTGACCCTCTGGGTTCTACACACCATAATATGCCCCCTCAATGGGTCTGACCCTCTGGGTTCTACCCACCATAATATGCCCCCTCAATGGGTCTGACCCTCTGGGTTCTACCCACCATAATATGCCCCCTCAGTGGGTCTGACCCTCTGGGTTCTACCCACCATAATATGCCCCCTCAGTGGGTCTGACCCTCTGGGTTCTACCCACCATAATATGCCCCCTCAATGGGTCTGACCCTCTGGGTTCTACCCACCATAATATGCCCCCTCAATGGGTCTGACCCTCTGGGTTCTACCCACCATAATATGCCCCCTCAGTGGGTCTGACCCTCTGGGTTCTACCCACCATAATATGCCCCCTCAATTGGTCTGACCCTCTGGGTTCTACCCACCATAATATGCCCCCTCAATTGGTCTGACCCTCTGGGAGTCCCTTAGCAGCAAAGTACCCCGGATCCTACAGCCCCCCACAAAGTCCCAGCACATAAACCAGTGGCACAGACCCCCCTGGACAGGTTGGGACCTATTCTGACCCAGCGCTCAGGGTTTAAAGGGATTTCTCCCAGCTGGGCAGGAGAATAAGGAGCTGATTAGGGACAATCCGGGGGGGGGGGGGGGGCGGTGTCAGGGACAGAATGGGGGGCGAGTGGCACATCCGGCATTATCTGCATTGGGCCCATGTCTAGCCGGTGCCGGTACCAACCAACTGGGCTGTCAAGAAAATACACTAAGTTCTGATCTACATCCTACCCTGTACTGAGAGATACCATAAAACTATGGCACATAGGGATTCCCCTGTACTAAGCACAATTCAGCAGGAACAGCCCCCTAAGTTTGCCCATAGCCTGTACAGAGAGATCCCATAAACTATGGCACATAGGGATTCCCCTGTACTAAGCACAATTCAGCAGGAACAGCCCCCTAAGTTTGCCCATAGCCTGTACAGAGGGATACCATAAAACTATGGCACATAGGGATTCCAATTCAGCAGGAACAGCCCCCTCAGTTACAGACAGATACTAAACACAGTTCAGCAGGAACGCACTGTTGATACACTGACATTACATCTCTGGGTGCCAATCATGGGCAGTTCCCAGGAATCTTTTACAAATGCATATTACCCAGTGGGCAGTGCAGGGTTTCTAGATGGCCGAGGGCAACAGGCAGGAGGGCCCCGGGGGCAGGGCAGTACAGTAGATCTAGATGGCCATGGGCAGCAGGGCCCTGGGGGCAGTACAGTAGATCTAGATGGCCAAGGGCAGCAGGCAGGAAGGCCCCGGGGGGCAGTACAGTAGATCTAGATGGCCAAGGGCAGCAGGCAGGAAGGCCCCGGGGGGCAGTACAGTAGATCTAGATGGCAGCAGGCAGGAGGGCCCTGGGGGCAGAACAGTAGATCTAGATGGCAGCAGGCAGGAGGGCCCCGAGGGCAGTACAATAGATCTAGATGGCCGAGGGCAGCAGGCAGGAGGGCCTTGGGGGCAGTACAGTAGATCTAGATGGCCGAGGGCAGCAGGCAGGAAGGCCCCGGGGGCAGTACAGTAGATCTAGATGGCCGAGGGCAGCAGGCAGGAAAGGCCCCGGGGGCAGTACAGTAGATCTAGATGGCAGCAGGCAGGAGGGCCCTGGGAGCAGAACAGTAGATCTAGGTGGCAGCAGGGCCCCGGGGCAGTACAGTAGATCTAGATGGCCGAGGGCAGCAGGCAGGAGGGCCTTGGGGGCAGTACAGTAGATCTAGATGGCCGAGGGCAGCAGGCAGGAAGGCCCCGGGGGCAGTACAGTAGATCTAGATGGCCAAGGGCAGGAGGGCCCCGGGGGCAGTACAGTAGATCTAGATGGCCAAGGGCAGGAGGGCCCCGGGGGCAGTAGATCTAGATGGCCGAGGGCAGGAGGGCCCCGGGGGCAGAACAGTAGATCTAGATGGCCGAGGGCAGCAGTCAGGACGGCCCCGGGGGCAGTACAGTAGATCTAGATGGCCGAGGGCAGCAGGCAGGAAGGCCCCGGGGGCAGTACAGTAGATCTAGATGGCCGAGGGCAGGAGGGCCCCGGGGGCAGAACAGTAGATCTAGATGGCCGAGGGCAGCAGTCAGGACGGCCCCGGGGGCAGTACAGTAGATCTAGATGGCCGAGGGCAGCAGGCAGGAAGGCCCCGGGGGCAGTACAGTAGATCTAGATGGCCGAGGGCAGGAGGGCCCCGGGGGCAGTAGATCTAGATGGCAGAGGGCAGGAGGGCCCCGGGGGCAGTAGATCTAGATGGCCGAGGGCAGGAGGGCCCCGGGGGCCGGGGGCAGTAGATCTAAATGGCCGAGGGCAGGAGGGCCCCGGGGGCAGAACAGTAGATCTAGATGGCCGAGGGCAGGAGGGCCCCGGGGGCAGTAGATCTAGATGGCCGAGGGCAGGAGGGCCCCGGGGGCAGTAGATCTAGATGGCCGAGGGCAGGAGGGCCCCGGGGGCAGTACAGTAGATCTAGATGGCCGAGGGCAGGAGGGCCCCGGGGGCAGTAGATCTAGATGGCCGAGGGCAGGAGGGCCCCGGGGGCAGTAGATCTAGATGGCCGAGGGCAGGAGGGCTCCGGGTGCAGTAGATCTAGATGGCAGAGGGCAGGAGGGCCCTGGGGGCAGTAGATCTAGATGGCCGAGGGCAGGAGGGCCCCGGGGGCAGTAGATCTAGATGGCCGAGGGCAGGAGGGCCCCGGGGGCAGAACAGTAGAGGAGCCCAGGACACTTGTTTACAGGGAAGGCGCCGGTTACACAATCAGAACCTGATCTCACAGCCACATGACTCGGTACCAACGGATCTGTTTGTGTCCCACATGGAGCAGCACATTCACATTCAGTTCCCAACTCTACCCAACTATAGCCCCCCCCCAGTGTCTCTATGGCAACAAGGGCAGTAACTATCCCCCCCCCCCCAGTGTCTCTATGGCAACAAGGGCAGTAACTATACCCCCCCCCAGTGTCTCTATGGCAACAAGGGCAGTAACTATACCCCCCCCCCAGTGTCTCTATGGCAACAAGGGCAGTAACTATACCCCCCCCAGTGTCTCTATGGCAACAAGGGCAGTAACTATACCCCCCCCAGTCTCTCTATGGCAACAAGGGCAGTAACTATACCCCCCCCAGTCTCTCTATGGCAACAAGGGCAGTAACTATACCCCCCCAGTGTCTCTATGGCAACAAGGGCAGTAACTATACCCCCCCAGTGTCTCTATGGCAACAAGGGCAGTAACTAAACCCCCCCCGTATCTTTATGGCAACAAGGGCAGTAACTATACCCCCCAGTGTCTCTATGGCAACAAGGGCAGTAACTATACCCCCCCAGTATCTTTATGGCAACAAGAGCAGTTACAATACCCCCCCAGTATCTCTATGGCAACAAGGGCAGTAACTATACCCCCGTATCTCTATGGCAACAAGGGCAGTTACTATACCCCAGTAGCCCTAATACACAGGTAAATTGCCAGTCACACATACTGGGCCCTACAGTCCTTACTGGGAGGTGGGTGGTACCTTAGGGGCAAGGGTACTGGGCTTTACTTGGTTCCTATGAGTAACTGCTGTGCCCCAGACAAACTACTACAAAACCCTAAGGGGCAGATATTATACCACCCCCCCCCCCCCCAGTTGGATCTGTGACCAGGGCCTGGTGGGGTATCGGTTCAGGGGGCAGAACCCGGCCCAGCAGGCTACAGTACCAGGCCTATGTATGGGCCCCATGTTCCTCCTGCCCCGGGGGCAGCAATGGGTGGGTAATACACAGGGACTGATCTCTGGCTGGGGGCAAATACCAGCGATGCCCCTGTTGCCGTGCCAGGAGGGAGTTCCCATTGGTGGGAGGGAGAGAGGGCCGGGCCCATTGGGCAGTGCCAGGCAGATTTCGGTTTCCTTTCTCCGGCACAGAGTGGGGCAGGGCAGGGCCTAAGCAGAACCAACAGAACTGGAAGGACAGTACTGGGTGATCCGATGTTCCCGGGGTGGGAACTTCCTGCACTGTTATTGGCTAATCCTGTGCCTCAACCCATCCCTAGTAACAACCCCCCTCTGCTGTATAGCAACTGCCACTGGGTACTCTCCCCCTCCCTCAATGGACTTGCCCAACCACCGAAACTAACACTCACCCCCCCCCCACCCAACATATAAACGTCCCATTCCCTTACTGACTGGGGGAATCAACATGGCAGCTCCCAGCCGCGTCCCTGTGCATTGCCCATACATCGCTCGGGCTTGGGGTGTGGGGGGCAGTAGTGACACATATAATGCAGGGCTACCTACGGCACATTACTGCCACTAGCTGAGACACAGAGGGGCACCAGTGGGGGCTCATACAGTGAGTGGGCGCTGGGGGGGGGGCAGTAGTGACACATATAATGCAGGGCTACCTACGGCACATTACTGCCACTAGCTGAGACACAGAGGGGCGCCAGTGGGGGCTCATACAGTGAGTGGGCGCTGGGGGGGGGGCAGTAGTGACACATATAATGCAGGGCTACCTACGGCACATTACTGCCACTAGCTGAGACACAGAGGGGCACCAGTGGGGGCTCATACAGTGAGTGGGCGCTGGGGGGGGCAGTAGTGGCACATATAATGCAGGGCTACCCACTGCACATTACTGCCACTAGCTGACACACAGAGGGGCACCAGTGGGGGCTCATACAGTGAGTGGGCGCTGGGGGGGGGGCAATAGTGGCACATATAATGCAGGGCTACCTACGGCACATTACTGCCACTAGCTGAGACACAGAGGGGCACCAGTGGGGGCTCATACAGTGAGTGGGCGCTGGGGGGGGCAGTAGTGGCACATATAATGCAGGGCTACCTACGGCACATATAATGCAGGGCTACCTACGGCACATTACTGCCACTAGCTGAGACACAGAGGGGCACCAGTGGGGGCTCATACAGTGAGTGGGTGCTGGGGGGGCAGTAGTGGCACATATAATGCAGGGCTACCTACTGCACATTACTGCCACTAGCTGACACACAGAGGGGCACCAGTGGGGAGCAATGGGCTCATACAGTGAGTGGGTGCTGGGGGGGCACACAGGATAACAAAGAGGCAATTGAGTGGCAGAGATACTGGCAGTACCAGCCCAGCCCCTCAGAACCTCCCTGATCTCATATTGTCCCAAGCTCCCAGCCCCTATACAGTCCATACAGAACCTGACCCCCCCGACTTGCCTGCCCCACCCACAGCGCCATTTGCCCTGTACTCTCTAGCCTTACCCCCCCCGCCTCCCTAACCCCCATACTGGGCTCTTATCTGCCCCCCAAGCCTGGACTTTCTCCTTCAAATACTAAAATACTATTAAATCTGGGGGCCAATCAGCATTGGGTTCAGCCATACCTGGTACAGTGAGTGTCGCCCCAAAACCCACCCTAATAGAGATTCCTCCACCAACCTCAGCCTGCGCCCCCCCCAGTCCCCCAATCCTGCCCCTGCCCTAAAGCCCCCCAGTCCCCCAATCCTGCCCCTGCCCTACGGCCCCCCCAGTCCCCCAATCCTGCCCCTGCCCTACGGCCCCCCAGTCCCCCAATCCTGCCCCTGCCCTACGGCCCCCCAGTCCCCCAATCCTGCCCCTGCCCTACGGCCCCCCAGTCCCCCAATCCTGCCCCTGCCCTACGGCCCCCAGTCCCCCAATCCTGCCCCTGCCCTACGGCCCCCCAGTCCCCCAATCCTGCCCCTGCCCTACGGCCCCCAGTCCCCCAATCCTGCCCCTGCCCTACCGGCCCCCCAATCCTGCCCTACGGCCCCCCAGTCCCCCAATCCTGCCCCTGCCCTACGGCCCCCCAGTCCCCCAATCCTGCCCCTGCCCTACGGCCCCCCAGTCCCCAATCCTGCCCCTGCCCTACGGCCCCCCAGTCCCCCAATCCTGCCCCTGCCCGTGCCCTACGGCCCCCCAGTCCCCCAATCCTGCCCCTGCCCTACGGCCCCCAGTCCCCCAATCCTGCCCCTGCCCTACGGCCCCCCAGTCCCACAATCCTGCCCCTGCCCTACGGCCCCCCAGTCCCACAATCCTGCCCCTGCCCTACGGCCCCCCAGTCCCCCAATCCTGCCCCTGCCCTACGGCCCCCCAGTCCCCCAATCCTGCCCCTGCCCTACGGCCCACCAGTCCCCCAATCCTGCCCCTGCCCTACGGCCCCCCAGTCCCACAATCCTGCCCTGTACCTCTGCCCCCTCCCTCTTACTGTGTAACCTACGGGAAAACATGACTCAGCTGTGACTCTATCACTTTCACAATCACGTGCAAAGCTTGTTTTGGTTCCTGGTAAGTACCTGCCCCCCCCCATACTGTACTGTCTAAGGGAAACACTATGGCACCCCCTACCCATATGTATAAATACAAATATACAGAGAAGGAATGTTCTGGGCACACAATAAGCTGTACCCCCATACTGTACTGTCTAAGGGAAACACTATGGCACCCCCTACCCATATGTATAAATACAAATATACAGAGAAGGAATGTTCTGGGCACACAATAAGCTGTACCCCCATACTGTACTGTCTAAGGGAAACACTATGGCACCCCCTACCCATATGTATAAATACAAATATACAGAGAAGGAATGTTCTGGGCACACAATAAGCTGTACCCCCATACTGTACTGTCTAAGGGAAACACTATGGCACCTCCTACCCATATGTATAAATACAAATATACAGAGAAGGAATGCTCTGGGCACACAATAAGCTGTACCCCCATACTGTACTGTCTAAGGGAAACACTATGGCACCCCCTACCCATATGTATAAATACAAATATACAGAGAGGGAATGTTCTGGGCACACAATAAGCTGTACCCCCATACTGTACTGTCTAAGGGAAACACTATGGCACCCCCTACCCATATGTATAAATACAAATATACAGAGAGGGAATGTTTCTGGGCACACAATAAGCTCCACCCCCATACTGTACTGTCTAAGGGAAACACTATGGCACCCCCTAACCCATATGTATAAATACAAATATACAGAGAGGGAATGTTCTGGGCACACAATAAGCTGTAACCCCCATACTGTACTGTCTAAGGGAAACACTATGGCACCCCCTACCCATATGTATAAATACAAATATACAGAGAAGGAATGTTCTGGGCACACAATAAGCTGTACCCCCATACTGTACTGTCTAAGGGAAACACTATGGCACCCCCTACCCATATGTATAAATACAAATATACAGAGAAGGAATGTTCTGGGCACACAATAAGCTGTACCCCCATACTGTACTGTCTAAGGGAAACACTATGGCACCCCCTACCCATATGTATAAATACAAATATACAGAGAGGGAATGCTCTGGGCACACAATAAGCTGTACCCCCATACTGTACTGTCTAAGGGAAACACTATGGCACCCCCTACCCATATGTATAAATACAAATATACAGAGAGGGAATGTTCTGGGCACACAATAAGCTGTACCCCCATACTGTACTGTCTAAGGGAAACACTATGGCACCCCCTACCCATATGTATAAATACAAATATACAGAGAGGGAATGTTCTGGGCACACAATAAGCTCCACCCCATACTGTACTGTCTAAGGGAAACACTATGGCACCCCCTACCCATATGTATAAATACAAATATACAGAGAGGGAATGTTCTGGGCACACAATAAGCTGTACCCCCATACTGTACTGTCTAAGGGAAACACTATGGCACCCCCTACCCATATGTATAAATACAAATATACAGAGAAGGAATGTTCTGGGCACACAATAAGCTGTACCCCCATACTGTACTGTCTAAGGGAAACACTATGGCACCCCCTACCCATATGTATAAATACAAATATACAGAGAGGGAATGTTCTGGGCACACAATAAGCTGTACCCCCATACTGTACTGTCTAAGGGAAACACTACGGCACCCCCTACCCATATGTATAAATACAAATATACAGAGAGGGAATGTTCTGGGCACACAATAAGCTGTACCCCCATACTGTACTGTCTAAGGGAAACACTATGGCACCCCCTACCCATATGTATAAATACAAATATACAGAGAAGGAATGTTCTGGGCACACAATAAGCTGTACCCCCATACTGTACTGTCTAAGGGAAACACTATGGCACCCCCTACCCATATGTATAAATACAAATAGGAGAAGATAGACTGCAGTTCCCTGTCAGGTCTGGCTGGAAGCTGATTGGCTGCCATGCTGGGAGCAGGTCGGGGGGTTTTTAGGGAGATTTTAGATGCAGGAAAAGGTGAGGTACCGTGTTAGCCAGTCAAAAAATGTTTACAGGGTAACCCTTTTGAAATAAAAAATAACAAAAGTGGTATAAAGGTCCTATAAAGTGGGGTGTCTATTTGTGGGAAGGCAACATGGCAGCCCCGCGGCTCAGCGCCCAGTCCCTAGGTTATATAGTGGCACAGGCTTTGGGGGTTCCAGTGGGGGCCCAACCAGTGGCATTTCCCATTACAGGTGTATTTGCCCCACACACGCCAGGCTGTGCCCTATTGCCATCTAGTTACCCTGCACTGGTGCCAATGACTGCCCCCGGGCACAATATGCCCCTGCGGAGTGAGGCAAAAAGCTCATTGGCTATTAACCCCTCCATGTCTGTGACAGAATCGGGCCCCGGGGCCAATACATATATAGTAATATATCCGTTTAGAAATGTAGCACCCCAACTTTCCCAGGGCCCCACGATACGGAAAGGGGGGCCGGTGTACTTCAGCCAATGGCCATGCAGTAACTGCCCTACATATCTGCCAGTACTCTGATCCCATGAGCTTGCACTTCACAGGAAACCGACACAGACGCTGCTAATCATGAGCATCGGGCCCCCAGCCCCCAGGGGGATGGCCCCCCAGCAGAACGACTCAATCAGCACTGCCCAGGGGCAGCAGGGGTTAAATACCAATGGAAATCAAATGGCAGGGACCCAAGCGCCCACTGTCTGCCCACCTGTGCCCCCGCGCCCACCCCCAGTGCACCCCACCCAGCAGTGACAATTAACCAGACAATGCCCAGTGCTAATTAAGTGATTATGAAATTGAGCAGACACTGAGGGCCAATAGAGAGAGAAATGTGCCACTTACCTGCCAGCGTTGGTCCCCAGTGCCCGCGATTACTCTCATCCCGGCGGCTGTCAGAGCCCATGTGACTCAGGCTGGCAGGCGAGTGGCACCGCGGGCAGAGAGCGGGTACAGACGAGGCAGCGGCCCTGGGAGCCCGAGGTGGTGCGACTGCATTGCAGTGCTGACTGTGCAAGAGCCGCTTCCAGCCAGGAGCCCAGAGATGCCAGCCTGTGCCAGCCGGAGGGTGGGCATACACGCCTGCCCAGGGATGTGAGTGTGCCATACAGGTGCAATGTCAGGCTGGGGGGGGGGCGCCGGTGCCACCAGCTGGGCATGGAAAGTTGTCACTGTGTTGGGAACAACCTGAGAAGGAGCCACGGGACGAACTCACGAGCCAATCACGTGCCCCTGTTACTTTCTGTGGCAAGGAAACGAGTGTGTGCCAACGGTCAGAGGGCACCTCCCAGCCCAGAGACAGCACCATGCCCACAAGACCTGGGTGCCAACTGAACATTCATAGCAACACTCTGAGGCACCCACCAGACTGGGTACCACCGTGCCAACAACATACAGAGTGGGTACCACCGTGCCAACGACATACAGAGTGGGTACCACCATGCCAACAACATACAGAGTGGGTACCACCGTGCCAACGACATACAGAGTGGGTACCACCGTGCCAACGACATACAGAGTGGGTACCACTGTGCCAATGACATAGAGTGGGTACCACCGTGCCAACGACATACAGAGTGGGTAAGTACCATGCCGACGGCATACAGAGAGGGTAAGTACCATGCCGACGGCATACAGAAAGGGTAAGTACCATGCCGACGGCATACAGAAAGGGTAAGTACCATGCCGACGGCATACAGAGAGGGTAAGTATCCAGGCGTTGGCATACAGAGAGGGTAAGTATCCAGGCGTTGGCATACAGAGAGGGTAAGTATCCAGGCGTTGGCATACAGAGAGGGTAAGTATCCAGGCGTTGGCATACAGAGGGGGCAGGCACCCCACGGTACGTTGCCCCTGTATAAGCGCTGCTCCCAAGGGCAGGGGTAGGTAGGACTGTGCCACCGGCTCCTGCCCATCCCGGAGGTGCCCGCCTCCCAGTGGCAGCTTATACTGCAGATGTGGGAAAAGCAACAGGTCCTGTCCCAACCCAACAGAACTTCCCCCAGCCAATCACCCACTGAGCCTCTAATCATTTCACCCAATAAGAGGCCGCCATTCATTGTCCCACCCACTGAAAGCCCCTAATCTGTGAAGGCCCCCAGGCCTCAAACCAACCACTGAGGGAACCCCCCATCGTTATAACACCCCTATAGATCCCTAGCGCACGTAGGCACCCCCCCAATTATCTAACCCCTTAATCATCATTACTGAAAGACCCCGCACATCCCTGCTCCAAAGTAGGGACCCCCCCCATACATCAGCAGGGCCAGTGAGCGACCCCCCCCATACATCAGCAGGGCCAGTGAGCGACCCCCCCATACATCAGCAGGGCCAGTGAGCGACCCCCCCCATACATCAGCAGGGCCAGTGAGGGACCCCCCCCCATACATCAGCAGGGCCAGTGAGGGACCCCCCCCCATACATCAGCAGGGCCAGTGAGGACCCCCCCCATACATCAGCAGGGCCAGTGAGGGACCCCCCCCATACATCAGCAGGGCCAGTGAGGGACCTCCCCCCCCCATACATCAGCAGGGCCAGTGAGGGACCCCCCCCCATACATCAGCAGGGCCAGTGAGGGACCCCCCCCCCATACATCAGCAGGGCCAGTCAGGGACCCCCCCCCCCATACATCAGCAGGGCCAGTCAGGGACCCCCCCCCCATACATCAGCAGGGCCAGTCAGGGACCCCCCCCCCCCATACATCAGCAGGGCCAGTCAGGGACCCCCCCCATACATCAGCAGGGCCAGTGAGGGACCCCCCCCCCATACATCAGCAGGGCCAGTCAGGGACCCCCCCCCCATACATCAGCAGGGCCAGTCAGGGACCCCCCCCCCATACATCAGCAGGGCCAGTCAGGGACCCCCCCCCCCATACATCAGCAGGGCCAGTCAGGGACCCCCCCCATACATCAGCAGGGCCAGTGAGCGACCCCCCCCCCCCATACATCAGCAGGGCCAGTGAGCGACCCCCCACCCCCCCCATACATCAGCAGGGCCAGTCAGGGACCCCCCCCCCCCCATACATCAGCAGGGCCAGTGAGCGACCCCCCACCCCCCCATACATCAGCAGGGCCAGTGAGGGACCCCCCCCAATACATGAGCAGAGCCAGTCAGGGCCCCCCAATACATGAGCAGAGCCAGTCAGGGCCCCCCAATACATGAGCAGAGCCAGTCAGGGCCCCCCAATACATGAGCAGAGCCAGTCAGGGCCCCCCAATACATGAGCAGAGCCAGTGAGGGCCCCCCAATACATGAGTAGAGCCAGTCAGGGCCCCCCAATACATGAGCAGAGCCAGTGAGGGCCCCCCAATACATGAGCAGAGCCAGTGAGGGCCCCCAATACATGAGCAGAGCCAGTGAGGGCCCCCCCAATACATGAGCAGAGCCAGTGAGGGGCCCCCCCAATACATGAGCAGAGCCAGTGAGGGGCCCCCCAATACATGAGCAGAGCCAGTGAGGGCCCCCCAATACATGAGCAGAGCCAGTGAGGGCCCCCCAATACATGAGCAGAGCCAGTGAGGGCCCCCCCAATACATGAGCAGAGCCAGTGAGGGCCCCCCAATACATGAGCAGAGCCAGTGAGGGCCCCCCAATACATGAGCAGCGCCAGTGAGGGCCCCCCAATACATGAGCAGCGCCAGTGAGGGCCCCCCAATACATGAGCAGCGCCAGTGAGGGCCCCCCAATACATGAGCAGCGCCAGTGAGGGCCCCCCAATACATGAGCAGCGCCAGTCAGGGCCCCCCAATACATGAGCAGCGCCAGTCAGGGCCCCCCAATACATGAGCAGCGCCAGTCAGGGCCCCCCAATACATGAGCAGCGCCAGTCAGGGCCCCCCAATACATGAGCAGAGCCAGTGAGGGCCCCCCAATACATGAGCAGAGCCAGTGAGGGCCCCCAATACATGAGCAGAGCCAGTGAGGGCCCCCCAATACATGAGCAGAGCCAGTGAGGGCCCCCCAATACATGAGCAGAGCCAGTGAGGGCCCCCCAATACATGAGCAGAGCCAGTGAGGGCCCCCCAATACATGAGCAGAGCCAGTCAGGGCCCCCCCAATCCATGAGCAGAGCCAGTCAGGGCCCCCCAATCCATGAGCAGAGCCAGTCAGGGCCCCCCAATCCATGAGCAGAGCCAGTGAGGGCCCCCCAATCCATGAGCAGAGCCAGTGAGGGCCCCCCAATCCATGAGCAGAGCCAGTGAGGGCCCCCCAATCCATGAGCAGAGCCAGTGAGGGCCCCCCAATACATGAGCAGAGCCAGTCAGGGCCCCCCCAATCCATGAGCAGAGCCAGTCAGGGCCCCCCAATCCATGAGCAGAGCCAGTCAGGGCCCCCCAATCCATGAGCAGAGCCAGTCAGGGCCCCCCAATCCATGAGCAGAGCCAGTCAGGGCCCCCCAATACATGAGCAGAGCCAGTGAGGGCCCCCCAATACATGAGCAGAGCCAGTGAGGGCCCCCCAATCCATGAGCAGAGCCAGTGAGGGCCCCCCAATCCATGAGCAGAGCCAGTGAGGGCCCCCCAATCCATGAGCAGAGCCAGTGAGGGCCCCCCAATCCATGAGCAGAGCCAGTGAGGGCCCCCCAATCCATGAGCAGAGCCAGTGAGGGCCCCCCAATACATGAGCAGGGCCAGTGAGGGCCCCCCAATACATGAGTAGGGCCCCCCAATACATGAGTAGGGCCCCCCAATACATGAGCAGGGCCAGTGAGGGCCCCCCAATACATGAGCAGAGCCAGTCAGGGCCCCCCAATACATGAGTAGAGCCAGTGAGGGCCCCCCAATACATGAGCAGAGCCAGTGAGGGCCCCCAATACATGAGTATAGCCAGTGAGGGCCCCCCAATACATGAGTAGAGCCAGTGAGGGCCCCCCAATACATGAGTAGAGCCAGTCAGGGCCCCCCAATACATGAGTAGAGCCAGTCAGGGCCCCCCAATACATGAGTAGAGCCAGTCAGGGCCCCCCAATACATGAGTAGCCAGTCAGGCCCCCAATACATGAGTAGAGCCAGTGAGGGCCCCCCAATACATGAGTAGAGCCAGTGAGGGCCCCCCAATACATGAGTAGAGCCAGTGAGGGCCCCCCAATACATGAGCAGAGCCAGTCAGGGCCCCCCAATACATGAGCAGAGCCAGTGAGGGCCCCCCAATACATGAGCAGAGCCAGTCAGGGCCCCCCAATACATGAGCAGAGCCAGTCAGGGCCCCCCAATACATGAGTAGAGCCAGTCAGGGCCCCCCAATACATGAGCAGAGCCAGTCAGGGCCCCCCAATACATGAGCAGAGCCAGTCAGGGCCCCCCAATACATGAGTAGAGCCCCCCAATACATGAGTAGGGCCCCCCAATACATGAGCAGAGCCAGTGAGGGCCCCCCAATACATGAGCAGAGCCAGTCAGGGCCCCCCAATACATGAGTAGAGCCCCCCAATACATGAGTAGGGCCCCCCAATACATGAGCCAGAGCCAGTGAGGGCCCCCCAATACATGAGTAGAGCCAGTCAGGGCCCCCCAATACATGAGCAGAGCCAGTCAGGGCCCCCCAATACATGAGTAGAGCCAGTCAGGGCCCCCCAATACATGAGTAGAGCCCCCCCAATACATGAGTAGGGCCCCCCAATACATGAGTAGAGCCAGTCAGGGCCCCCCAATACATGAGTAGAGCCAGTCAGGGCCCCCCAATACATGAGCAGAGCCCCCAATACATGAGTAGGGCCCCCCAATACATGAGCAGAGCCAGTGAGGGCCCCCCAATACATGAGCAGAGCCAGTGAGGGCCCCCCAATACATGAGCAGAGCCAGTGAGGGCCCCCCAATACATGAGTAGAGCCAGTGAGGGCCCCCCAATACATGAGTAGAGCCAGTGAGGGCCCCCCAATACATGAGTAGAGCCAGTGAGGGCCCCCCAATACATGAGTAGAGCCAGTGAGGGCCCCCCAATACATGAGTAGAGCCAGTGAGGGCCCCCCAATACATGAGTAGAGCCAGTGAGGGCCCCCCAATACATGAGTAGAGCCAGTGAGGGCCCCCCAATACATGAGTAGAGCCAGTGAGGGCCCCCCAATACATGAGTAGAGCCAGTGAGGGCCCCCCAATACATGAGTAGAGCCAGTGAGGGCCCCCATCATGAGTAGAGCCAGTGGGCCCCCCAATACATGAGTAGAGCCAGTGAGGGCCCCCAATACATGAGCAGAGCCAGTGAGGGCCCCAGGGCCCCCCAATACATGAGTAGGGCCCCCCAATACATGAGCAGAGCCAGTCAGGGCCCCCCAATACATGAGTAGAGCCAGTCAGGGCCCCCCAATACATGAGTAGAGCCAGTCAGGGCCCCCCAATACATGAGTAGAGCCAGTCAGGGCCCCCCAATACATGAGCAGAGCCAGTCAGGGCCCCCCAATACATGAGTAGAGCCAGTGAGGGCCCCCCAATACATGAGTAGAGCCAGTGAGGGCCCCAGGGCCCCGGAAAGGATACTGAGGCGGCGGTTGAAGGGCCCGGATGGCGGAGGGGGCTGCGGCGGGAGGGGCGGCACTGGGGGGAGGCCCAACCACTAGGGCTCCGGTGCCGGTCGGTGCGGCGGGCTTGAGGGCCGCTTTCTGCGGGAGACTCATGGCAGAGCGGGGCCCCCCAGGGCACAGGGGCAATAGGGAGGCAGCAGGGGGCTCAAGACCCGATCCTCATGGGGGAGGGACACGGCCCGGGGGGGCGGCTGTCGCTGTCGCTTCGGGGATGCTCAGAGCCGGCGGATTTTCCTCACTCAGAAAGCGGAGCATCCAACATGGCGCTGCGTCCGCCTCCAGCAGTCCGGCAGGACGGACCCTCGGCAATCTCCGGAAAGCTTCGGCTCCGCTCGGGGACTGGGCTGCCGGCAGGGGCGGAGATACCGCTGGGTTTCGGGGGAAAAGGTGGAGCTACAACACGAAGATCGGAGGTACTCGGGGGAAGGGGTGGGCCTAACGGCGGAGTTTATAAGGGTAGGGGCGGGGCAAAAGCTGGGAGACAGGGAGAAAGGGGTGGGGCTAGCGCTGGGACATGGGAGAGCAGCCTAGTGACGTATATCGGAGGTGATCGGGGCAATAAGGCGGGGACAAACCGAAACCTTCGGAACTATGCTCGGTCTGTGGGGGAGGAGTCTATTGGGTTCTTGTAGCCGGGGAGGGGGAGACAAGAAGAAAAGTGAAAAGGGCGGGTCAGGGGGCGCGGCAAGTTTGTAGCGGAAAGGTGAATGGGCGGAGCCAAAGCTTGGTGGCGCGGCCGGGGATTAGTGTCGATGCGGAGATGAGGGCGTGGCTAAAGGGGTTCGGAGTCGCTGCTCTAACAGAGAACTTTGCTGCCGCCTTCCGGGCCTGGCGGGTATTGCACCTGAGAAATGCTGAGCGCCCCATACTGTAGGTTTGTGCCTGGGGGAGGGGGTCTTTGTTTCTGTGAAATAGCGCCCCCTGCTGGGGGGAATCAGTCCTGCACTTTCCTCTGCACTTCTGCGGGCAAATAATAGGGGGGGGGTCTTTGTTTCTGTGAAATAGCGCCCCCTGCTGGGGGGAATCAGTCCTGCACTTTCCTCTGCACTTCTGCGGGCAAATAATAGGGGGGGGGGGTCTTTGTTTCTGTGAAATAGCGCCCCCTGCTGGGGGGAATCAGTCCTGCACTTTCCTCTGCACTTCTGGGGGCAAATAATAGGGGGGGGGGGGTCTTTGTTTCTGTGAAATAGCGCCCCCTGCTGGGGGGAATCAGTCCTGCACTTTCCTCTGCACTTCTGCGGGCAAATAATAGGGGGGGGGGTCTTTGTTTCTGTGAAATAGCGCCCCCTGCTGGGGGAATTAGTCCTGCACTTTCCTCTGCGGGCAAATAATAGGGGGAGGGGGCTTCTTTGTTTCTGTGAAATAGCGCCCCCTGCTGGGGGGAATCAGTCCTGCACTTTCCTCTGCACTTCTGCGGGCAAATAATAGGGGGGGGTCTTTGTTTCTGTGAAATAGTGCCCCCTGCTGGGGGGAATCAGTCCTGCACTTTCCTCTGCACTTCTGTGGGCAAATAATAGGGGGGGGGGACGTCTTTGTTTCTGTGAAATAGCGCCCCCTGCTGGGGGGAATCAGTCCTGCACTTTCCTCTGCACTTCTGCGGGTAAATAATAGGGGGGGGGGTCTTTGTTTCTGTGAAATAGCACCCCCTGCTGGGGGGAATCAGTCCTGCACTTTCCTCTGCACTTCTGCGGGCAAATAATAGGGGGGGGGGTCTTTGTTTCTGTGAAATAGCGCCCCCTGCTGGGGGGAATCAGTCCTGCACTTTCCTCTGCACTTCTGCGGGTAAATAATAGGGGGGGGGTCTTTGTTTCTGTGAAATAGCACCCCCTGCTGGGGGAATTAGTCCTGCACTTTCCTCTGCGGGCAAATAATAGGGGGAGGGGGCTTCTTTGTTTCTGTGAAATAGCGCCCCCTGCTGGGGGGAATCAGTCCTGCACTTTCCTCTGCACTTCTGCGGGTAAATAATAGGGGGGGGGTCTTTGTTTCTGTGAAATAGCGCCCCCTGCTGGGGGGAATCAGTCCTGCACTTTCCTCTGCACTTCTGCGGGTAAATAATAGGGGGGGGGTCTTTGTTTCTGTGAAATAGCGCCCCCTGCTGGGGGAATTAGTCCTGCACTTTCCTCTGCGGGCAAATAATAGGGGGAGGGGGCTTCTTTGTTTCTGTGAAATAGCGCCCCCTGCTGGGGGGAATCAGTCCTGCACTTTCCTCTGCACTTCTGTGGGCAAATAATAGGGGGGGGGGACGTCTTTGTTTCTGTGAAATAGCGCCCCCTGCTGGGGGGAATCAGTCCTGCACTTTCCTCTGCACTTCTGCGGGTAAATAATAGGGGGGGGGGTCTTTGTTTCTGTGAAATAGCACCCCCTGCTGGGGGGAATCAGTCCTGCACTTTCCTCTGCACTTCTGCGGGTAAATAATAGGGGGAGGGGGTTATTGTTTCTGTGAAATAGCGCCCCCTGCTGGGGGGAATCAGTCCTGCACTTTCCTCTGCACTTCTGCGGGTAAATAATAGGGGGGGGGGTCTTTGTTTCTGTGAAATAGCGCCCCCTGCTGGGGGGAATCAGTCCTGCACTTTCCTCTGCACTTCTGCGGGCAAATAATAGGGGGGGGGGGTCTTTGTTTCTGTGAAATAGCGCCCCCTGCTGGGGGAATCAGTCCTGCACTTTCCTCTGCACTTCTGCGGGCAAATAATAGGGGGGGGGGGTCTTTGTTTCTGTGAAATAGCGCCCCCTGCTGGGGGGAATCAGTCCTGCACTTTCCTCTGCACTTCTGCGGGTAAATAATAGGGGGGGGGGTCTTTGTTTCTGTGAAATAGCGCCCCCTGCTGGGGGGAATCAGTCCTGCACTTTCCTCTGCACTTCTGCGGGTAAATAATAGGGGAGGGGGTCTTTGTTTCTGTGAAATAGCGCCCCCTGCTGGGGGGAATCAGTCCTGCACTTTCCTCTGCACTTCTGCGGGTAAATAATAGGGGAGGGGGTCTTTGTTTCTGTGAAATAGCGCCCCCTGCTGGGGGGAATCAGTCCTGCACTTTCCTCTGCACTTCTGCGGGTAAATAATAGGGGGGGGCTTCTTTGTTTCTGTGAAATAGCGCCCCCTGCTGGGGGAATTAGTCCTGCACTTCTGCGGGCAAATAGTAGGGGGGGGGTTAAAACCCCAAGGAAAGAGTATCTAAAGGGTTAAAGGGATTGGTGTATAGGTTTGTACAGAGGGAGATGAGGGGGCAATAGGGAACAGGGGAGGAGGAGCTATGGGGAATAATGGGGTGGGGCAATGGCGCGCAATACGCAGGGGCGGGGCTGAGTTTGAAGCTGAGAGAATTCCCAACACGGGCAGGCAGGAGTTAATAACAAAATGGCTTTGGATTAAAGTGGGGGAAACCAGGAATATTGGTGGGTGTGGCTTATAACAGCGGGTGTGGCTTATAATTGTGGGCAGGGCCCCTGTGCTTTCCCAGTTGCAGCGCTGGGTACCAGTGAGGGGCCCATAGCGGGAGCCCCAGGGTGCAGTGTTTAACCCCATATCCCCCTATATGCTCCCCGAACCCCTGTAAATCCTCCCCCCACTCCTGGAATCACTCAGGTTTTTCCTGGATTTACCGATTCCCTGCAGCCCCGGAGCGACCGGATCACTTGGAGATCCATTGCGCAGGGCTGTACGGATACAGTTTAATGCACTTGGCGCCGCCCTGTAACATGGATTTATTAGATGTGTCCCTGAATTTCCATATGATCTGCCCCCCTTGCACAGGCATCCCTGGTTGCTAAGGTACTTTTTGACCCTAGCAACCAGAAAGTTGCTGCAATTCCAGAGTTTAGTGCCAGGGCAGGGGGGGCACAAGTACTTGCCCCCGTATCCCACATGGTATTCAGCCTCTATAGCCGTATAATCAGGCCCCCGGGACCCCCGAGTAGCTGAGGGCCACATTAAGCCCATGGCTCTTGTTGGACGGTTCCATACGGACCCATTGATAGGAATGATACTCTGATATTAAAGGGGAAATATCCCTCCCTATTGAGGCTGTGCCCTTGCAGGAATGAGGCGCCATAGGCCGGTTACACACAGGATGGCTATAGGGGGGGCTCTATATACAGTAACAGAACCAGTACATGGACAGATCCAGTTCCCACAGCACCGAGGGGCCCCATTGGCAGAAGTGTTGGCAGCCGGTACCACTGATTGGGCACAATGAGGACCTGGCGCAGGTGGCACTGGGTGAGACTTACTGGCACCAGGTTATACCGGGTCTCACTGCCAGCGCTTGGGTTAACTTTTTACCTCACTGGCACTTTGGGGGGCGATGGGGGGAACCTGAGAGACTGACACTGCCCCCCCCCCCGTGTCTATGTGGTGCCCAGTGTGCCCAACGGGCTATTGCTTCCCAGCCTGAGGGAGTCGCATTGGCACCGACTGTTACACACACTCACTGTATGGTGTGCCCCCTGTATCCCAATATATTCCATTGTATCCAACTGTATCCAATTCTATCCCCTGTATCCCATTCTATCCCATTGTATCCCATTCTATCCCCCTGTATCCCATTCTATCCCATTGTATCCCATTCTATCCCCCTGTATCCCATTCTATCCCACTGTATCTCATTCTATCCCCCTGTATCTCATTCTATCTCACTGTATCCCATTCTATCCCCCTGTATCCAATTCTATCCCCCTGTATCTCATTCTATCCCACTGTATCCCATTCTATCCACCTGTATCCCATTCTTTCCCCCTGTATCTCATTCTATCCCACTGTATCCCATTCTATCCCCCTGTATCCCATTCTATCCCCCTGTATCCCATTCTGTCCCCCTGTATCCCACTATATCCCATTGTATCCCACTGTATCCCATTCTATCCCACCGTATCCCATTCTGTCCCCCTGTATCCCACTATATCCCATTGTATCCCACTGTATCCCATTCTATCCCACCGTATCTCATTCTATCCCACTGTATCCCATTTTATCCCCCTGTATCCCATTTTATCCCACTGTATCCCATTCTATCCCCCTGTATCCCATTCTATCCCCCTGTATCTCATTCTATCCCCCTGTATCCCATTCTATCCCCCTGTATCCCATTCTATCCCACTGTATCCCATTCTATCCCCCTGTATCTCATTCTGTCCCCCTGTATCCCATAATATCCCCCTGTATCCTATTCTATCCCCCTGTATCCCATTCTATCCCCCTGTATCTCATTCTGTCCCCCTGTATCCCATAATATCCCCCTGTATCCCATTCTATCCCCCTGTATCCCATTCTATCCCGCTGTATCCCATTCTATCCCCCTGTATCTCATTCTATCCCCTGTATCCCATTCTATCCCACTGTATCCCATTCTATCCCCCTGTATCCCATTCTATCCCCCTGTATCTCATTCTATCCCCCTGTATCCCATTCTATCCCCCTGTATCCCATTCTGTCCCCCTGTATCTCATTCTATCCCACTGTATCCCATTCTATCCCACCGTATCTCATTCTATCCCACCGTATCCCATTTTATCCCACTGTATCCCATTTTATCCCACTGTATCCCATTCTATCCCCCTGTATCCCATTTTATCCCACTGTATCCCATTTTATCCCACTGTATCCCATTCTATCCCCCTTTATCTCATTCTATCCCCCTGTATCCCATTTTATCCCACTGTATCCCATTCTGTCCCCCTGTATCTCATTCTGTCCCCCTGTATCCCATTCTATCCCCCTGTATCCCATTCTATCCCCCTGTATCTCATTCTATCCCACTGTATCCCATTCTATCCCCCTGTATCCCATTCTATCCCCCTGTATCTCATTCTATCCCCCTGTATCCCATTCTATCCCCCTGTATCCCATTCTGTCCCCCTGTATCCCACTGTATCTCATTCTATCCCACTATATCCCATTGTATCCCACTGTATCCCATTTTATCCCACTGTATCCCATTTTATCCCACTGTATCCCATTCTATCCCCCTGTATCCCATTTTATCCCACCGTATCCCATTATATCCCCCTGTATCTCATTCTATCCCCCTGTATCCCATTCTATCCCCCTGTATCCCATTCTATCCCTCTGTATCCCATTCTATCCCCCTGTATCTCATTCTATCCCACTGTATCCCATTATATCCCCCTGTATCCCATTCTATCCCCCTGTATCTCATTCTATCCCCCTGTATCCCATTCTATCCCCCTGTATCTCATTCTATCCCCCTGTATCCCATTCTATCCCCCTGTATCCCATTCTATCCCCCTGTATCTCATTCTGTCCCCCTGTATCCCATTCTATCCCCCTGTATCCCATTCTATCCCACTGTATCCCATTATATCCCCCTGTATCCCATTATATCCCCCTGTATCCCATTCTATCCCACTGTATCCCATTCTATCCCCCTGTATCTCATTCTATCCCCCTGTATCCCATTCTATCCAACTGTATCCCATTCTATCCCCCTGTATCCCATTCTGTCCCCCTGTATCCCACTGTATCTCATTCTATCCCACTATATCCCATTGTATCCAACTGTATCTCATTCTATCCCCCTGTATCTCATTCTATCCCACTGTATCCCATTTTATCCCCCTGTATCCCATTCTATCCCCCTGTATCCCATTCTATCCCACTGTATCCCATTCTATCCCCCTGTATCCCATTCTGTCCCCCTGTATCTCATTCTATCCCCCTGTATCCCATTCTATCCCTCTGTATCCCATTCTATCCCCCTGTATCCCATTCTATCCCACTGTATCCCATTCTATCCCCCTGTATCCCATTCTGTCCCCCTGTATCTCATTCTATCCCCCTGTATCCCATTTTATCCCACCGTATCCCATTCTATCCCCCTGTATCTCATTCTATCCCCCTGTATCCCATTCTATCCCCCTGTATCCCATTCTATCCCTCTGTATCCCATTCTATCCCACTGTATCCCATTATATCCCCCTGTATCCCATTCTATCCCCCTGTATCTCATTCTATCCCCCTGTATCCCATTCTATCCCCCTGTATCTCATTCTATCCCCCTGTATCCCATTCTATCCCCCTGTATCCCATTCTATCCCCCTGTATCTCATTCTGTCCCCCTGTATCCCATTCTATCCCCCTGTATCTCATTCTATCCCCTGTATCCCATTATATCCCCCTGTATCCCATTCTGTCCCCCTGTATCCCATTCTATCCCCTGTATCCCATTCTATCCCACTGTATCCCATTCTATCCCCCTGTATCTCATTCTATCCCCCTGTATCCCATTCTATCCCACTGTATCCCATTATATCCCCCTGTATCCCATTATATCCCCCTGTATCCCATTCTATCCCACTGTATCCCATTCTATCCCCCTGTATCCCATTCTGTCCCCCTGTATCCCACTGTATCTCATTCTATCCCACTATATCCCATTGTATCCAACTGTATCTCATTCTATCCCCCTGTATCTCATTCTATCCCACTGTATCCCATTTTATCCCCCTGTATCCCATTCTATCCCCCTGTATCCCATTCTATCCCACTGTATCCCATTCTATCCCCCTGTATCCCATTCTGTCCCCCTGTATCCCATTCTATCCCACTGTATCTCATTCTATCCCCCTGTATCTCATTGTATCCCACTGTATCCCATTCTATCCCACTGTATTCCATTCTATCCCACCGTATCTCATTCTGTCCCCCTGTATCCCATTCTATCCCCCTGTATCCCATTCTATCCCACTGTATCTCATTCTATCCCACTATATCCCATTTTATCCCACTGTATCCCATTCTATCCCCCTGTATCTCATTCTATCCCACTGTATCCCATTTTATCCCACTATATCCCATTTTATCCCACTGTATCCCATTCTATCCCCCTGTATCCCATTTTATCCCACTATATCCCATTTTATCCCACTGTATCCCATTCTATCCCCCTGTATCCCATTCTATCCCACTGTATCTCATTCTATCCCACTATATCCCATTTTATCCCACTGTATCCCATTCTATCCCACTATATCCCATTCTATCCCCCTGCATCCCATTCTTTCCCCCTGTATCCCATTCTTTCCCCCTGTATCTCATTCTATCCCACAGTATCTCATTCTATCCCACTGTATCCAACTGTATCTCATTCTATCCCACTATATCCCATTGTTTCCAACTGTACCTCATTCTATTCCACTGTATCTCATTCTATCCCACTATTTCCCATTGTATCCAACTGTATCTCATTCTATCCCATTGTATCCCAGTATATCCCATTCTATTCCCCTGTATCCAGCTCTATCCAACTGTATCCCATTCTATCCCACAGTATCTCATTCTATCCCAGTATATCCTATTCTATTCCCCTGTATCCCATTCAATCCCACCATATCCAACTGTATTTCATTCTATCCAACTGTATCCCTCTGTATCCCATTCTATCTTATTGTATCCAACTGTATCTCATTCATTTCCACTATATCCAATTGTATCATTATATCCCACTGGTTTTCACTCTATCCCATTATATCCTGCTGAGTTCCATTGTATCCAACTGTATCCCGTTCTGTCCCATAGTATCCCATTCTGTCCCAGTATATTCCCACTGTGTCCCATTGTTTCCCAGTCTATTCTCACTGTGTCCCATTGTGTCCCAGTCTATTCTCACTGTGTCCCATTGTGTCCCAGTCTATTCTCACTGTGTCCCATTGTGTCCCAGTCTATTCCCACTGTGTCCCAGTCTATTCCCACTGTGTCCCAGTCTATTCCCACTGTGTCCCATTGTGTCCCAGTCTATTCCCACTGTGTCCCATTGTGTCCCAGTCTATTCCCACTGTGTCCCATTGTGTCCCAGTCTATTCCCACTGTGTCCCATTGTGTCCCAGTCTATTCCCACTGTGTCCCATTGTGTCCCAGTCTATTCCCACTGTGTCCCATCGTGTCCCAGTCTATTCCCACTGTGTCCCATTGTGTCCCAGTCTATTCCCACTGTGCCCCATTATTTCCCAGTATATTCCCACTGTGTCCCATTGTGTCCCAGTCTATTCCCACTGTGTCCCATTGTGTCACCAGTCTATTCCCACTGTGTCCCAGTTCTATTCCCACTGTGTCCCAGTCTATTCCCACTGTGTCCCATTGTGTCCCAGTCTATTCCCACTGTGTCCCATTGTGTCCCAGTCTATTCCCACTGTGTCCCATTGTGTCCCAGTCTATTCCCACTGTGTCCCATTGTGTCCCAGTCTATTCCCACTGTGTCCCATTGTTTCCCAGTATATTCCCACTGTGTCCCATTGTTTCCCAGTCTATTCCCACTGTGTCCCATTGTTTCCCAGTCTATTCCCACTGTGCCCCATTATTTCCCAGTCTATTCCCCACTGTGCCCCATTGTTTCCCCAGTCTATTCCCCACTGTGTCCCATTATTTTCCCAGTCTATTCCCACTGCCTGCCCCCATTATTTCCCAGTATATTCCCACTGTGTCCCATTATTTCCCAGTATATTCCCACTGTGTCCCATTATTTCCCAGTCTATTCCCACTGTGCCCCATTATTTCCCAGTATATTCCCACTGTGTCCCATTATTTCCCAGTATATTCCCACTGTGTCCCATTATTTCCCAGTCTATTCCCACTGTGCCCCATTATTTCCCAGTATATTCCCACTGTGCCCCATTGTTTCCCAGTCTATTCCCACTGTGCCCCATTATTTCCCAGTCTATTCCCACTGTGCCCCATTGTTTCCCAGTCTATTCCCACTGTGTCCCATTATTTCCCAGTATATTCCCACTGTGTCCCAGTATATTCCCACTGTGTCCCATTATTTCCCAGTCTATTCCCACTGTTGCCCATTATTTCCCAGTCTATTCCCACTGTGCCCCATTATTTCCCAGTCTATTCCCACTGTGTCCCATTATTTCCCAGTCTATTCCCACTGTGCCCCATTATTTCCCAGTATATTCCCACTGTGTCCCATTATTTCCCAGTCTATTCCCACTGTGCCCCATTATTTCCCAGTATATTCCCACTGTGTCCCATTATTTCCCAGTCTATTCCCACTGTGCCCCATTATTTCCCAGTATATTCCCACTGTGTCCCATTATTTCCCAGTATATTCCCACTGTGTCCCAGTATATTCCCACTGTGTCCCATTATTTCCCAGTCTATTCCCACTGTGCTCCATTATTTCCCAGTATATTCCCACTGTGTCCCATTATTTCCCAGTATATTCCCACTGTGTCCCAGTATATTCCCACTGTGTCCCATTATTTCCCAGTCTATTCCCACTGTGTCCCATTATTTCCCAGTCTATTCCCACTGTGCCCCATTGTTTCCCAGTCTATTCCCACTGTGTCCCATTATTTCCCAGTCTATTCCCACTGTGCCCCATTGTTTCCCAGTCTATTCCCACTGTGTCCCATTATTTCCCAGTCTATTCCCACTGTGTCCCATTATTTCCCAGTCCTTCAGTTCCACTGTGTCCCATTATTTCCCAGTCTATTCCCACTGGTGTCCCATTATTTCCCAGTCTATTCCCACTGTGTCCCATTATTTCCCAGTCTATTCCCACTGTGTCCATTATTTCCCAGTCTATTCCCACCTGTGCCCCATTGTTTTCCCAGTCATTCCCACTGTGTCCATTATTTCCCAGTCTATTCCCCACTGTGCCCCATTGTTTCCCAGTCTATTCCCCACTGTGTCCCATTATTTCCCAGTCTATTCCCACTGTGTCCCATTATTTCCCAGTCTATTCCCACTGTGTCCCATTATTTCCCAGTCTATCCCACTGTGTCCCATTGTTTCCCAGTCTATTCCCACTGTGCCCCCATTATTTCCCAGTCTATCCCCACTGTGCCCCCATTGTTTCCCAGTCTATTCCCACTGTGCCCCATTATTTCCCAGTCTATTCCCACTGTGCCCCATTATTTCCCAGTCTATTCCCACTGTGCCCCATTGTTTCCCAGTCTATTCCCACTGTGTCCCAGTCTATTCCCACTGTGCCCCATTATTTCCCAGTCTATTCCCACTGTGTCCCATTGTTTCCCAGTCTATTCCCACTGTGCCCCATTATTTCCCAGTCTATTCCCACTGTGCCCATTATTTCCCAGTCTATTCCCACTGTGCCCCATTATTTCCCAGTCTATTCCCACTGTGCCCCATTGTTTCCCAGTCTATTCCCACTGTGTCCCAGTCGTATCCCACTGTGCCCCATTATTTCCAGTATATTCCCACTGTTATGTTCCCATTATTTCCCAGTCTATTTCCCCACTGTGCCCCATTGTTTCCCAGTATATTCCCACTGTGTCCCAGTCTATTCCCACTGTGCCCCATTGTTTCCCAGTCTATTCCCACTGTGTCCCATTATTTCCCAGTCTATTCCCACTGTGCCCCATTATTTCCCAGTCTATTCCCACTGTGCCCCATTATTTCCCAGTCTATTCCCACTGTGCCCCATTGTTTCCCAGTATATTCCCACTGTGTCCCAGTCTATTCCCACTGTGCCCCATTATTTCCCAGTCTATTCCCACTGTGCCCCATTATTTCCCAGTCTATTCCCACTGTGCCCCATTGTTTCCCAGTCTATTCCCACTGCTGCCCCATTGTTTCCCAGTCTATTCCCACTGTGCCCCATTGTTTCCCAGTCTATTCCCACTGTGCCCCATTATTTCCCAGTCTATTCCCACTGTGCCCCATTATTTCCCAGTCTATTCCCACTGTGCCCATTGTTTCCCAGTCTATTCCCACTGTGCCCCATTGTTTCCCAGTTCTATTCCCACTGTGCCCCATTATTTCCCAGTCTATTCCCACTGTGCCCCATTATTTCCCAGTCTATTCCCACTGTGCCCATTGTTTTCCCAGTCTATTCCCACTGTGCCCCATTATTTCCCTGTCTATTCCCACTGTGCCCCATTATTTCCCAGTCTATTCCCACTGTGCCCCATTGTTTCCCCAGTATATTCCACTGTGCCCCATTGGTTTTCCCAGTCTATTCCCACTTGTGCCCCATTGTTTCCCAGTCTATTCCCACTGTGCCCCATTATTTCCCAGTCTATTCCCACTGTGCCCCATTGTTTCCCCAGTCTATTCCCACTGTGTCCCATTATTTCCCAGTATATTCCCCACTGTGTCCATTATTTCCCAGTATATTCCCACTGTGTCCCCATTATTTCCCAGTATATTCCCACTGTGTCCCAGTATATTCCCACTGTGTCCCATTATTTCCAGTATATTCCCACTTGTGTCCCATTATTTCCCAGTCTATTCCCACTGTGCCCCATTGTTTCCCAGTCTATTCCCACTGTGTCCATTATTTCCCAGTCTATTCCACTGTGTCCATTTTCCCAGTCTATTCCCACTGTGCCCATTGTTTCCCAGTCTATTCCCACTGTGCCCCATTATTTCCCAGTCTATTCCCACTGTGCCCCATATTTCCAAGTCTTTCCCACTTGCCCCATTATTCCCAGTCTATCCCACTGTGCCCCATTATTTCCCAGTCTATTCCCACTGTGTCCCATTATTTCCCAGTCTATTCCCACTGTGCCCCATTATTTCCCAGTCTATTCCCACTGTGCCCCATTATTTCCCAGTCTATTCCCACTGTGCCCCATTATTTCCCAGTCTATTCCCACTGTGCCCCATTGTTTCCCAGTCTATTCCCACTGTGTCCCATTATTTCCCAGTCTATTCCCACTGTGCCCCATTGTTTCCCAGTCTATTCCCACTGTGCCCCATCGTTTCCCAGTCTATTCCCACTGTGCCCCATCATTTCCCAGTCTATTCCCACTGTGCCCCCATCATTTCCCAGTCTATTCCCACTGTGCCCCATTATTTCCCAGTCTATTCCCACTGTGCCCCATCGTTTCCCAGTCTATTCCCACTGTGCCCCATCATTTCCCAGTCTATTCCCACTGTGCCCATTATTTCCCAGTCTATTCCCACTGTGCCCCATTGTTTCCCAGTCTATTCCACTGTGCCCCATTATTTCCCAGTCTATTCCCACTGTGCCCCATTATTCCCAGTCTATCCCACTGTGCCCCATTGTTTCCCAGTCTATTCCCACTGTGCCCCATTGTTTCCCAGTCTATTCCCACTGTGCCCCATTTTTTCCCAGTCTATTCCCACTGTGCCCCATTATTTCCCAGTCTATTCCCACTGTGCCCCATTGTTTCCCAGTCTATTCCCACTGTGCCCCATTATTTCCCAGTCTATTCCCACTGTGCCCCATTATTTCCCAGTCTATTCCCACTGTGCCCCATTATTTCCCAGTCTATTCCCACTGTGCCCCATTGTTTCCCAGTCTATTCCCACTGTGCCCCATTTCCCAGTCTATTCCACTGTGTCCATTGTTTCCCAGTCTATTCCCACTGTGCCCCATTGTTTCCCAGTCTATTCCCACTGTGCCCCATTTTTTTCCCAGTCTATTCCCACTGTGTCCCATTATTTCCCAGTCTATTCCCACTGTGTCCCATTATTTTCCCAGTCTATTCCCACTGTGCCCCATTATTTCCCAGTCTATTCCCACTGTGTCCATTATTTCCCAGTCTATTCCCACTGTGCCCCATTATTTCCCAGTCTATTCCCACTGTGCCCCATTATTTCCCAGTATATTCCCACTGTGCCCCATTGTTTCCCAGTCTATTCCCACTGTGCCCCATTGTTTCCCAGTCTATTCCCACTGTGCCCCATTTGTTTCCAGTCTATTCCCACTGTGCCCCATTGTTTCCCAGTCTATTCCCACTGTGCCCCATTGTTTCCCAGTCTATTCCCACTGTGCCCCATTATTTCCCAGTATATTCCCACTGTGTCCCATTATTTCCCAGTATATTCCCACTGTGTCCCAGTATATTCCCACTGTGCCCCATTATTTCCCAGTCTATTCCCACTGTGCCCCATTATTTCCCAGTATATTCCCACTGTGTCCCATTATTTCCCAGTATATTCCCACTGTGTCCCATATATTCCCACTGTGCCCCCCCATATTTCCCAGTCTATTCCCACTGTGCCCCATTATTTCCCAGTATATTCCCACTGTGTCCCATTATTTCCCAGTCTATTCCCACTGTGCCCCATTATTTCCCAGTATATTCCCACTGTGTCCCATTATTTCCCAGTCTATTCCCACTGTGCCCCATTATTTCCCAGTCTATTCCCACTGTGCCCCATTATTTCCCAGTCTATTCCCACTGTGCCCCATTGTTTCCCAGTCTATTCCCACTGTGCCCCATTTATTCCCAGTCTATTCCCACTGTGCCCCATTATTTCCCAGTCTATTTCCACTTCCAGTGCCCATTATTCCCAGTTATTCCCACTGTGCCCTTATTCCAGTATTCCCACTGTGCCCCATTATTTCCCAGTATATTCCCACTGTGTCCCATTATTTCCCAGTCTATTCCCACTGTGCCCATTATTTCCCAGTAAATTCCCACTGTGTCCCATTATTTCCCAGTATATTCCCACTGTGTCCCAGTATATTCCCACTGTGTCCCATTATTTCCCAGTCTATTCCCACTGTGCCCCATTATTTCCCAGTCTATTCCCACTGTGTCCCATTATTTCCCAGTATATTCCCACTGTGCCCCATTATTTCCCAGTCTATTCCCACTGTGCCCCATTATTTCCCAGTCTATTCCCACTGTGCCCCATTATTTCCCAGTCTATTCCCACTGTGTCCCATTATTTCCCAGTCTATTCCCACTGTGTCCCAGTATATTCCCACTGTGTCCCATTATTTCCCAGTATATTCCCACTGTGTCCAGTATATTCCCACTGTGTCCCATTATTTCCCAGTATATCCCACTGGTAACCATTATTTCCAGTATTTCCCACTGGTGTCCCAGTATATTCCCACTCGTGTCCCATATTTCCCAGTCTATTCCCACTGTGCCCCATTATTTCCCAGTACTATTCCCACGTGGCCCCATGGTTTACCAGTCTATCCCACTCGTGCCCCATTATTTCCCAGATCTTTTCCCACTGTGCCCCATTATGTTCCCAGTCTATTCCCACTGTGCCCATTAGTTTTCCCAGGTCGTATTCCCACTGTGTCCCAGTCTATTCCCCACTGTGCCCCATTATTTTCCCAGTCTATTCCCCACTGTTGCCACCATTATTTCCCAGTCTATTCCACTGTGCCCCATTATTTCCCAAGTCTATTCCCACTGTGCCCCCATTTGTTCCCCAGTCTATTCCCACTGTGTTCCCAGTCTATTCCCACCGTGCCCCATTATTTCCCAGTCTAATTCCCACGTGCCCCATTGTTCCCAGTATATTCCCACTGTGTCCCAGTCTATTCCCACTGTGCCCCATTATTTCCCAGTCTATTCCCACTGTGCCCCATTGTTTCCCAGTCTATTCCCACTGTGCCCCATTATTTCCCAGTCTATTCCCACTGTGCCCCATTATTTCCCAGTCTATTCCCACTGTGCCCATTATTTCCCAGTCTATTCCCACTGTGCCCCATTATTTCCCAGTCTATTCCCACTGTGCTTCCCATTATTTCCCAGTATATTCCCACTGTGTCCCAGTATATTCCCACTGTGTCCCATTATTTCCCAGTATATTCCCACTGTGTCCCAGTATATTCCCACTGTGTCCCATTATTTCCCAGTATATTCCCACTGTGTCCCATTATTTCCCAGTATATTCCCACTGTGTCCCAGTATATTCCCACTGTGTCCCATTATTTCCCAGTCTATTCCCACTGTGCCCCATTATTTCCCAGTCTATTCCCACTGTGCCCCATTGTTTCCCAGTCTATTCCCACTGTGCCCCATTATTTCCCAGTCTATTCCCACTGTGCCCCATTATTTCCCAGTCTATTCCCACTGTGCCCCATTATTTCCCAGTCTATTCCCACTGTGCCCCATTTTTCCAGTCTATTCCCACTGTGCCCATTATTTCCAGTCTATTCCCACTGTGCCCATTATTTCCCAGTCTTATTCCCACTGTGCCCCATTATTTCCCAGTCTATTCCCACTGTGCCCCATTATTTCCCAGTCTATTCCCACTGTGCCCCATTGTTTCCCAGTCTATTCCCACTGTGCCCATTGTTTCCCAGTATATTCCCCACTGTGTCCCAGTCTATTCCCACTGTGCCCCATTGTTTCCCAGTCTATTCCCACTGTGCCCATTATTTCCCAGTCTATTCCCACTGTGCCCCATTGTTTCCCAGTCTATTCCCACTGTGCCCCATTGTTTCCCAGTCTATTCCCACTGTGCCCATTGTTTCCCAGTCTATTCCCACTGTGCCCCATCGTTTCCCAGTCTATTCCCACTGTGCCCCATCGTTTCCCAGTCTATTCCCACTGTGCCCCATCGTTTCCCAGTCTATTCCCACTGTGCCCCATCGTTCCCAGTCTATTCCCACTGTGCCCCATCGTTTCCCACAGTCTATTCCCACTGTGCCCATCGTTTCCCAGTCTATTCCCACTGTGCCCCATTATTTCCCAGTCTATTCCCACTGTGCCCCATTATTTCCCAGTCTATTCCCACTGGCGCCCCATCATTTCCCAGTATATTCCCACTGCCCCGCCCCATTGTTTCCCAGTCTATTCCCACTGTGCCCCATTGTTTCCCAGTCTATTCCCACTGTGCCCCATTATTTCCCAGTCTATTCCCACTGTGCCCCATTATTTCCCAGTCTATTCCCACTGTGCCCCATTATTTCCCAGTCTATTCCCACTGTGTCCCATTATTTCCCAGTCTATTCCCACTGTGTCCCAGTATATTCCCACTGTGTCCCATTATTTCCCAGTATATTCCCACTGTGTCCCAGTATATTCCCACTGTGTCCCATTATTTCCCAGTATATTCCCACTGTGTCCCAGTATATTCCCACTGTGTCCCATTATTTCCCAGTATATTCCCACTGTGTCCCATTATTTCCCAGTATATTCCCACTGTGTCCCAGTATATTCCCACTGTGTCCCATTATTTCCCAGTCTATTCCCACTGTGCCCCATTGTTTCCCAGTCTATTCCCACTGTGCCCCATTGTTTCCCAGTCTATTCCCACTGTGCCCCATTATTTCCCAGTCTATTCCCACTGTGCCCCATTATTTCCCAGTCTATTCCCACTGTGCCCCATTGTTTCCCAGTCTATTCCCACTGTGTCCCAGTCTATTCCCACTGTGCCCCATTATTTCCCAGTCTATTCCCACTGTGCCCCATTATTTCCCAGTCTATTCCCACTGTGCCCCATTATTTCCCAGTCTATTCCCACTGTGCCCCATTGTTTCCCAGTCTATTCCCACTGTGCCCCATTGTTTCCCAGTCTATTCCCACTGTGCCCCATGTTTCCCAGTCATTATTCCCACTTTCCCGCCCCATGTTCCCAGTCTATTCCCACTGTGCCCCCATTTGTTTCCCAGTCTATTCCCACTGTGCCCCATTCTTTCCCAGTCTATTCCCACTGTGCCCCCATTGTTTCCCAGTCTATTCCCACTGTGCCCCATCGTTTCCCAGTCTATTCCCACTGTGCCCATCGTTTCCCAGTCTATTCCCACTGTGCCCCATCGTTCCCAGTCTATTCCCACTGTGCCCCATCGTTTCCCAGTCTATTCCCACTGTGCCCCAATCGTTTCCCAGTCTATTCCCACTGTGCCCCATCGTTTCCCAGTCTATTACCCACTGTGCCCCATCGTTTCCCAGTCTATTCCCACTGTGCCCATCGTTTCCCAGTCTATTCCCACTGTGCCCCATCGTTTCCCAGTCTATTCCCACTGTGCCCCATCGTTTCCCAGTCTATTCCCACTGTGCCCCATCGTTTCCCAGTCTATTCCCACTGTGCCCCATCATTTCCCAGTCTATTCCCACTGTGCCCCATTATTTCCCAGTCTATTCCCACTGTGTCCCATTATTTCCCAGTCTATTACCACTGTGCCCCATTATTTCCCAGTCTATTCCCACTGTGTCCCATTATTTCCCAGTCTATTCCCACTGTGTCCCATTATTTCCCAGTATATTCCCACTGTGTCCCAGTATATTCCCACTGTGTCCCATTATTTCCCAGTATATTCCCACTGTGTCCCAGTATATTCCCACTGTGTCCCATTATTTCCCAGTATATTCCCACTGTGTCCCATTATTTCCCAGTATATTCCCACTGTGTCCCAGTATATTCCCACTGTGTCCCATTATTTCCCAGTCTATTCCCACTGTGCCCCATTATTTCCCAGTCTATTCCCACTGTGCCCCATTGTTTCCCAGTCTATTCCCACTGCTGCCCCATTATTTCCCAGTCTATTCCCACTGTGCCCCATTATTTCCCAGTCTATTCCCACTGTGCCCCATTGTTCCCAGTCTATTCCCACTGTGTCCCAGTCTATTCCCACTGTGCCCCATTATTTCCCAGTCTATTCCCACTGTGCCCCATTATTTCCCAGTCTATTCCCACTGTGCCCCATTATTTCCCAGTCTATTCCCACTGTGCCCCATTGTTTCCCAGTCTATTCCCACTGTGCCCCATTGTTTCCCAGTATATTCCCACTGTGTCCCAGTCTATTCCCACTGTGCCCCATTGTTCCCAGCTATTCCCACTGTGCCCCATTATTTCCCAGTCTATCCCACTGTGCCCCATTGTTTCCCAGTCTATTCCCACTGTGCCCCATTGTTTCCAGTCTATTCCCACTGTGCCCATTGTTTCCCAGTCTATTTCCCACTTGCCCCATTGTTTCCCAGTCTATTCCCACTGTGCCCCATCGTTTCCCAGTCTATTCCACTGTGCCCATCGTTTCCCAGTCTATTCCCACTGTGCCCATCGTTTCCCAGTCTATTCCCACTGTGCCCCATCGTTTCCCAGTCTATTCCCACTGTGCCCCATCGTTTCCCAGTCTATCCCACTGTGCCCCATCGTTTCCCAGTCTATTCCCACTGTGCCCCATCGTTTCCCAGTCTATTCCCACTGTGCCCCATCGTTTCCCAGTCTATTCCCACTGTGCCCCATTATTTCCCAGTCTATTCCCACTGTGCCCCATTATTTCCCAGTCTATTCCCACTGCGCCCCATCATTTCCCAGTATATTCCCACTGCGCCCCATTGTTTCCCAGTCTATTCCCACTGTGCCCCATTGTTTCCCAGTCTATTCCCACTGTGTCCCAGTCTATTCCCACTGTGCCCCATTATTTCCCAGTCTATTCCCACTGTGCCCCATTATTTCCCAGTCTATTCCCACTGTGCCCCATTGTTTCCCAGTCTATTCCCACTGTGCCCATTGTTTCCCAGTCTATTCCCACTGTGCCCCATTGTTTCCCAGTATATTCCCACTGTGTCCCAGTCTATTCCCACTGTGCCCCATTGTTTCCCAGTCTATTCCCACTGTGCCCCATTATTTCCCAGTCTATTCCCACTGTGCCCCATTGTTTCCCAGTCTATTCCCACTGTGCCCCATTGTTTCCCAGTCTATTCCCACTGTGCCCCATTGTTTCCCAGTCTATTCCCACTGTGCCCCATTGTTTCCCAGTCTATTCCCACTGTGCCCCATCGTTTCCCAGTCTATTCCCACTGTGCCCCATCGTTTCCCAGTCTATTCCCACTGTGCCCCATCGTTTCCCAGTCTATTCCCACTGTGCCCCATCGTTTCCCAGTCTATTCCCACTGTGCCCCATCGTTTCCCAGTCTATTCCCACTGTGCCCCATCGTTTCCCAGTCTATTCCCACTGTGCCCCATCGTTTCCCAGTCTATTCCCACTGTGCCCCATCGTTTCCCAGTCTATTCCCACTGTGCCCCATCGTTTCCCAGTCTATTCCCACTGTGTCCCATTATTTCCCAGTCTATTCCCACTGTGCCCCATTATTTCCCAGTCTATTCCCACTGTGCCCCATTATTTCCCAGTCTATTCCCACTGCGCCCCATTATTTCCCAGTATATTCCCACTGTGCCCCATCGTTTCCCAGTCTATTCCCACTGTGCCCCATTATTTCCCAGTCTATTCCCACTGCGCCCCATCATTTCCCAGTATATTCCCACTGCGCCCCATTGTTTCCCAGTCTATTCCCACTGTGCCCCATTGTTTCCCAGTCTATTCCCACTGTGCCCCATTGCACCCCACTGTCCCACGCAGTAGAAGTCACACAGCTCAGATTTTATCACATTATTTGCAGCAGTTTCTCCGGCTCAGGGTGTCGCTCCGGAACCTTCATATCCAGAACCTTTGGGGTCCGTTTAGCCGCGAGGCCCAGTGCAGCTGATCACATGGTCTAGTTAAAGGGGCAGTACAGCTCCTTGCCCTGTGGGGGGGGCACATTCACTCCCTGTACAGTAGTGCCCCCTGGAACTAATTTATGATCTGGAGGGGGGGGGGTCTTCTTTATTCAGAGATTTTTGTCTCAGACCAGAGGCCAATGAGAGGCCCCAGATTGTTGCCCCATTAGAGAGGGCAAGTTGCCATTGGAATGGGAATCTGCAACTGAAGTTTGGGGCAGGAAGGCAATGGGGCAGTAACTAGGGGCAGTAACAGTGACTGACACCGGTGCAGAAGGGCTAAATAAGCCACTGAGTGATGTTTGTGCCCTCAACCCATCATTGGGGCAATGGGGTAAATGCTACTGGGCAGGTCCGGCCCAAAGATGTACCACGACCAGCCCAATCCAGGGGCAATTACAAACTCAAAATTAATTTACAGCAAATCAGCACTAATGTATTAGCCCCTTCTGGTTGGCTAGCGAGGGGCAGCTGCAGGGCCCCGCTGGGTGCGAGGGGGCAGATGCAGGGCCTCGCTGGGTGCGAGGGGGCAGATGCAAGGCCCCGCTGGGTGCGAGGGGGCAGATGCAGGGCCTCGCTGGGTGCGAGGGGGCAGATGCAAGGCCCCGCTGGGTGCGAGGGGGCAGATGCAAGGCCCCGCTGGGTGCGAGGGGGCAGATGCAGGGCCTCGCTGGGTGCGAGGGGGCAGATGCAAGGCCCCGCTGGGTGCGAGGGGGCAGATGCAAGGCCCCGCTGGGTGCGAGGGGGCAGATGCAAGGCCCCGCTGGGTGCGAGGGGGCAGATGCAAGGCCTCGCTGGGTGCGAGGGGGCAGTTGCAGGGCCCCGCTGGGTGCGAGGGGGCAGATGCAAGGCCTCGCTGGGTGCGAGGGGGCAGATGCAAGGCCCCGCTGGGTGCGAGGGGGCAGATGCAGGGCCCCGCTGGGTGCGAGGGGGCAGATGCAAGGCCCCGCTGGGTGCGAGGGGGCAGATGCAAGGCCCCGCTGGGTGCGAGGGGGCAGATGCAAGGCCCCGCTGGGTGCGAGGGGGCAGATGCAAGGCCTCGCTGGGTGCGAGGGGGCAGATGCAAGGCCCCGCTGGGTGCGAGGGGGCAGATGCAAGGCCCCGCTGGGTGCGAGGGGGCAGTTGCAAGGCCCCGCTGGGTGCGAGGGGGCAGTTGCAAGGCCCCGCTGGGTGCGAGGGGGCAGTTGCAAGGCCCCGCTGGGTGCGAGGGGGCAGTTGCAAGGCCCCGCTGGGTGCGAGGGGGCAGTTGCAAGGCCCCGCTGGGTGCGAGGGGGCAGTTGCAAGGCCCCGCTGGGTGCGAGGGGGCAGTTGCAAGGCCCCGCTGGGTGCGAGGGGGCAGATGCAAGGCCCCGCTGGGTGCGAGGGGGCAGATGCAAGGCCCCGCTGGGTGCGAGGGGGCAGTTACCCCCCCCAATCACATGAACAAATACACAAAGCCGAGGGTAGCAAGGCAGTCAGTTTATTGGGACCTGGTTGGCAATCTGCCCCCTTAGCGCCTCTGCCCACAGGTATAAACCAAATCATATAAAATGGGGTAAGGGGGGGTCTCCCAGATAAGCCCTGAGTGTTTGGGGCAGAATCAGCCCCTCCAGCACTTTATTTGCCCCATTGGTACCAAAGTCGCAATGGTGAAGTTGTTCATTCTGGTACCAGCACGGTTTCCATAGTGATTATAAATAGAGTGCAGGAATATGATAGGCACATTAACTCCTCCTGGGGCGGGGCAGGCCCCACCCAGGCCCCGCCCACAGCTAAAGGCAAACTTCATCTTAGAAAAAGCAGCAGAAAAATCCCCGTCATATAAATGAGAGGCAGGGGGCGCTATAAATATGTACAAAATCACGTCTATATACACAGGCAATATGTACAGACCAGCACACAGACGCACAATCTGATTGGACGGAGAAGAGAAACACTTCCCAGTCTGGCAGTGAAACGTGAATAGAAGTGTGAAGGAGCGCCCCCTAGTGCCGCGCTACAGGAGCACCCAATATGGCTCCCCCCAGGGCGGCAGCACCCGCGGGCGCCCAGACTGAAAGTGCATAGAAAGTTTAGTGCATCAGAGAGTCAAATGTGCGTAAGGAAAGGGGTGGGGGCTCCCCCAAACGTCCCAGTGGTTACACCCATACGCGCCGTTAGTCACCGCCGGTCACCACACTTCACACTTGTTCCTGGGGTTCATGGGAGACCCCGGGGGGCACCGGAAATGCTCGGCGAATTCCTGGGAGTTGGAGACGGAGCCAATCACGCGGAAGCGGGAGGGGCTGTGCGGGTCGGTGATGAGCCCCTCGTGCGAGCTTTCCGAGGTGCGAACAGAGCACCAAACCTGGGGGGGCAACACAGGGGGGTGAGCAGGATACGGGGTGCAACAGAGGGGGGTGAGCAGGATACGGGGTGCAACAGAGGGGGGTGAGCAGGATACGGGGTGCAACAGAGGGGGGTGAGCAGGATACGGGGTGCAACACAGGGGGGTGAGCAGGATACGGGGTGCAACACAGGGGGGTGAGCAGGATACGGGGTGCAACAGAGGGGGGGAGCAGAAGGGGTGCAACGGGGGGGTGAGCAGGATACGGGGTGCAAACAGCAGGTGGGTGAGCAGGATACGGGGTGCAACAGAGGGGGGGTGAGCAGGATACGGGGTGCAACAGGGGGGGGTGAGCAGGATACGGGGTGCAACACCGGGGGGTGAGCAGGATACGGGTGCAACCACGGGGGGGGCAGGATACGGGGTGCAAACACGGGGGGGTGAGCAGGATACGGGGTGCACACAGGGGGGTGAGCAGGATACGGGGTGCAACACGGGGGGGTGAGCAGGATACGGGGTGCAACACGGGGGGTGAGCAGGAATACGGGGTGCAACAGAGGGGGGTGAGCAGGATACGGGGTGCAACAGAGGGGGTGAGCAGGATACGGGGTGCAACAGAGGGGGGTGAGCAGGATACGGGGTGCAACAGAGGGGGGTGAGCAGGATACGGGGGGCAACAGAGGGGGGTGAGCCAGGATACGGGGGCAACAGAGGGGGTGAGCAGGATACGGGGTGCAACACAGGGGGGTGAGCAGGATACGGGGTGCAACAGAGGGGGGTGAGCAGGATACGGGGTGCAACACAGGGGGGTGAGCAGGATACGGGGGCAACAGAGGGGGGTGAGCAGGATACGGGGTGCAACAGAGGGGGGTGAGCAGGATACGGGGTGCAACAGAGGGGGGTGAGCAGGATACGGGGTGCAACAGAGGGGGGTGAGCAGGATACGGGGTGCAACAGAGGGGGGTGAGCAGGATACGGGGTGCAACAGAGGGGGGGTGAGCAGGATACAGGGTGCAACACAGGGTGGGTGAGCAGGATACGGGGGTGCAACACAGGGTGGGTGAGCAGGATACGGGGTGCAACACAGGGGGGTGAGCAGGATACGGGGTGCAACACAGGGGGGTGAGCAGGATACGGGGTGCAACACAGGGGGGTGAGCAGGATACGGGGTGCAACACAGGGGGGTGAGCAGGATACGGGGTGCAACACAGGGGGGTGAGCAGGATACGGGGTGCAACACGGGGGTGAGCAGAATACGGGGTGCAACACAGGGGGGTGAGCAGAATACGGGGTGCAACAGAGGGGGGTGAGCAGGATACGGGGTGCAACAGAGGGGGGTGAGCATTCTGCCCCCAATACTTACTTGCGCAAACCCCACAAAGAAGAGTTGGTCGTTGGAGAGCCCGAGGGAGGGTAAGAGCTGCTCCGCCCCGTTCTTCCGCACCCAGTTCTTATAGGCCTGCGGGGAGAGAGAGCCTCAGTATTGGGGGGCTACTGCCTGACCCCCATTACACACACATTTATGCACAGTGAACCAACCCGATAGGCCGCCTTCAGGCCCCCGTTATCGGCGATGTTCTCCCCCAGGGTCTGCCGCCCATTCACCGGCTCCCCATTCACAGTGTAGTTGCCATACTGCTCCGTGATGCACTCCGTCTGCTTCTTAAAGGCCTCAACCGACGCGTTCTTCCACCAGGGCCGCAGGTTCCCATCCTTGTCGTACTCCCGCCCTGCACAGGGGGCACAACATTAACCCCCAGCCATCTCTGCCCCCAGGGTCTATATTGTTACCCTTAGTATAAGCACTCGGGTGGGAGCTGCCATATTGTTACACAAGTACCTTGGTCATCGAAGGCGTGCGTCAGCTCGTGCCCCATCACTACCCCGATTCCCCCGAAGTTCAGAGCCCTAATATAGAATATATCATATAGAATACATTCAGTATACAGCCCCCGCCCCCCCAATACATTCAGTACAGACCCCGCCCCCCCAATACATTCAGTATACAGACCCCGCCCCCCCAATACATTCAGTATACAGCCCCCGCCCCCCCAATACATTCAGTATACAGCCCCCGCCCCCCCCAATACATTCAGTACAGACCCCGCCCCCCCAATACATTCAGTACAGACCCCGCCCCCCCAATACATTCAGTATACAGACCCCGCCCCCCCAATACATTCAGTATACAGACCCCGCCCCCCCAATACATTCAGTATACAGACCCCGCCCCCCCAAATACATTCAGTACAGCCCCCGCCCCCCCCAATACATTCAGTACAGACCCCGCCCCCCCCAATACATTCAGTACAGACCCCGCCCCTCCAATACATTCAGTATACAGACCCCGCCCCCCCAATACATTCAGTATACAGCCCCCGCCCCCCCCCAATACATTCAGTACAGACCCCGCCCCCCCCAATACATTCAGTACAGACCCCGCCCCCCCAATACATTCAGTACAGACCCCGCCCCCCCAATACATTCAGTACAGACCCCACCCCCCAATACATTCAGTATACAGACCCCGCCCCCCCAATACATTCAGTACAGACCCCGCCCCCCAATACATTCAGTACAGACCCCGCCCCCCCAATACATTCAGTACAGACCCCGCCCCCCCCAATACATTCAGTACAGACCCCGCCCCCCCAATTCATTCAGTACAGACCCCGCCCCCCCCAATACATTCAGTACAGACCCCACCCCCCCAATACATTCAGTACAGACCCCACCCCCCCAATACATTCAGTACAGACCCCGCCCCCCCCAATACATTCAGTACAGACCCCGCCCCCCCAATACATTCAGTATACAGCCCCCGCCCCCCAATACATTCAGTATACAGACCCCGCCCCCCCAATACATTCAGTATACAGACCCCGCCCCCCCAATACATTCAGTACAGACCCCACCCCCCAATATATTCAGTACAGACCCCACCCCCAATACATTCAGAACACACCCCACCCCCAAAACCCTCTCCTGCAAGCACCGCCCATTTGGTCACCCATTAATTAACTATGTTTTTCCATTTCTGAGCCCCCTCTGCCACAGCCAACTATTCCCCCCCCCCCCCGATGGAATCCCCCAGCCTCCCCAGCGCTGTATGGATTCCAAGAAATAGGAAACAACCTAAAAGTCTGTCCCCCAGGTACAGCAGCCAATGGGGTGCTCATTATTATTGGGCAGGATCAGTCCAAATTAGGGTTCCAGTTGCCCTTACCCCCCCCCCCCAGGGCCCCACACGTACGTGGGAGAGCTGCTGGTGTAGAAGGGGGCCTGCAGGATTCCCGCGGGAAACACAATCTCGTTCTTGGTGGGGGAGTAATAAGCGTTGACTGTAGGGGGCGTCATACTCCATCTGGAATGGAAGAAGGGGAGTCACATGGGAAGTATCGGTTACTGATTGCTTTATATGTTACTGTATGCCCAATGTATGAAACCCACTTATTGTACAGCGCTGCGGGGTATGTTGGCGCTTTATAAATAAATGTTAATAATAATAAGTAACAGCCTCAGGCGCAATGTCCAATCCTGCCACTAGCTGGCGCCCCCACACACACTGGGGCTGCACTGCAGGGATGTCTGCTCTCCTCTGCTGGGTTTCCCCTGGCTGATACTGTTGGATAGTGGGAATGTGATAGGGACCTTAGAGTGTAAGCTCACTGGGGCAGGGGCTGATGGGAATGGGATAGGGACCTTAGAATGTAAGCTCACTGGGGCAGGCACTGATGGGAATGTGACAGGGTCCTTAGACTGTAAGCTCACTGGGGCAGGGGCTGATGGGAATGGGATAGGGACCTTAGAATGTAAGCTCACTGGGGCAGGCACTGATGGGAATGTGATAGGGACCTTAGAGTGTAAGCTCACTGGGGCAGGGGCTGATGGGAATGGGATAGGGGCCTTAGATTGTAAGCTCACTGGGGCAGGGGCTGATGGGAATGGGATAGGGACCTTAGAATGTAAGCTCACTGGGGCAGGCACTGATGGGAATGTGATAGGGACCTTAGAGTGTAAGCTCACTGGGGCAGGGGCTGATGGGAATGGGATAGGGACCTTAGAATGTAAGCTCACTGGGGCAGGGACTGATGGGAATGTGACAGGGTCCTTAGACTGTAAGCTCACTGGGGCAGGGACTGATGGGAATGGGATAGGGACCTTAGAGTGTAAGCTCACTGGGGCAGGGGCTGATGGGAATGTGATAGGGACCTTAGAGTGTAAGCTCACTGGGGCAGGGACTGATGGGAATGGGATAGGGACCTTAGAATGTAAGCTCACTGGGGCAGGGGCTGATGGGAATGTGATAGGGACCTTAGATTGTAAGCTCACTGGGGCAGGGGCTGATGGGAATGGGATAGGGACCTTAGATTGTAAGCTCACTGGGGCAGGGGCTGATGGGAATGGGATAGGGACCTTAGATTGTAAGCTCACTGGGGCAGGGGCTGATGGGAATGGGATAGGGACCTTAGATTGTAAGCTCACTGGGGCAGGGGCTGATGGGAATGGGATAGGGACCTTAGATTGTAAGCTCACTGGGGCAGGGGCTGATGGAAAGGATAATGGCAGGGCGCCACAGATACACAAACAGAACACACAGGGGCCCCGGTACCTACTGGTCCTTGCTGGGCGCTTTGCGCAGTTGATCCGCAGTCACTCGCGCCGAGAAGTTATAAAATCTCATTCCATTCTCGAAGTAAAAATCTGACGTCACATTGTACTGAGAGAGCGAGAGGGGTAAGGAAGGAAAGGGTTAAGGCTCCCTGCATCACATGTTCCTCAGGGGAGGGCCTAGGCACAAAGGTTACTATCCCAGGATACCTTGCTGAAAATGGGGAGGTTCCTGCCTGACCATGGGAAAGAGAGCAGCCCAGGAGCAGGAAGTACAGAGAATCAGAGCTCTGTACCTGGGTAAGTACTGGGGGGAGATTGGATTCACTTACCCAGGGGGGGGTTCCTGCCTGACCATGGGAAAGAGAGCAGCCCAGGAGCAGGAAGTACAGAGAATCAGAGCTCTGTACCTGGGTAAGTACTGGGGGGGAGATTGGATTCACTTACCCAGGGGGGGGTTCCTGCCTGACCATGGGAAAGAGAGCAGCCCAGGAGCAGGAAGTACAGAGAATCAGAGCTCTGTACCTGGGTAAGTACTGGGGGGAGATTGGATTCACTTACCCAGGGGGGGGGGTTCCTGCCTGACCATGGGAAAGAGAGCAGCCCAGGAGCAGGAAGTACAGAGAATCAGAGCTCTGTACCTGGGTAAGTACTGGGGGGAGATTGGATTCACTTACCCACGGGGAGGTTCCTGCCTGACCATGGGAAAGAGAGCAGCCCAGGAGCGGGGGGGGGGGGGTTGTGGGTATGGAGAGGACTTGGGGTGCAGCACAAGGGGAACACCCCCTTCCTGAATGAGAATTCAGACTTACATCATTGAAGACTTTATCCAGTTCCTTGGGGTCCATAATGAAGTTGGGGTACCCAATCATGTCATAAATGGCTTCGGCCTGGATAGAAGCACAAGTGGGTAAGGGAATGGCACAATGTGGCACCAGGGGTAACACCCAGGGTCAGCGCTACCCATGAGTCACATGGGGGGGTTGGCAGCCGCTATGGCAGCTCCTACCGTCCGACTCACCTTCTCCCTGGCAGCCCTGCGGGTCTCATCGTCCATCCAGGTCAGGGTGCTCAGATTCTCCTCGAATGCCGCCTTTATCTCCTTTATCATTTTTAGCGCCTGAGGGAACATGGGGGGGGGGGGGGTAAGCGCCAGCGAAGAGCCCCACCCCCAGCGTGCAGGTGCCACGCCCCTTCTACACATCCAGCAGCCCAATCATAACAGAGATCCTCCCATACAGGCTATGAGCCTTGCCCCCTCCCGTAACCAGGGGCAATTATATAGTGCAGAGGCCAGAGGGGGGCATCTGGGGGTGGGAACAGGGCCCCGGGCTCTGGACATTACAGGGGACACTCGGACCCCACAGGGACCCCAAACCCAGGACTTACCTGCAATTTACTGTTCTCGGCGAACGTGGCCTTTACAAACATGGCGCCCAGAGCGAAGCCGAGGTTATTATCCGTGTCGCTGATACAGAACTTCCAGCGCGGGAGGCAGGTCTGAGGGAGAGCGAGGGGTTAATATGGCAGAACTGCCCCTCAGTTACCCCCTGACCCACTAGCACTGCCCCCAATCACACCCCCTCGGGCAGAGTCACCCCCAGACTAAATGGCACAGTCTGCCCCCCCCCCGTAACCTCAGCATTAGTAGAGCCCAACTAGTCCATCCTGTGTGCCGAGCCCATTGGGCGGTTCTGAGAGTCCCGGCCACACGGGGTTAATGCAGTGACTTGTGGCCCAGCAGTAGGCACACTGGCTCCTGTGAGTGCTTATGGGCTCAGACATTGCAGGGAGGTTCCGCCCCACCGCCCCCCCTGTAAGGGGCAGAATGTTTCAGTCGCTGAGGTTGCTGGGAGCTGTAGTTCAGCTGGGGAGCTCTCACCTTCTTGGTGCCGTACATGACCTCCATTAACTTCTCCTCGGCGTCCTGGAAGCGCTGATCCAGGAAGGAGCTGGCCTTGCGCACCAGGTTCCACATCATGTAGTTATTCAGGATCCTAGGGGGCGGGGCCAGAAAAACAAGATGGCGTCAGTTATGCTCCGAACCCTGAGCATTTGCCTCACTCTCCTGCCCCAATGCCCCCACCCAATTACCTCTTGTCGGTGGAGTTGATGAGGCCGGAGACCGCGACCAGATATTCCTTGGCATAAACCACCACCGGTTCCGACTCATTAATCGCCACGGGGTAAAACACGGTCTGCAGGAACGGCATCCAATCAACAGCCGGCACCAGGTCCTGCCGGGGGAATGGAAATCACATGACTAGAGCCACGTGCCCAAGGGTGCGGGGAGTGCGGGGAGTTGCTATACACCCACCTTGAGCTCCCCCGCCGCCATCTTGTGGTAAATCTGCTCCTCGTCCCGCCGCTTCTCCTGGGGGATGGTGATGTTGGCCAGGGTGGTCTCAAAGTCCAGGATCTCCTGCATCTGCTCCCGGGTGGAGTTCTCCGCACCCCCCAGCAGCACCCCCAGTTGGATCATGAAGTTTAAATACCCTGTGAGCACCTGGGGGAGAAGGGCAGGTCCTGAGGGGGAATTTCCAACCAATCAGCTCAGAGAGGAGCAGAGGGAGGAGCCACTTACCTTCTCATTCTCAGTCTTGTTGAGGTAAAATTCCCGAGAGGGCAACCCCAGGCCCGACTGGTCTATCTGGGGAGGAAGGTACTGGGGGTTAAGGGGGCCACACACTATACCCTAATATTCCCATCACTGGGCCCTGGGGCCAATCAGTCACATGACAATGTAGGAGATAGGCGGGGTCTCAGCAAGGGCTGCATTCAAAAGTCGCAGAGACGGAAGGAGTTGGGTGGAGCCAGAAAGGGAGGGACTTGGGCGGAGTCAGGCTTGGGCAGAGCTGGGCTACAGAAAAGGTGGGACTTGGGCGGAGTCAGGCTTGGGCGGAGCCAGGCTACAGAGAGGGAGGGACTTGGGCAGAGCCAGGCTACAGAGAGGGAGGGACTTGGGCAGAGCCAGGCTACAGAGAGGGTGGGGGTGGGGCAGAGGCAGGCTAGAGAGAGGGTGGGGCTTGGGCAGAGGCAGGCTACAGAGAGGGTGGGGCTTGGGCAGAGGCAGGCTACAGAGAGGGAGGGACTTGGGCAGAGGCAGGCTACAGAGAGGGTGGGGCTTGGGCAGAGCCAGGCTACAGAGAGGGTGGGACTTGGGCGGAGCCAGGCAACAGAGAGGGTGGGACTTGGGCAGAGGCAGGCTACAGAGACGGTGGGGCTTGGGTGGAGCCAGGCAACAGAGAGGGTGGTACTTGGGCGGAGCCAGGCAACAGAGAGGGTGGTACTTGGGCGGAGCCAGGCAACAGAGACGGTGGGGCTTGGGTGGAGCCAGGCAACAGAGAGGGTGGGGCTTGGGCGGAGCCAGGCTACAGAGGGTAGGAGGAGGGTACAATTTGCCCCGCCCATACTCACCTGGATAACATTGCTATTGGAGTTCTTGGAGTCGGCGCTGACGAAGACAGAGAAGAAGGGGGAGGTCCGGTAATGGGCAGTCACCAACTGCAGAGTCTCCTGGAAGTTGTCTCTGTCCCACGGGCCGGTGATGGCCCAGCCCCCGAGCTGGAAAGCAAAATCAGATTTCCCATGATCCCCAGTGGCCACTGGCACTCTCGCTATCCAGCCATATTGCCCTTTCATGGAGCCACCTGGGGCAATAGAATTTCCCACACACAGACAGAAAGGTCCCTCGGGGGCGGTACTAAGTGCCAGCCCATGAACAAATCCTCCAGCCCCCCACTGATTGGTCCGTGCAATGGTGACCTCACCTTCTGGATCAGATCCTGCAGGGGTTTGGCCCCGAGCTCCTCGATCTTGGTCTCATTCATACAGGCCTGGAAGTAGCGCTGGGCCTTGCGTTCTGCCGTGCTGTTTGTCTCTATGGTGGAGTTCTCTGTAAGGGCGGAACCACACATACGGGTCTCAGTTGTGGGGGGGGGGGGGGCCCTGTGGGTCCAACTAGACTTTATCCTTAGGGAACAAGATGGATCCGGTGCCAAATCCCCTTTATGTGATGTGGTCTCGGCGGCTAAAATTCTCTAAATATTTATGGAATCTCCCCCCCCCCCAAATATGTGAGCGCAGCCCCCAGCGTGGGAAAGAGGCGGCTCCCCACAACTCACTAATGATATTCATGTAACCCCCCCACCCAGTGTGAAAAGTGGGTCACAGTCGCACCACCGGGTGCCAAATACTGAGCCACAGGGTGCGGGGGGGGGCACTAATTAGAACTGGGACAGAGGCAACTGCTGGGGGGTCTGGCCTCAGAGAGAGGGGGCCCCTCACTACTCCAACAGATGGCGGGGGGGGAGCATAACCCAGAATTCCCTCCCAGCTACCTGGGCACAGGGTCATGACATGCCTCTTACTCGCACCCCGGCCCCCCCAACACCCTGACCCCCCCCAACCCCCCCACACCCCGGCCCCCCTTGCACGCACCCAGCAGATGCTTCATGGTCGCCTGGTTGTGCTCCCACAGCTCGTTGAAGGTGCCCCAGCGCGAGTGCCCATCTGGAACTGGGTTGCCTTTGATCCAGCCCCCACACGAGTACTGGTAGAAGTCCTGGCACGGATCCGCCGACCGGTCGAGGGAGCGAAGAATGGAGCTGGTGACGGAGATGCACGACTCGGACAGACAGACGCGGTGACCTGGAGCAGAACCAATGAAGAGCCGATGAGCCCAATGATCCAACTGCACCAGAGCCCCGCCCTCCCCCAGGTGGCACTTACTGTTCCCCCCCTCCCCCAGGTGGCACACTGTTCCCCCCCCTCCCCCAGGTGGCACTTACTGTCCCCTCCCCCAGGTGGCACTCTGTTCCCCCCCCTCCCCCAGGTGGCACTTACTGTCCCCTCCCCCAGGTGGCACTCTGTTCCCCCCTCCCCCAGGTGGCACTCTGTTCCCCCCCTCCCCCAGGTGGCACTCTGTTCCCCCCCTCCCCCAGGTGGCACTCTGTTCCCCCCCCTCCCCCAGGTGGCACTTACTGTCCCCTCCCCCAGGTGGCACTCTGTTTCCCCCCCTCCCCCAGGTGGCACTCTGTTCCCCCCTCCCCAGGTGGCACTCTGTTCCCCCCCCTCCCCCAGGTGGCACTTACTGTCCCCTCCCCCAGGTGGCACTCTGTTCCCCCCCTCCCCCAGGTGGCACTTACTGTCCCCCCTGCCCTCCCCCAGGTGGCACTTACTGTTCCCCCCGCCCTCCCCCAGGTGGCACTTACTGTTCCCCCCGCCCCCCCCAGGTGGCACTTACTGTTACCCCCCCTCCCCCAGGTGGCACTTACTGTTCCCCCCGCCCTCCCCCAAGTGGCACTTACTGTTACCCCCCCCCTCCCCAGTTGGCACTTACTGTCCCCTCCCCCAGGTGGCACTCTGTTCCCCCCTCCCCAGGTGGCACTTACTGTCCCCCCGCCCTCCCCCAGGTGGCACTTACTGTTCCCCCCGCCCTCCCCCAGGTGGCACTTACTGTTCCCCCGCCCTCCCCCAGGTGGCACTTACTGTTCCCCCCGCCCCCCCCCAGGTGGCACTTACTGTTCCCCCCGCCCCCCCCCAGGTGGCACTTACTGTTCCCCCCCTCCCCCAGGTGGCACTTACTGTTCCCCCCGCCCTCCCCCAGGTGGCACTTACTGTTACCCCCCCTCCCCCAGTTGGCACTTACTGTTCCCCCCGCCCTCCCCCAGGTGGCACTTACTGTTCCCCCTGCCCTCCCCCAGGTGGCACTTACTGTCCCCCCCGCCCTCCCCCAGGTGGCACTTACTGTTCCCCCCGCCCTCTCCCAGGTGGCACTTACTGTTCCCCCCGCCCTCCCCCAGGTGGCACTTACTGTTCCCCCCGCCCTCCCCCAGGTGGCACTTACTGTCCCCCCCGCCCTCCCCCAGGTGGCACTTACTGTTCCGGTACTGCAGTGACAGCGCCAGCAGACACATAAACAGCCCAAGCGACAGCAGCACCACCAGAACCAGCAGTCTCTTCTCTACGTGTGTCCTCTCGGCCCAACAGCCGCTCCGGGGCCGCACTCCTCGCAGGTTCACCTACGGGTTCAACCCAATACATTACCAGGGGGGGGCAGCATTCACCTACGGGCACTGGAGAGTAATTAACCAGCACCCGGTGCCAGAGCCTGTAGGAAGCGCCAGACAATGAGAGGAAGTCGGGTCGGCACTGGGCAGAACATGCCAGAACCTCTCGGAACTCTGAGAACATTCCTGGGATGTTTCACTCTGCGCTGCCAGGGACCTTAGATTGTAAGCTCACTGGGGCAGGGACTGATGGGAATGGGATAGGGGCCTTAGATTGTAAGCTCACTGGGGCAGGGACTGATGGGAATGGGATAGGGGCCTTAGATTGTAAGCTCACTGGGGCAGGGACTGATGGGAATGGGATAGGGACCTTAGATTGTAAGCTCACTGGGGCAGGGGCTGATGGGAATGGGATAGGGGCCTTAGATTGTAAGCTCACTGGGGCAGGGACTGATGGGAATGGGATAGGGACCTTAGATTGTAAGCTCACTGGGGCAGGGACTGATGGGAATGGGATAGGGACCTTAGATTGTAAGCTCACTGGGGCAGGGACTGATGGGAATGGGATAGGGACCTTAGATTGTAAGCTCACTGGGGCAGGGACTGATGGGAATGGGATAGGGGCCTTAGATTGTAAGCTCACTGGGGCAGGGACTGATGGGAATGGGATAGGGACCTTAGAGTGTAAGCTCACTGGGGCAGGGACTGATGGGAATGGGATAGGGACCTTAGATTGTAAGCTCACTGGGGCAGGGACTGATGGGAATGGGATAGGGACCTTAGAGTGTAAGCTCACTGGGGCAGGGGCTGATGGGAATGGGATAGAGACCTTAGATTGTAAGCTCACTGGGGCAGGGGCTGATGGGAATGTGGTAGGGACCTTAGATTGTAAGCTCACTGGGGCAGGGACTGATGGGAATGTGGTAGGGACCTTAGATTGTAAGCTCACTGGGGCAGGGACTGATGGGAATGGGATAGGGACCTTAGATTGTAAGCTCACTGGGGCAGGGACTGATGGGAATGGGATAGGGACCTTAGATTGTAAGCTCACTGGGGCAGGGACTGATGGGAATGGGATAGGGACCTTAGATTGTAAGCTCACTGGGGCAGGGACTGATGGGAATGGGATAGGGACCTTAGATTGTAAGCTCACTGGGGCAGGGGCTGATGGGAATGGGATAGGGACCTTGGATTGTAAGCTCACTGGGGCAGGGGCTGATGGGAATGGGATAGGGACCTTAGATTGTAAGCTCACTGGGGCAGGGGCTGATGGGAATGGGATAGGGACCTTAGATTGTAAGCTCACTGGGGCAGGGGCTGATGGGAATGGGATAGGGACCTTAGACTGTAAGCTCACTGGAATTATCAAAGCCACAGTTCACTTGCCAAGCTGCTCCCACAGGTCTTCTATTGTGCATCCTAATTCAGCAGGAACAGCCCCCTAAGTTTGCTCATAGCCTGTACAGAGAGATACCATAAAACTATGGCACATAGGGATTCCCCTGTACTAAGCACAATTCAGCAGGAACAGCCCCCTAAGTTTGCCCATAGCCTGTACAGAGAGATACCATAAAACTATGGCACATAGGGATTCCCCTGTACTAAGCACAATTCAGCAGGAACAGCCCCCTAAGTTTGCCCATAGCCTGTACAGAGAGATTCCATAAAACTATGGCACATAGGGATTCCCCTGTACTAAGCACAATTCAGCAGGAACAGCCCCCTAAGTTTGCCCATAGCCTGTACAGAGAGATTCCATAAAACTATGGCACATAGGGATTCCCCTGTACTAAGCACAATTCAGCAGGAACAGCCTCCTAAGTTTGCCCATAGCCTGTACAGAGAGATACCATAAAACTATGGCACATAGGGATTCCCCTGTACTAAGCACAATTCAGCAGGAACAGCCCCCTAAGTTTGCTCATAGCCTGTACAGAGAGATACCATAAAACTATGGCACATAGGGATTCCCCTGTACTAAGCACAATTCAGCAGGAACAGCCCCCTAAGTTTGCCCATAGCCTGTACAGAGAGATACCATAAAACTATGGCACATAGGGATTCCCCTGTACTAAGCACAATTCAGCAGGAACAGCCCTCATGACACACCCAAGGGGCAACTTGCTCAAAAGCTCAGCCGGGGCCAGTACTGCCGGTTTGGCTAGTAACAAAGGCCAAGTAGCACTGATACAACAATAGCTTCTGAACAGAAGATACAAGTGCCCCCCCCCCCCATCCCTGCAGTGGCCCCCAAGCTAAAACTACATGAGCCAATGGGCAAACCCAATCTGAGCACCTACACATGCGCCACATCCACCTCCCTAACAGCTACTGCCCCCCCAGGGCACATTCCCACACTTCCTGCCCCCCCAGCACAGACACAGCTCAGATATCCCTGCCTGACACCGGAGGAATGTGCTGCTTATTGTGTCGCACTCCCTCTCACATTCCGGGATTCCTCACTCCCAGCATGCACCTCTGCCTGACACCAGAGCTCACACTCACCCACTGCCCCCCCCCCAACACTGCAGCAGATCAGGGCTACATTACACCCCCCCCCCCAGGGGGGTCACAGGGGGTATCTGCTTGCAGGTGTCACAGAAACCACCAGATGGCGCACTAGTGGGAGGGGACAGCAGGGTGAGACCAGGCGTCCAATCAGATCCTTGTAATCATCTGTATCTGTTTATATGGCGTCACCTGTGTACTCAGCACCCGCATACAGGGCAACAAGCGCCTTCCCCACAGAGCTTGCAATCTGTTTGTGCAGGTAACTTACAGGCACTGACATTAGGGGAACAGTGCCCAGCCTGAAGGCCAGTTAGGGGGGGATTTGGGGCGAGTGCTTATTTGTGCCCTGGGTACCCCTGGAACTATAGCGGGGTGACTGTTACCCCAATGTTTCTATATATCTGTAACCTTGTTATGGGCTAAGGGGGCCCAGCCTGAAGGCCAGTTAGGGGGGGATTTGGGGTGCTTATTTGTGCCCTGGGTACCCCTGGAACTATAGCGGGGTGACTGTTACCCCAATGTTTCTATATATCTGTAACCTTGTTATGGGCTAAGGGGGCCCAGCCTGAAGGCCAGTTAGGGGGGATTTGGGGTGAGTGCTTATTTGTGCCCTGGGTACCCCTGGAACTATAGCGGGGTGACTGTTACCCCAATGTTTCTATATATCTGTAACCTTGTTATGGGCTAAGGGGGCCCAGCCTGAAGGCCAGTTAGGGGGGATTTGGGGTGAGTGCTTATTTGTGCCCTGGGTACCCCTGGAACTATAGCGGGGTGACTGTTACCCCAATGTTTCTATATATCTGTAACCTTGTTATGGGCTAAGGGGGCCCAGCCTGAAGGCCAGTTAGGGGGGGATTTGGGGTGAGTATTTGTGCCCTGGGTACCCCTGGAACTATAGCGGGGTGACTGTTACCCCAATGTTTCTATATATCTGTAACCTTGTTATGGGCTAAGGGGGCCCAGCCTGAAGGCCAGTTAGGGGGGGATTTGGGGTGCTTATTTGTGCCCTGGGTACCCCTGGAACTATAGCAGGGTGACTGTTACCCAAATGTTTCTATATATCTGTAACCTTGTTAAGGGCTAAGGGGGCCCAGCCTGAAGGCCAGTTAGGGGGGGATTTGGGGTGAGTGCTTATTTGTGCCCTGGGTACCCCTGGAACTATAGCAGGGTGACTGTTACCCCAATGTTTCTATATATCTGTAACCTTGTTATGGGCTAAGGGGGCCCAGCCTGAAGGCCAGTTAGGGGGGGATTTGGGGTGAGTGCTTATTTGTGCCCTGGGTACCCCTGGAACTATAGCGGGGTGACTGTTACCCCAATGTTTCTATATATCTGTAACCTTGTTATGGGCTAAGGGGGCCCAGCCTGAAGGCCAGTTAGGGGGGGATTTGGGGTGAGTGCTTATTTGTGCCCTGGGTACCCCTGGAACTATAGCGGGGTGACTGTTACCCCAATGTTTCTATATATCTGTAACCTTGTTATGGGCTAAGGGGGCCCAGCCTGAAGGCCAGTTAGGGGGGGGATTTGGGGTGAGTGCTTATTTGTGCCCTGGGTACCCCTGGAACTATAGTGGGGTGACTGTTACCCCAATGTTTCTATATATCTGTAACCTTGTTATGGGCTAAGGGGGCCCAGCCTGAAGGCCAGTTAGGGGGGGATTTGGGGTGAGTGCTTATTTGTGCCCTGGGTACCCCTGGAACTATAGCAGGGTGACTGTTACCCCAATGTTTCTATATATCTGTAACCTTGTTATGGGCTAAGGGGGCCCAGCCTGAAGGCCAGTTAGGGGGGGATTTGGGGTGAGTGCTTATTTGTGTCCTGGGTACCCCTGGAACTATAGCGGGGTGACTGTTACCCCAATGTTTCTATATATCTGTAACCTTGTTATGGGCTAAGGGGGCCCAGCCTGAAGGCCAGTTAGGGGGGGATTTGGGGTGAGTGCTTATTTGTGCCCTGGGTACCCCTGGAACTATAGCGGGGTGACTGTTACCCCAATGTTTCTATATATCTGTAACCCTGTTATGGGCTAAGGGGGCCCAGCCTGAAGGCCAGTTAGGGGGGGATTTGGGGTGAGTGCTTATTTGTGCCCTGGGTACCCCTGGAACTATAGCGGGGTGACTGTTACCCCAATGTTTCTATATATCTGTAACCTTGTTATGGGCTAAGGGGGCCCAGCCTGATGGCCAGTTAGGGGGGGGATTTGGGGTGAGTGCTTATTTGTGCCCTGGGTACCCCTGGAACTATAGCGGGGTGACTGTTACCCCAATGTTTCTATATATCTGTAACCTTGTTATGGGCTAAGGGGGCCCAGCCTGAAGGCCAGTTAGGGGGGGATTTGGGGTGAGTGCTTATTTGTGCCCTGGGTACCCCTGGAACTATAGCGGGGTGACTGTTACCCCAATGTTTCTATATATCTGTAACCTTGTTATGGGCTAAGGGGGCCCAGCCTGAAGGCCAGTTAGGGGGGGATTTGGGGTGCTTATTTGTGCCTTGGGTACCCCTGGAACTATAGCGGGGTGACTGTTACCCCAATGTTTCTATATATCTGTAACCTTGTTATGGGCTAAGGGGGCCCAGCCTGAAGGCCAGTTAGGGGGGGATTTGGGGTGAGTGCTTATTTGTGCCCTGGGTACCCCTGGAACTATAGCGGGGTGGCAGTTACAAGCCATGGGGTGATAGAATAAATGGGGTATAAATCAGAGTGAGGGTTGGGGGCTTTAGGGCTCTGGCACACGGGGAGATCAGTCGCCCGCTCACGAGTCTTTTTCGGCGATTTCGGGAAATCGCGCCGCCGCGTGTGCCATCCCGCCGGCGACTTACATGTTCGCCGGTGGGATGGCGGGTCATGACAACTCGGGGAGATTAGTTGCCCGCGAACATGGAGTTTTGTCGCGGGCGACTAATTTCCCCGTGTGCCAGAGCCCTTAGGGGCATAGAAGGGAGGGGCCACTAATAGGATGGGGGGCAAAGTCCCTGTCTCACCCAGGTTTCCTCCCCCCAGGTAAAGAGATTAAGGTCCCAGCCCTAATTACCTGGGAGATATATGAAGTAACCCTGCTGATCCCCTGGTGGGACAGGTTGGGGGGGGTTGGACAGGTTGGGGGTGGGTCACACAGGTTGGGGGGGTGGGACAGGTTGGGGGGGGTGGGACAGGTTGGGGGTGGGTCACACAGGTTGGGGGGGTGGGACAGGTTGGGGGGGGTCACAGACAGGCCTGAGCCCAGGCTTATCCCACATTATCACAGGGACAGACCAAGGCAGCTGGATGAGAGACCAATGGGATGAAGCCTGCAGGGAGTTTCTGGCCCAACCAATCAGTCACCAGGAAGGGAAGGGGGCGCAGGTTTATGGGACTCCCCAACACTTCCATGTGGCTCCCTAAAGGGCAGATAAACCCTACAGAGATACATATAATCCCTGCCATTGCTGGGGGGTGGGACAATATCCTCACAAACACGGACCCCCACGTGGGGCCTAGGGACAGAGCAATATGGCAGCTCCCACCCACACACAATCCCACACTCACTATTAAAGGGGAAATACACTCACATTTTAGGATAAAAACAAGGGATTATGCTCCTCCCACAACCATATTGCGAAATCTGCAGAGGGGACGGGGATTCACCCTACAAACCTGCCCTCCTGCCCCCATCAGGGGCCCAGCCGGGGGCCCCACACTTACCTGGAGCCCGTTGGGATAGACCTCTCCTTCCCCGAGGGAATCCACCAGGTCCTCCTCGTCCAGCGTGGCCCTCTTGTACGCAGACATCTGAAAGGTGAAATGTCCCACAGATTCTCTTAGCGCCTCCATTCCCAGCAGCCAATGGGGGGCCCCGATCCCTCACCTCTCCCGCCTATTTCCTACCCAGCAGCCCCCCTGGAACATTACAGACACAGGGGGTCCCCCTGCAGTTTCCTACAAGTCAGTGACAAGAGGCAATAAGGGGCTCCCTAGGGGACTCTCACTGGCTGGGGGGCTACTACGGGGGGCATGGGGGCTACAAAGGCAAGCGGTGGCCCCGGCTGTATTTGGGGCCCACATTCCAGGGCAGGGATTGGGCAGAAATGAGGGTAAAGTTTTCATGTCGCTCCCTTCTCTCAGCAACTCTTAGCCCCTCCCCCCTTCCATTATTTAGTGTTTGGGGTGGGGCTCAACCACTGAGAGACAGGGAGGGGGGAGGAGAGGCTTCCACTGTTAACCCCTGGTGCCCTGACTCCTGGTATTAACCCTCTGCAGCCCAGAGCTAGAAACAACATGTAGGATCCCCATCAACCAGACCCATTTAATCCCATTTAAACCCTTGGCCCCCAAATATCAACCACTTGGGCACCCTGTGCCCCCCTAAACCAGCCATTCCACCCCCAGTGTAACCCCATGTATCCTAGTCATTTAAGCCCCAGTGTAACCCCAAGTATCACAGTATCTGGTTGCTAGGGTCCAAATGACCTTAGCAACCAGAGAGTGGTTCGGATGAGAGACAGGAATATGAATAGGGGAGGAGTTGAATAGAAAGATAAGGAATAAAAAGTAACAACAACAATAAAACTGGAGCCTCACAGAGCAATAGGGTTTGGCTGCCGGGGTCAGTGACCCCCATTTGGAAGCTGTAACGAGTCATCCGAAGAAAGCAAATAATTAAAAAACTATAAAAAATAATGAAGACCAATTGAAAAGTTGCTTAGAATTGGCCTAACTAAAAGGTGAACCTCCTCTAAGTTACATTTCAGGGCCGAGCAGACACCGACCAATAGGAATCCCAGTTACATTTCTCCCTTATTTACTTCCCCTTTGTATTTGCCGTGGGATCCCCATGCTCCTGTGCAGCAGTGCGAGGGTTAACGGGCTGCACCCTGCCCTGCGGGTCGGTACTTGTGGGCGCAACCCTGTATAGGGAAACACTGGTTCTGATCCGTTACACGGCAAACACCCCGTGGGCAGCAAATCTCACAGCTGCCCCTAAACAACTACCCTGGGGCAGAACTGCACAAAGCAGCCCAGGGAAGGGTTAATGGGACCCCCCCCCCCCACTATACACACAGGGATATGAGAATCAGTTCTGCGCCTCCCACTTCCGCACCTGCACCCCCCAAGCAGAACCGCAACTCCCTGCACCTGCCACAAACATCTGCATTTCTCTTAATGGGCGGAGCCAGCCCGTCACATGGGGCGGATCCTAATCTGTGGCGCTGTCCCAATAGAACCCTTTGGGGAACCAGGGGCCCCTGGCTGGTACTGGGGGGAAGTGGAACTACAGGGTCAGGCTCCAGGCCCCTAAGAAGGCAGATACAGATAAACTACAACTCCCAGCTTGCACCTTGGCAGCTCAGACTCACTACACAATCTGATTGGTGCCTTTATGGGACCCAATCAGCCCCCAGTTACCGCCAGGGGCCCCTATCTCTCTATATGGGGGCCAAGCAACCCCTGGACACGTATGGCCCCAGGGCCACAGACTGAATCTCCCCTGTTATTGGCCAGACGTGTTCCCGCTCGGCGGGGGCCCCGGATAACAGCAGATTAATAAGCAAATGAGCGGCTTATGGGCAAAATAATCCCCACAGGTTGTTACATTAATCCCTCAGTGGGATCCTAAAGGGGAACTTAACCCAAACAGATTAAACTTCTAGCATCTCTGTAGGGTTACTAATAAAGGGGCGAGGGGCCCCCACAGCAGCCATCTCTGTAGGGTTACTAATAAAGGGGTGAGGGGCCCCCACAGCAGCCATCTCTGTAGGGTTACTAATAAAGGGGTGAGGGGCCCCCACAGCAGCCATCTCTGTAGGGTTTCTAATAAAGGGGTGAGGGGCCCCCACAGCAGCCATCTCTGTAGGGTTACTAATAAAGGGGTGGGGGGCCCCCACAGCAGCCATCTCTGTAGGGTTTCTAATAAAGGGGTGGGGGGCCCCCACAGCAGCCATCTCTGTAGGGTTACTAATAAAGGGGTGGGGGGCCCCCACAGCAGCCATCTCTGTAGGGTTACTAATAAAGGGGTGGGGGGCCCCCACAGCAGCCATCTCTGTAGGGTTTCCACAGGTGGGGGATGCCATACTGACTAGAACCTCACTTCCTGGTTATGCACCGAGCAGGAAGTAACGGCTGCAACGGAAAAGGCTTCCCCCAATAAACAACAAATTGTTTCCCCCTCAGGAAACACAAAGCCCCGCCCATCCAGTCTTGGGGTAACCACGAGTATTTAGGGGTTTCAGTTGGGGGTTCCCTCGCTCTCTCAGTACCTCTGCTCTGGGGGGCTTCTCCCTATGATACACCTCCAAGCAAGCCGCCTCAGCACCTAAACACTACAACTCCCAGCAGTCTCTGAAGGCCCCTGGCTGCAGTTCAGAAGACAGAGCCGGAGGCTGAGGAATTGCTATGGCGCCGCCCTACTGCCCAAACAGTCCGAGGCTCTTGGCTCCCAGAGAGGAGGGCAAACAGGGCTGCTGCTGCCACTGCTGGTGTATAACTGCGCCCTGCTATGGGATGTACCAAGCCCCTGCGCTGCAGCCTATTTACTGCCCCCCGGGGGTACAAACAGCAACCTAAACATTCCAAGGCCAGCAGGGAATGCTGGGAACTGTAGTTTACAATGTGGATATTTGCTGTTCAACTCCCAGCACCCTGGCCGGTACCCACAGGAATTTAGCAATGGGCTTTTTAAATCCGTGACAGTTGGGCCACAGCCATTGGCTAGCACCAACCCACTAAGCTCTATAGACCCCTAGTGACCCTCTGAATGTTAAACTACAACAATATTCAGTTGTAACATAGAGCTTTACTTCCCCTTTAAAACATACCCTCCCCCTCCCCTGCAATTAGACACCTAGAGTAATTTCACCTAATTGGTCTCCTTAGGCTTTCAGGCCATTATAGGTGAGGAGCTGGAGGGCCGCAGATACGCAGATCCTGCTGTGACAATTACAGACAGAACTGGCCTATAGAGTGCAGCAAATGTTACAGAACCATGTGCCCTATAGAAGGCAGAGCCTCTAAACCACCCTGTTTCCTTCTTGGGGGGTACTTGGTACCTCCAACTATTGCCCCCGAACCTGCCCCCCCGTTCAGCAAACACACAGGCAGGATTCCCCGCACCAACAGCTGTCTCAGTGCAACTCCCCGCACCTCACACGGCTCTCTGAGCCCCACCCACAATCTGACACGGCGCCGCCCACAGACTGGGATTAAGGGCATGAAATAGAATTACCCCAGTGACACACTTAATCCCATTACCCATCAGCCCATCCCCCTAAATATAGCCCCCGACACTCGGCCAATAGAGAGAGGCCTTGGTGTTCCCTTGGTTCCACAAGGCCAGCAGTCCCTAAACTACACTTCCCAGCATGCACAGCTAGCAGCACCCCAGCGTGGCACCGTTACAAAGGTAGAGAATGTCAGCCATAAAGCAGGGCAGGACTGCTGCAATGTAAGGGAAGGATGGAGGACACACACAGAGTGAGGGAATTTTGTAATAAAAGAAAATTGGATTGACAGGCCCTCAGGCTGGCCCCTTCTCCTGCCCAACATGGTGCCCGCTCTTACCATACAGGCACATCCTCTGCCAATCAGGAGCGGCCCTGTCTGTATCCCAGGCACCCAGACCCACCCAATAGCCACATCCAGCCAATTATAGGAGACCATGTTGCCAAGTTGGCTCAGTTCTGCCCCATGGGCCCCCGTTTGGCCCTTGTGTGGCCCTAAGGGAAATGTAGTCTTTTATAAACAGGATGTTTGAACTCCCCTTTATAGATCCCAAAGGATTCTGGGAGTAGTTACTTCGTTGTCTCATAGCCGGGGGGGCAACACCGACACTCAAACACCCACCCATATGAGCCCCCCTGCCTCTACCCTGCCTGCCAGCCAATCAGGCACTGAGAATCTACACTCACTCCCAGCACTGATACCCTGCCTGCCAGCCAATCAGGCACTGAGAATCCACACTCACTCCCAGCACTGATACCCTGCCTGCCAGCCAATCAGGCACTGAGAATCTACACTCACTCCCAGCACTGATACCCTGCCTGCCAGCCAATCAGGCACTGAGAATCTACACTCACTCCCAGCACTGATACCCTGCCTGCCAGCCAATTAGGTACTGAGAATCTACACTCACTCCCAGCACTGATACCCTGCCTGCCAGCCAATCAGGCACTGAGAATCTACACTCACTCCCAGCACTGATACCCTGCCTGCCAGCCAATCAGGTACTGAGAATCTACACTCACTCCCAGCACTGATACCCTGCCTGCCAGCCAATCAGGCACTGAGAATCTACACTCACTCCCAGCACTGATACCCTGCCTGCCAGCCAATCAGGTACTGAGAATCTACACTCACTCCCAGCACTGATACCCTGCCTGCCAGCCAATCAGGTACTGAGAATCTACACTCACTCCCAGCACTGATACCCTGCCTGCCAGCCAATCAGATACTGAGAATCCACACTCACTCCCAGCACTGATACTCTGCCTGCCAGCCAATCAGATACTGAGAATCTACACTCACTCCCAGCACTGATACCCTGCCTGCCAGCCAATCAGGTACTGAGAATCTACACTCACTCCCAGCACTGATACCCTGCCTGCCAGCCAATCAGGCACTGAGAATCTACACTCACTCCCAGCACTGATACCCTGCCTGCCAGCCAATCAGGCACTGAGAATCTACACTCACTCCCAGCACTGATACCCTGCCTGCCAGCCAATCAGGTACTGAGAATCTACACTCACTCCCAGCACTGATACCCTGCCTGCCAGCCAATCAGGTACTGAGAATCTACACTCACTCCCAGCACTTATACTCTGCCTGCCAGCCAATCAGGCACTGAGAATCCACACTCACTCCCAGCACTGATACCCTGCCTGCCAGCCAATCAGGTACTGAGAATCTACACTCACTCCCAGCACTGATACCCTGCCTGCCAGCCAATCAGGTACTGAGAATCTACACCTGCAAGATCCTTAAATGCCTCTGGCACAGGGGGAGCCCAAGGGCTTATCCCTCCCTCACAGGAACCCAAGGCTCCCAGCCGGCCAGCCCCCCGAGTGAGACAGGAGGACCCCAACCAAACAACTCTGTGCTGCCCCATGTACCCCAAGCCATTATATACCCCCTGTATACTGCCCAGCCCAGCCCATATACCCCCCCATACTGCGCTGCTGGGAGAGTTGCCCCGGGGGTACGTACCGGTCGGGCCGGGGAGAGTCAGTGTAGGGAGCGACCAGAGAGCAGCACCCACCAGCCTGAGGGAGACTGACAGCCACACCGGCCAATGGGCACAGGGAGAGGGGATAACCTAGCAGCTCGGCCAATGATGAACAGGGGCGGGGCAAGGACCTTCCTTTAACCCCTGAGTGCCCAGCGGGGGCGGCAATGTCCGCAGGAAGAGGCAGGGGCTTCTCGGAAAAGAGACAGGGTCCGGGGCAGAAAGTGGGAACCGAGGGGGTCACTTACCGGGCACTTACCGGGCAGGGTTGCTTTGCTGTGAGAGGAGTGCGGAATTCTGGGATTGGTATTTCTCTTACCCTGTGTGGCGCTGGCATTTTATATGGTTGCTAGGGATTTATTACACTGGCAACCCAGGGGCAGTCTGGGAAAGTTAACTGGAGATGAGTAGGATAAGCCTTAGTCTATAAAAGGGGCAGGTTAGCAAGGGCCAGAATAATGCCCCCTAGTAGGGCAGTTGCTCGAATGGCCCCTCTGTAACCTACCGTGTACCTACAGCTTCCCCTTTATACTGAGCTGGGGGGGGTACAGGGGCTGAGCTGGGGGGGTACAGGGGCTGAGCTGGGGGGGTACAGGGGCTGAGCTGGGGGGGGTACAGGGGCTGAGCTGGGGGGGGGGTACAGGGGCTGAGCTGGGGGGGGTACAGGGGCTGAGCTGGGGGGGGGGTACAGGGGCTGAGCTGGGGGGGGTACAGGGGCTGAGCTGGGGGGTACAGGGGCTGAGCTGGGGGGGGTACAGGGGCTGAGCTGGGGGGGGGTACAGGGGCTGAGCTGGGGGGTACAGGGGCTGAGGGGTACAGGGGCTGAGGGGTACAGGGGCTGAGGGGTACAGGGGCTGAGCTGGGGGGTACAGGGGCTGAGCTGGGGGGGTACAGGGGCTGAGCTGGGGGGGTACAGGGGCTGAGCTGGGGGGGTACAGGGGCTGAGCTGGGGGGGGGTACAGGGGCTGAGCTGGGGGGGGTACAGGGGCTGAGCTGGGGGGGTACAGGGGCTGAGCTGGGGGGGGTACAGGGGCTGAGCTGGGGGGGGTACAGGGCGCTGGGGGGGTACAGGGGCTGAGCTGGGGGGTACAGGGGCTGAGCTGGGGGGGTACAGGGGCTGAGCTGGGGGGGTACAGGGGCTGAGCTGGGGGGGTACAGGGGCTGAGCTGGGGGGTACAGGGGCTGAGGGGTACAGGGGCTGAGCTGGGGGGTACAGGGGCTGAGCTGGGGGGGTACAGGGGCTGAGCTGGGGGGGTACAGGGGCTGAGCTGGGGGGGTACAGGGGCTGAACTGGGGGGGGTACAGGGGCTGAACTGGGGGGGGTACAGGGGCTGAACTGGGGGGGGTACAGGGGCTGAACTGGGGGGGGGTACAGGGGCTGAGCTGGGGGGGGTACAGGGGCTGAGCTGGGGGGGTACAGGGGCTGAGCTGGGGGGGTACAGGGGCTGAGCTGGGGGGGTACAGGGGCTGAGCTGGGGGGGTACAGGGGCTGAGCTGGGGGGGTACAGGGGCTGAGCTGGGGGGGTACAGGGGCTGAGCTGGGGGGGTACAGGGGCTGAGCTGGGGGGGTACAGGGGCTGAGCTGGGGGGTACAGGGGCTGAGCTGGGGGGGTACAGGGGCTGAGCTGGGGGGGGTACAGGGGCTGAGCTGGGGGGGGTACAGGGGCTGAGCTGGGGGGGTACAGGGGCTGAGCTGGGGGGGTACAGGGGCTGAGCTGGGGGGGTACAGGGGCTGAGCTGGGGGGGTACAGGGGCTGAGCTGGGGGGGTACAGGGGCTGAGCTGGGGGGTACAGGGGCTGAGCTGGGGGGTACAGGGGCTGAGGGGTACAGGGGCTGAGGGGTACAGGGGCTGAGGGGTACAGGGGCTGAGGGGTACAGGGGCTGAGCTGGGGGGGTACAGGGGCTGAACTGGGGGGGTACAGGGGCTGAACTGGGGGGGGTACAGGGGCTGAACTGGGGGGGGTACAGGGGCTGAACTGGGGGGGGTACAGGGGCTGAACTGGGGGGGGTACAGGGGCTGAACTGGGGGGGGGTACAGGGGCTGAGCTGGGGGGGGTACAGGGGCTGAGCTGGGGGGGGTACAGGGGCTGGGGGGGTACAGGGGCTGGGGGGGTACAGGGGCTGAGCTGGGGGGGTACAGGGGCTGAGCTGGGGGGGGTACAGGGGCTGAGCTGGGGGGTACAGGGGCTGAGCTGGGGGGTACAGGGGCTGAGCTGGGGGGGGTACAGGGGCTGAGCTGGGGGGGGTACAGGGGCTGAGCTGGGGGGGGTACAGGGGCTGAGCTGGGGGGGGTACAGGGGCTGAGCTGGGGGGGGTACAGGGGCTGAGCTGGGGGGGTACAGGGGCTGAGCTGGGGGGGTACAGGGGCTGAGGGGTACAGGGGCTGAGCTGGGGGGGTACAGGGGCTGAGCTGGGGGGTACAGGGGCTGAGCTGGGGGGTACAGGGGCTGAGCTGGGGGGTACAGGGGCTGAGCTGGGGGGGTGCAGAGGAGTCAGTTTAGGTGAGGGGGGTAGTTATGCTGTGGGTTGGGGTGCAGTGGAGCTCAACTGAGCTCTGGGGGGAGGGTAATCTTTCTGCCCCGGGGGTAGATTTCCCCATTGTTCCCCCCCTGGAGCCTGTGAGTGAGTGGGACAGGAGGGCACCATTCTGCCCCGGGGGTAGATTTCCCCATTGTTCCCCCCTGCAGCCTGTGAGTGAGTGGGACAGGAGGGCACCATTCTGCCCCGGGGGTAGATTTCCCCCTGTGAGTGAGTGGGACAGGAGGGCACCATTCTGCCCCGGGGGTAGATTTCCCCCCTGTGAGTGAGTGGGACAGGAGGGCACCATTCTGCCCCGGGGGTAGATTTCCCCCCTGTGAGTGAGTGGGACAGGAGGGCACCATTCTGCCCCGGGGTAGATTTCCCCCCTGTGAGTGAGTGGAACGGCCCCTGTTTGGGCCCCACAGCTCAGGCCTCTGTATCTGCACAAACAGTGAGACGTTCCCATTCGGGCAGATAAGGGGGGGGGCAGGGAAACATAAAGAGGGAGGAGCCTCCATGTGACTTATCAGGGGAAACACTGAGTCACCCCCCCCCCCCAACACCTGTTTCCTCAGAGAAATTCTCCTCTAATCTCACGTTAAGTTCCCCTATGGGCCCAGCAGTGACTCCCGGGGGGGGGGGGGGGGTCACACACGGAAAGATCCGCTCGTTTGGCGAGGTCTCCCCAATATGGCCGCCTTGGGGGGTAACGATTGGATCTCATTGGTGGGACTGCCCCAACAACCCTATGCACCCCTAGCCCCCTGGGGTTTGTTAAAACTGGGGGGGGGTCTCGGTGTAGTTGCACCCATGGGTGGGCTTCCCCCCCCCCCATGGTGTTTCTGTTTGGCACTTCCTGTTTTGCAAAAGTTGGGGACAGAACCCCCCCCAGGTTGGGAATGGTAGTGGCCAATACAAAGCAGGACTCACACACTGTACAGACTGGCGGGGGGGGACACACAATATTGGGTGACTTTCCCAAGAGTTGGGAAGATTTGGGACCCCCCACGGTAGCAGAGGGGGGGCAGGAAGTGGGGGTGTTTGTTTAGTTGCACAAATTATCCCTTCAGTTTCAAAGGGAAGCGCAAGTGTTTTTATTAGATTTAATCTTCTCTCCGGGAGCCAAATTCCTGGGTTTATCCCCCCCCCCCACGCTCTTCTTTCACAAGTCAGGGGGGGCAGGATGGAAATCAAGGGGGGGGGGGGAAACACGGGTGGTTGGTACACATCACTTAGGTGGGGGGGTACAGGAAGTACAGAGAATCAGAGCTCTGTACCTGGGTAAGTACTGGGGGGAGATTGGATTCACTTACCCAGGGGGGGGGGGGTTCCTGTCTGACCATGGGAAAGAGAGCAGCCCAGGAGCAGGAAGTACAGAGAATCAGAGCTCTGTACCTGGGTAAGTACTGGGGGGAGATTGGATTCACTTACCCGGGGGGGGGGGGTTCCTGCCTGACCATGGGAAAGAGAGCAGCCCAGGAGCAGGAAGTACAGAGAATCAGAGCTCTGTACCTGGGTAAGTACTGGGGGGAGATTGGATTCACTTACCCAGGGGGGGGGTTCCTGTCTGACCATGGGAAAGAGAGCAGCCCAGGAGCAGGAAGTACAGAGAATCAGAGCTCTGTACCTGGGTAAGTACTGGGGGGAGATTGGATTCACTTACCCAGGGGGGGGGGGTTCCTGTCTGACCATGGGAAAGAGAGCAGCCCAGGAGCAGGAAGTACAGAGAATCAGAGCTCTGTACCCGGGTAAGTACTGGGGGGAGATTGGATTCACTTACCCAGGAGGAGATCCCTGTCTGACCATGGGAAAGAGAGCAGCCCAGGAGCAGGAAGTACAGAGAATCAGAGCTCTGTACCCGGGTAAGTACTGGGGGGAGATTGGATTCCCTTACCCAGGGGGGGTTCCTGCCTGACCATGGGAAAGAGAGCAGCCCAGGAGCAGGAAGTACAGAGAATTGGAGTGCTGTACCTGGGTAAGTACTGGGGGAGAGCTGGCTCCTCCCCTTAGCATATTAGCGATCCAGTGGGTCACAAAGCAGGATCTCTGCGCCATTATAATGGAATGAGTACTCAGGAGTAGGACTGGCTCACTGGCCACAGAGTTGTGTGGAGCTTTCTGTAACCAGTGCCTATATAACGAGGAATTCTAGCTGAACTACAGCTCCCAGAATGCACAGTCTGCCTTCCCCCCACTGGATGGATGGAGGACCCCATTGGCTCATTGATGCAGTCCTCACCCCATTAGCAGGCCCAGACTAGCAAACTATTGAGTGCTATTCTGATACCTACTGGGAGCTGCTATCTTGCTCCCTTCCCATTGTTCTGCTGATCGGCTGCTGGGGGTGAGGGGGGGGGATATCACTCCAACTTGCAGCGCAGCAGTAAAGTGTGCCTGAGTCTGAGCTTTCAGCCAGCGCTACACATTAGAACTGCTTTCAGCTAACCTATTGTTTCTCCTACTCCCATGTAACTGGAGGAGTCCCAAGCCGGACTTGGATTTCTTACTATTGAGTGCTATTCTGATACCTACTGGGAGCTGCTATCTTGCTCCCTTCCCATTGTTCTGCATGTTTTCCCATAACTGTTCCTTTACATAACTGTATTTATCTACCCCCGGGCGTACTGTTGGGTCACATGGGATAAAGGGCAAATGTGCAGCAGAAAGACACAACAAACAAACAGCAAGTTCTGCCCCAGGGCCAGGAGTACGAGGCGCCCAATGTCTGGAACACAATGTTCTATTACCAGGGGGTCACACCGCCCTCTGCTGGGGAAATGAGCTCAGAGCACCCCTTGCATTTCCTATAGACAAGTATCACACTGGGTGGGGCTTCTTCTCCCCACAGAGGTGTCTCCCCCATCTGGTGTCTCAGGGTACTGTCCTGCCATGGGTCCCAGTAGCCATGCAGTGTCCAATCAGACTGCAGCAAACAGTTTAGGTTTCCCAGGGCACTGGGAATGTGGGGCCCTCGGCACTGGGAACGTGGGGCCCTCGGCACTGGGAACGTGGGGCCCTCGGCACTGGGAACGTGGGGCCCTCGGCACTGGGAACGTGGGGCCCTCGGCACTGGGAACGTGGGGCCCTCGGCACTGGGAATGTGGGGCCCTCGGCACTGGGAATGTGGGGCCCTCGGGGGATTCTGCATTTGGGAAAAAGAAGGCAAGTGGAGATATTTGGGAGAGTCAGGAAAACGAATCCCCTTTATACAACATTGGCTTTTGTGGGTATCCGTTATGTTCTTTTCCCAAGAGCTTACAATCTATGGTTGCTTAAAGTGCCACATATACCGAGAGGGCAATCTGAAGTTTCAGACAGAAGGAAATTAGGGGAGAAAGGACAGAAGTCGTACATCCCCAACCCCTCCCACAACTTCCCAGCCCCCCCTGTAACTCCCCTTCCTTGTACCTATCTAATGTATCTGCCAGTACCACTGATTCAGGGGGGGGGGATCCCACAACTTCCCAGCCCCCCCTGTAACTCCCCTTCCTTGTACCTATCTAATGTATCTGCCAGTACCACTGATTCAGGGGGGGGGGATCCCACAACTTCCCAGCCCCCCCTGTAACTCCCCTTCCTTGTACCTATCTAATGTATCTGCCAGTACCACTGATTCAGTGGGGGATCCCACAACTTCCCAGCCCCCCCCTGTAACTCCCCTTCCTTGTACCTATCTAATATATCTGCCAGTACCACTGATTCAGGGGGGGGATCCCACAACTTCCCAGCCCCCCCTGTAACTCCCCTTCCTTGTACCTATCTAATGTATCTGCCAGTACCACTGATTCAGGGGGGGGGGATCCCACAACTTCCCAGCCCCCCTGTAACTCCCCTTCCTTGTACCTATCTAATGTATCTGCCAGTACCACTGATTCAGGGGGGGATCCCACAACTTCCCAGCCCCCCTGTAACCCCCCTTCCTTGTACCTATCTAATGTATCTGTCAGTACCACTGATTCAGGGGGGGGATCCCACAACTTCCCAGCCCCCCCTGTAACTCCCCTTCCTTGTACCTATCTAATGTATCTGCCAGTACCACTGATTCAGGGGGGGGGATCCCACAACTTCCCAGCCCCCCCTGTAACTCCCCTTCCTTGTACCTATCTAATGTATCTGCCAGTACCACTGATTCAGGGGGGGGGGATCCCACAACTTCCCAGCCCCCCCTGTAACTCCCCTTCCTTGTACCTATCTAATGTATCTGCCAGTACCACTGATTCAGGGGGGGGGGATCCCACAACTTCCCAGCCCCCCTGTAACTCCCCTTCCTTGTACCTATCTAATGTATCTGCCAGTACCACTGATTCAGGGGGGGGGATCCCACAACTTCCAGCCCCCCCCTGTAACTCCCCTTCCTTGTACCTATCTAATGTATCTGCCAGTACCACTGATTCAGGGGGGGGATCCCACAACTTCCCAGCCCCCCTGTAACTCCCCTTCCTTGTACCTATCTAATGTATCTGCCAGTACCACTGATTCAGGGGGGGGGGATCCCACAACTTCCCAGCCCCCCTGTAACTCCCCTTCCTTGTACCTATCTAATGTATCTGCCAGTACCACTGATTCAGGGGGGGGATCCCACAACTTCCCAGCCCCCCTGTAACTCCCCTTCCTTGTACCTATCTAATGTATCTGCCAGTACCACTGATTCAGGGGGGGGGATCCCACAACTTCCCAGCCCCCCCTGTAACTCCCCTTCCTTGTACCTATCTAATGTATCTGCCAGTACCACTGATTCAGGGGGGGGGATCCCACAACTTCCCAGCCCCCCCTGTAACTCCCCTTCCTTGTACCTATCTAATGTATCTGCCAGTACCACTGATTCAGGGGGGGGGGGGATCCCACAACTTCCCAGCCCCCCTGTAACTCCCCTTCCTTGTACCTATCTAATGTATCTGCCAGTACCACTGATTCAGGGGGGGGGAATCCCACAACTTCCCAGCCCCCCCTGTAACTCCCCTTCCTTGTACCTATCTAATGTATCTGCCAGTACCACTGATTCAGGGGGGGGGGATCCCACAACTTCCCAGCCCCCCTGTAATCCCCCTTCCTTGTACCTATCTAATGTATCTGCCAGTACCACTGATTCAGGGGGGGGGGATCCCACAACTTCCCAGCCCCCCTGTAACTCCCCTTCCTTGTACCTATCTAATGTATCTGCCAGTACCACTGATTCAGGGGGGGGGGATCCCACAACTTCCCAGCCCCCCCTGTAACTCCCCTTCCTTGTACCTATCTAATGTATCTGCCAGTACCACTGATTCAGGGGGGGGGGGATCCCACAACTTCCCAGCCCCCCTGTAACTCCCCTTCCTTGTACCTATCTAATGTATCTGCCAGTACCACTGATTCAGGGGGGGGGGGAGCCCACAACTTCCCAGCCCCCCTGTAACTCCCCTTCCTTGTACCTATCTAATGTATCTGCCAGTACCACTGATTCAGGGGGGGGATCCCACAACTTCCCAGCCCCCCCTGTAACTCCCCTTCCTTGTACCTATCTAATGTATCTGCCAGTACCACTGATTCAGGGGGGGATCCCACAACTTCCCAGCCCCCCCTGTAACTCCCCTTCCTTGTACCTATCTAATGTATCTGCCAGTACCACTGATTCAGGGGGGGGGGGGAGCCCACAACTTCCCAGCCCCCCTGTAACTCCCCTTCCTTGTACCTATCTAATGTATCTGCCAGTACCACTGATTCAGGGGGGGGGATCCCACAACTTCCCAGCCCCCCTGTAACCCCCCTTCCTTGTACCTATCTAATGTATCTGCCAGTACCACTGATTCAGGGGGGGGGATCCCACAACTTCCCAGCCCCCCTGTAACTCCCCTTCCTTGTACCTATCTAATGTATCTGCCAGTACCACTGATTCAGGGGGGGGGATCCTACCCCCCCTTAACTGCCCCTTCCCCAGTGTAACCAATCCCAACTGGGCCAGCCTTTCCCCATAACTGAGCCCATTCCCTTTATCAGCTTAGTCGCTCTTCCCTGTACTTTCTCTATTTCATTACTGCCCCCCCCCTTATATATTTATATATAGTGACCCCCCCTTAACTGCCCCCCCCCCCCAGTGTAACCAATCCCAACTGGGCCAGCCTTTCCCCATAACTGAGCCCATTCCCTTTATCAGCTTAGTCGCTCTTCCCTGTACTTTCTCTATTTCATTACTGCCCCCCCCTTATATATTTATATATAGTGACCCCCCCCTTAACTGCCCCCCCCCCCCCCCAGTGTAACCAATCCCAACTGGGCCAGCCTTTCCCCATAACTGAGCCCATTACACTATATTTTCCCACTGGCACCAATGTATTTCTTGTCCCTGCAATGCTCTTCCCTGGCCACAAGGTGGAACCCCTGTTCCCTTGATGCCTAAGCCAGAGGGAGGGGTAAGGGGGGCACAAGGTGATTCAGAATTCCAGCTCGGCATGAGGGGTTCTATTGGAACTTGTGCAGCCGGTACCAGTGATATAAGGTTCTGGGCCAATATAAGGTTCTGACGTGGCCGCTCTAGCCTGTCGGACCTCTATCCCTCAGGCATAAAACTTGGGGGGTTTGTTCCAAGGAATACCCCCCCCAATGGTTGTGCCTAAGGGCCCCTTTCCAATGAGCCCCTTTCCGTACCCCCAACCCCTCCATTCACCTACAGGAACCCATCTGTGGGACGTCGGCGCAGCAGTTGCCCCGGGCGGTCGGTGCAAGTAGGAACCTGCCCATAAATCTGCCCTCAGTGCAAGTGGAGCAAACACCGCGTTCCCTAAGTGGCTCCTGAGTGAGTCGGCCGCACCCCGTGGGGGCAGGAACATTGCACAACTGGGCATGTCAATCAGTAGCGGCGTCTCCCTGGCAATGGCACCCCAATAACCCCGCCCCCGGCTCCACTGTCTGATACCCCCCATTATAAGTCCCGGGGCAGGTAGGGTGGGTGGGGGCACAAGATAAACTAGAAATGGGCAGGGGGCACAAGATAAACTAGGGATGGGCAGGGGGCATTATGTGAATGGTGCCAGTCGGCCAAAGCAGGGACCCCCCCTGGGGCAAACAATGCCTTTTGGGACATGATTGGCTGCGGATATGGGGGAGGAGCCAGATCCCTTATCTGCATCACCAGGTTATGGCACAGTGGGGTCCCCAAAGGGGGACTTGCCCAGTTTGGCCACCCACACACCGGGCACAACTGGATGCCAGTGGAGGATCATGCACAGCAGACAGGAAAGGGCCACACTGGATTGGATGCCATTGGGGCAGCCTCATACCATGGCCAATCAGCTGGCACCCTGGTCTGGAGGGGCTGAGTTGGCAGAGCTGACCAGTGGTACCCGCCATGTTCTGGGCAGCCCTTGGCAGATGGGTACCAGTTGGATAAAGCGGTACCCATCTGCCAGGGTGCCACAGCCTGAGATGCCAATTAAAGGCACAGTTGTCCCTGAGTATCATAATAACTGGCACTGGCGCCAATGCCCTTATGTATAGAGACGGTGCCAAGGTGCCAACCATTGTCCAGCGAGGAGAGAGACGGCTCTTTAGAAATAAATGAATAAAAGTAACTAAGGGGCATGAGGAAATCAGTCATAGCTTCCCCTTTAAAAGATGCTACCCCCCCCCCCCCCCGAGACTGGAAAATATTAAAGAAGTGGAAATGTGGCGAGTGGAGGGGAAGGGTATAGGGGAAGTGGGCACGAGTGGCACCAACGGGGCATTTGTTTCCTCTTTCCTTTAGCCACTGGCACCGGGGCCCCACCCTCCCCAATAATCCCCTGCCGCCCTGGCTACTGATCCTATTGGTTGGCAGTACTAAGCACTGGGCATACAGGGCGGCAGAGCCAAGTGGGCACAATCATGGGCCCCTTTGTGCCCCGTTCCAGCCGGGCACAGGAAGCTATTGCCCCTCTCACGTGACTAAATGGGCAGAATTGTGTGTAGTTGCCCCTTTGCACTGGGCCACACGGAACCTTCAGTTCTGCAGAGCATGGAGGTGGCACCGGGGCACGGCCAGAGGGCACACGAGGACGCCACGCCCATACTGTGTCGGTACAACGGCATCAGAGCTGCACCTGCCCCACCCGGCTAATTGCCTCATCCGCTGCTCCGCCCCTCTGGGGCCCCCGGGGGTCACAATGAACTTGTGCCCTGCCACTCCCTGCCCCTAACCAGTCACATGACGTGCCAACAAGGGGCAGAGCATTTGCTGACTGAACTCGGGCACCGTATGTAGCGGCACAGCCTGACAAAATACCCTCAGGGACCCCCGTAACCTTTCCCTCCTGGCTGGGGCCCCTGCGCTATTTCCACCATAGATGTGGGTGATTGGCACCCATAAAGCAGGTGGGTACCGCTGGCACCAAATGCCAACCCTGAGGGGCAAAGGGCAAATCACCTCCAATTTGTGCCCAACCCTGCTTAATGCACCCCAGTAACGGGGGTATTTATTACCACTGCAGACACCGGTGACATTGCCCATAGCAACCAATCAGATATTTGCTTTGGTCTTGTAACTTGTACTGTAGGTGACCGATCAAATGTAATTGCTGATTGGTTGCTATGGGCAACATTCCCGGTGATGTTTGTCTCCAATATTAATAAATACGCCCCCAAACGTCTCTCTACTGCACCAAATCCCATAATGCACCTGGCTCCAAAGGCCCCTTATATAACTTATTGGGGTGCCTCTCCCGCCTTGGCCCATATCCCCCAAGTCGGCGTTTCCCACAGACTCGCCCCGATACCCACAATTCCAAGCGTCACAGTAATGCACCGAACTGATGTTCCCAATCATGTGACTCACAATGCTCCCTTCCTATTGGTCGCAGTATAAATGCAGAAGCCAAACTGCCATGTTTGCCCCATAAAAGCGACAGTAACGCCCAAGCGCTGAAAGGCTGATTAAAGGGGAACTCCACCCAAACTTATTTATTTTGCACATAAATAAAATGATGGTGAAAGTTATTTGTAAATAGAATTGCTATTGATATCAGTATTTGCCTGGCTGCTTATATTCTCTGCACTGCTGGTTCTGACTCCTGACAGGCCCGACCCATATAAAGGCTTCATGTAGTCACATGACTAACATTCCATACATACTAAGGAGATTTAACCCTTGCAAGGGTCGGATCTAGGATTCAATGCAAATACAGAATTTTATTGGTTCTGGCACAGAGCGGTACCGCACACAGCGGGTCAGAGTTCTAATACGTTCTTAGCTTGTTCCATGGGGAACGGAACCGCAGAACCGCAGCCCCACAGGGATAGCCGCCCTATGAACCATATTCCATTCAATTAATTCAAATTAAATCTGCATTTCCTGGCACAGGCTCAGCGGGCACAGGCTCAGCGGGCACAGGGCACAGGCAGAACCGGTCCTGCAAGCACCCAAACCCACCACTAGGGGGCAATGCCTTTACATGTACATATCCCCCATGTAACAGAGGCGCCTGGGGCCGCTGCCCGCACATCAGTTGGCAAGGTTGGGCAGATGAGGGAGGCTTGGCCTTGGCACCCTGGCACGGTGGCCCCAATATGAGCAGTCAGTTCTCCCTCAGGGCAGTTAATCAGCCGGATAATGCTACATAGTGTCAGGGGTCGGAACAGGCAGTGCAGGGAATACACACACGCTCCCTACCCATGGGGCCGAGGGCACTAACATGGCACTGCAGTCAGAAAGGGTGGCAGAATCTACACCAATCAGTGTGAGTGCCCCCCGGTGTGATACAGAGCCCAATAATACAGGATAGAATGAATGAGAGAGAAGGGATAGTGTGTGCCCAACGCCAACCCCTGGCACTGCCAACCCCTGGCACCGTGTATCTACTGGTCAGCACCTACCAAGCTCTCCTTCTGTACCATGCCCCCAGTGTGCCAATAGGCTGTGTATCTGCCCCTAATGTGCCAATAGGCTGTGTATCTGCCCCTAATGTGCCAATAGGCTGTGTATCTGCCCCAAGTGTGCCAATAGGCTGTGTATCTGCCCCTAATGTGCCAATAGGCTGTGTATCTGCCCCTAATGTGCCAATAGGCTGTGTATCTGCCCCATATATGCCAATAGCTTGTGTATCCAATGGCTGTGTACTGCCCCAAGTGCCATAGGCTGTGTATCTGCCCTAATGTGCCAATAGGCTGTGGTATCTGGCCTCCTAATGTGCAATAGGCGTGTATCTGCCCCAATGTGCCAATGGCTTCTGTATCTGCCCCAATAGGCGTGCTCAATAGCAGTGCTTTCCCCAGTGCTGCTACTGCCCCCAATGACAGTTGCTGGATCCTGGCCGCAGGCGGGGCCAGGCTTCTGGGTATAAAGTGTCTCACACTGAGGGTGAAATGCTGTTTGTTCCGGGGCTGAAAGGAGTGTGGGGAGGGGAGGAGGGAGAGGGGGGAGAGGGGGAGCAGAAGGGGCTGGGATCCTGGGGAGGGTGAGGATTTGCTCCCTGAATGCCAATGGGCTGCGCCCTGGTTACACCTCCACCATCATCTCCTGCACGAACGGCTACTGGGGGTTCAGATCCTGGAACCAATTGGGAGGGAAGGATCAGCTGGAGCCCAGGACTAACCCTTCCCAGTATCAGGCTCCGCTGTGGCCACAGCACCAGTAGGTAAGTTCTACCCCCCCAGGGGTCCCCTGGGCTACAGCAGCCCCCACTTCTCTGCTCAACATCTGCTGGAGGGATGGGGTGAAGGGTCAGGGAGGGAATGTCTGAACTTGTGCCCCCCCTAATTGGCACAGCGCCTGGGGGGCTACACATCCCTGCAAGGGGCCATTGTTCCGCTGGGAGTCGGAATGGGACACATTGGCCACAGAACTTTCCCACTTCTGAGCCACAGAGCTTGCAGTTTATAGTCAGCAGCTGGCTGGGGTGAGAGTGAATGTTGCATGAAGTGCCCCCCGTGCCCACAGACTGGGGTTTGTATGGAATTGGCACACATGCCCCCATGCCCACAGACTGGGGTTTGTATGGGATTGGCACACATGCCCCCATGCCCACAGACTGGGGTTGGTATGGGATTGGCACACATGCCCCCCATGCCCACAGACTGGGGTTGGTATGGGATTGGCACTCATGCCCCCCATGCCCACAAACCGAGGGTTGGTATGGGACTGGCACACGTGCCCGGCGCCCCACAGGTACTTGCACAACATGTTGGCACATTCCCTGGAGAGGAAACACTTAGGGAGGCAAATTGCTTTGTACTTGCCCTGCTGGCTGGGGAAAAGGAGCTGCTCCTGCCCCTCTGGGGTATCTAGGGCAGTTGGGCAGGGGGGTCTTGTAATAGAGGAAGGGGGTTCTCTTACCCCCACCCTCTATTGAGATTGTAGCAAGATCAGGGGCAGATTAGGGCAGTTCCATTGGGCCCCCAGGGCTGTTTGGGACACAGTAGCCCGTCACCCAATGGGGCCCCTCAAAGAGCAGAGCATTAGCAGGGGGTCCGCACATTGCATGGGGTGGGAGCACAGGGTGCAGGGGGGGGCACAAGATCAGAGAAAGGAGGATTTAGAGTGAAACTGAGCTGGAAAGAAACTGCAGAGAGGTCTCTGTACCGAAAGGGTAGTGGGTGCAGGGAATAGTCTCCCAGCAGAGAACTGAATCTGCGGGGGGCTAGGGATACAGGCTGGGGGGTTAGGGGGCCTCAGGAAATTAGACGGGGGGGGGGGGCTGTGATTGGTGGATATTTGCCCCCTTGTAGCAGTTCATTATTCCTAGGAATGTTCTGATTGGCTGAGGGTAAATCCACTTTATTCCCACATATCTGACGCTCATGTAACAAACAGAATAAAAATGGCACCAGGGGGTCCCACTAGCCTCCCCCCCCCCCCCCAGGTACAGACATACAGGCTGGGGACTGGCTACAATACGAGCCCAGGGGCCACCGAGACTGGGAAATAGGAAAATGGGCCACTGTCTATGAGCAAACAAAGGAGAGGCATCAATTACCCCCTGTAAGGGCAAATATGTACCCAGACAGAGGGGGGGGAGATGTTATTTGGGAATGGTGCCCGGTGTCTGTGTAGCAATTAGGCAAGACCCCCCCCCCCCCATAGGAAGGAAATTGAATTTACAAGACAATGAAAAGCCCAGGAAGAAACTTGTCAGTATCTGCTCCGCTGAGCACAATGGGTCAGTGCAATCACCTGGGCTGTTAATGTGTAACGACTGGCACCTCTGTGTTTGGGGGGGCTCGTTAGCAGGTGGGATTGTGGGAAAGGCTCGGTCTCGCCTGAAACTCAGGGGGGTGATAATGAGATCCGGCAGATACTGAATATAGTTATGTGTAACTTTCCCTTCCCTGCACTGCTGGTTCTGACTCCTGATACAACTCCCCAATACCCATTCATTCCTCATTCTCACTGGGTTTATAGTTATGTGTAACTGTCACTGTGTCTGTCCCTTTCCCTTCCCTGCACTGCTGGTTCTGACTCCTGATACAACTCCCCAATACCCATTCATTCCTCATTCTCACTGGGTTTATAGTTATGTGTAACTGTCACTGTGTCTGTCCCTTTCCCTTCCCTGCACTGCTGGTTCTGACTCCTGATACAACTCCCCAATATCCATTCATCCCTCATTCTCACTGGGTTTATAGTTATGTGTAACTGTCACTGTGTCTGTCCCTTTCCCTTCCCTGCACTGCTGGTTCTGACTCCTGATACAACTCCCCAATATCCATTCATTCCTCATTCTCACTGGGTTTATAGTTATGTGTAACTGTCACTGTGTCTGTCCCTTTCCCTTCCCTGCAATGCTGGTTCTGACTCCTGATACAACTCCCCAATATCCATTCATTCCTCATTCTCACTGGGTTTATAGTTATGTGTAACTGTCACTGTGACTGTCCCTTTCCCTTCCCTGCACTGCTGGTTCTGACTCCTGATACAACTCCCCAATATCCATTCATCCCTCATTCTCACTGGGTTTATAGTTATGTGTAACTGTCACTGTGTCTGTCCCTTTCCCTTCCCTGCACTGCTGGTTCTGACTCCTGATACAACTCCCCAATACCCATTCATTCCTCATTCTCCCTGGGTTTATAGTTATGTGTAACTGTCACTGTGTCTGTCCCTTTCCCTTCCCTGCACTGCTGGTTCTGACTCCTGATACAACTCCCCAATACCCATTCATTCCTCATTCTCCCTGGGTTTATAGTTATGTGTAACTGTCACTGTGTCTGTCCCTTTCCCTTCCCTGCACTGCTGGTTCTGACTCCTGATACAACTCCCCAATATCCATTCATCCCTCATTCTCACTGGGTTTATAGTTATGTGTAACTGTCACTGTGTCTGTCCCTTTCCCTTCCCTGCACTGCTGGTTCTGACTCCTGATACAACTCCCCAATATCCATTCATCCCTCATTCTCACTGGGTTTATAGTTATGTGTAACTGTCACTGTGTCTGTCCCTTCCCTGCACTGCTGGTTCTGACTCCTGATACAACTCCCCAATATCCATTCATTCCTCATTCTCACTGGGTTTATAGTTATGTGTAACTGTCACTGTGTCTGTCCCTTTCCCTTCCCTGCACTGCTGGTTCTGACTCCTGATACAACTCCCCAATATCCATTCATTCCTCATTCTCACTGGGTTTATAGTTATGGGTAAATGTTGTTGCTGTTGTTCCCTGGGGGGCAGATAGGGGCAGATATATTGGGGCCACATTGCTGCTACCCCCCCTATCAGTGGGACTTGGGGTGCAGGTACCAAACCCTACACAGACTTGCCCTTGGCCCAGATTGGGTGACACTGCAGGTAACAGGGGGGGCAGGTCTCTCTGGGGGGGGGGGAGGAAGGCGGAGCTTGCGTTTCTCTAATAAAGTAAAGCCTTTAGCTCAGTCCCTAAGAGAGAAAACAAATTCCATAGAGAAATGTCCAATAAACCCTCCCACTGAGAATTACTGCTTATTGTTCAAAATACCCAGAGCATTGAGTTCGGGAATCTAACTGGGGGGTAAATGGGCCCAGGTCTAACTAATGGTGCCGAATGGGGCAGGAGTTTGTTTATATAGAGTCTTATCTGATCCCCCCATTGTTAGCAGCAGTCCTGCCCTGCTTTATGGCTGAGATTCTAGCTATCTGTATAACAGAGCATTCTGTCACAGTGGCACAGATCCTATCTGATCCCCCCATTGTAAGCAGCAGTCCTGCCCTGCTTTATGGCTGAGATTCTAGCTATCTGTATAACAGAGCATTCTGTCACAGTGGCACAGATCCTATCTGATCCCCCCATTGTAAGCAGCAGTCCTGCCCTGCTTTATGGCTGAGATTCTAGCTATCTGTATAACAGAGCATTCTGTCACAGTGGCACAGATCCTATCTGATCCCCCCATTGTAAGCAGCAGTCCTGCCCTGCTTTATGGCTGAGATTCTAGTTATCTGTATAACAGAGCATTCTGTCACAGTGGCACAGATCCTATCTGATCCCCCCATTGTAAGCAGCAGTCCTGCCCTGCTTTATGGCTGAGATTCTAGCTATCTGTATAACAGAGCATTCTGTCACAGTGGCACAGATCCTATCTGATCCCCCCATTGTAAGCAGCAGTCCTGCCCTGCTTTATGGCTGAGATTCTAGCTATCTGTATAACAGAGCATTCTGTCACAGTGGCACAGATCCTATCTGATCCCCCCATTGTAAGCAGCAGTCCTGCCCTGCTTTATGGCTGAGATTCTAGCTATCTGTATAACAGAGCATTCTGTCACAGTGGCACAGATCCTATCTGATCCCCCCCCATTGTAAGCAGCAGTCCTGCCCTGCTTTATGGCTGAGATTCTAGCTATCTGTATAACAGAGCATTCTGTCACAGTGGCACAGATCCTATCTGATCCCCCCATTGTAAGCAGCAGTCCTGCCCTGCTTTATGGCTGAGATTCTAGCTATCTGTATAACAGAGCATTCTGTCACAGTGGCACAGATCCTATCTGATCCCCCCCCATTGTAAGCAGCAGTCCTGCCCTGCTTTATGGCTGAGATTCTAGCTATCTGTATAACAGAGCATTCTGTCACAGTGGTACAGATCCTATCTGATCCCCCCATTGTAAGCAGCAGTCCTGCCCTGCTTTATGGCTGAGATTCTAGCTATCTGTATAACAGAGCATTCTGTCACAGTGGCACAGATCCTATCTGATCCCCCCCCCCATTGTAAGCAGCAGTCCTGCCCTGCTTTATGGCTGAGATTCTAGCTATCTGTATAACAGAGCATTCTGTCACAGTGGCACAGATCCTATCTGATCCCCCCCCATTGTAAGCAGCAGTCCTGCCCTGCTTTATGGCTGAGATTCTAGCTATCTGTATAACAGAGCATTCTGTCACAGTGGACATAACTAAATAATAACTGGAAAATAATTATTAATACACAGAGTAAATGCCATTGGCTAAAAGACACAGTAGGAGGGAGTTCCCTGCCCAAAGAGCTTACACCAGACCCTGAGCAGCAGAAAAGCTGAAGGTTATTGGTGTTATTATAACCTTCTCAATTTCAAAGAGAACCAAGTGACCTTTCTCTAGTATTGTATCTAGGGATTTCTGCACCCCTTTCCCCCCCCCATGAGATGTTTATTCCCCTTCCCAGGGCAGATCCTGCCAACTGCCCAGTCAGATCCACTTCTACCACCATCAGCCTGCGGAACAAACCTATCAGCTGTTAACTTGCTTCATTCCATAGGCCAGTTCTACTGCAGGAGAGGTACAATAGTTACATATATGATATGGGGGTTACACTGTGACAGTGGGGGGGGGGGGGGGGGGGGGGGGAAGATGGGGGTATATTAGCCAGAAATTATGAATTACTAAGGAAGCTGAAAGAGATAGATTTTTGTGTGCCCAGAACATTCCCTCTCTGTATATTTGTATTTATACATATGGGTAGGGAGGTGCCTTAGTGTTTCCCTTAGACAGTACAGTATGGGGGTACAGCTTATTGTGTGCCCAGAACATTCCTTCTCTGTATATTTGTATTTATACATATGGGTAGGGGGTGCCATAGTGTTTCCCTTAGACAGTACAGTATGGGGGTACAGCTTATTGTGTGCCCAGAACATTCCCTCTCTGTATATTTGTATTTATACATATGGGTAGGGGGTGCCATAGTGTTTCCCTTAGACAGTACAGTATGGGGGTACAGCTTATTGTGTGCCCAGAACATTCCCTCTCTGTATATTTGTATTTATACATATGGGTAGGAGGTGCCATAGTGTTTCCCTTAGACAGTACAGTATGGGGGTACAGCTTATTGTGTGCCCAGAACATTCCCTCTCTGTATATTTGTATTTATACATATGGGTAGGAGGTGCCATAGTGTTTCCCTTAGACAGTACAGTATGGGGGTACAGCTTATTGTGTGCCCAGAACATTCCCTCTCTGTATATTTGTATTTATACATATGGGTAGGGGGTGCCATAGTGTTTCCCTTAGACAGTACAGTATGGGGGTACAGCTTATTGTGTGCCCAGAACATTCCCTCTCTGTATATTTGTATTTATACATATGGGTAGGGGGTGCCATAGTGTTTCCCTTAGACAGTACAGTATGGGGGTACAGCTTATTGTGTGCCCAGAACATTCCTTCTCTGTATATTTGTATTTATACATATGGGTAGGAGGTGCCATAGTGTTTCCCTTAGACAGTACAGTATGGGGGTACAGCTTATTGTGTGCCCAGAACATTCCTTCTCTGTATATTTGTATTTATACATATGGGTAGGGGGTGCCATAGTGTTTCCCTTAGACAGTACAGTATGGGGGTACAGCTTATTGTGTGCCCAGAACATTCCTTCTCTGTATATTTGTATTTATACATATGGGTAGGAGGTGCCATAGTGTTTCCCTTAGACAGTACAGTATGGGGGTACAGCTTATTGTGTGCCCAGAACATTCCTTCTCTGTATATTTGTATTTATACATATGGGTAGGGGGTGCCATAGTGTTTCCCTTAGACAGTACAGTATGGGGGTACAGCTTATTGTGTGAAATGGACCGACTAATGTACTAACTGTAACAGTTGCTATGGGACAGATGTTAGTAACGCTAATAATATTGGTCATTGTTGTTATTATGGGTATTATTTCTGCAATACCTGAACAAAAGTGCATTTAGAAGGTGAATTTCCCCTTTAAGTTACTTCTGAAAGTCAGTCATTTGGCTCATAATAAAGCCCAGCTGAGAGTTTAGGGCCCGGTGGCCCCTGGCAGTACAGGGCCGGGATTGGCCGGATGCAGATGTGCAATAGGAAGAAACACTGATGTTGCAGCCGGAACATCTTATTCCCGGGGGGGGGGGGGCAGCCAGATGGGAAATGTGAGCAGGTGTGAGGCAGACGGGGCCACTGGGGGCAATAATCCTGACGCCAATAGAGGGGTCTCCCTGCCCCCCCACTCTGCCCCCACAGAGAGTTGGGGATTATAAATATAATCTTGGGGCTCACACTATTGAATCGTATCTATAGGAATCTAGGAATTTAGGAATTTCTTGGCTGCCAAATACCCCGAGCGGAATGTTCTGTGTCTGGAGAACTAAAGGGGAAGTAATCCCTCTCTGCATCAGGGACTGGAACGGCCCATCAATTGTCAGTGGGGGTGTAAGGCAAACTGGGTGGGGGGCAGGACACTGTATGAGTGACAGGGGACCAGGGGGCGGGACTCTGTGTATGAGTGACAGGGGGCGGGACTCTGTGTATGAGTGACAGGGGGCGGGACACTGTGTATGAGTGACAGGGGGCGGGACACTGTGTATGAGTGACAGGGGGCGGGACACTGTGTATGAGTGACAGGGGGCGGGACACTGTGTATGAGTGACAGGGGGCGGGACACTGTGTATGAGTGACAGGGGGCGGGACACTGTGTATGAGTGACAGGGGGCGGGACACTGTGTATGAGTGACAGGGGGCGGGACACTGTGTATGAGTGACAGGGGGCGGGACACTGTGTATGAGTGACAGGGGGCGGGACACTGTGTATGAGTGACAGGGGCGGGACACTGTGTATGAGTGACAGGGGGCGGGACACTGTGTATGAGTGACAGGGGGCGGGACACTGTGTATGAGTGACAGGGGGCGGGACACTGTGTATGAGTGACAGGGGGCGGGACACTGTGTATGAGTGACAGGGGGCGGGACACTGTGTATGAGTGACAGGGGGCGGGACACTGTGTATGAGTGACAGGGGACGGGACACTGTGTATGAGTGACAGGGGGCGGGACACTGTGTATGAGTGACAGGGGACCAGGGGGCGGGACACTGTATATGAGTGACAGGAGCCCAGGGGGCGGGACACTGTATATGAGTGACAGGAGCCCAGGGGGCGGGACACTGTATATGAGTGACAGGAGCCCAGGGGGCGGGACACTGTATATGAGTGACAGGAGCCCAGGGGGCGGGACACTGTATATGAGTGACAGGAGCCCAGGGGGCGGGACACTGTATATGAGTGACAGGAGCCCAGGGGGCGGGACACTGTATATGAGTGACAGGAGCCCAGGGGGCGGGACACTGTATATGAGTGACAGGAGCCCAGGGGGCGGGACACTGTATATGAGTGACAGGAGCCCAGGGGGCGGGACACTGTATATGAGTGACAGGAGCCCAGGGGGCGGGACACTGTATATGAGTGACAGGAGCCCAGGGGGCGGGACACTGTATATGAGTGACAGGAGCCCAGGGGCGGGACACTGTATATGAGTGACAGGAGCCCAGGGGGCGGGACACTGTATATGAGTGACAGGAGCCCAGGGGGCGGGACACTGTATATGAGTGACAGGAGCCCAGGGGGCGGGACACTGTATATGAGTGACAGGAGCCCAGGGGGCGGGACACTCTATATGAGTGACAGGAGCCCAGGGGGGCGGGACACTCTATATGAGTGACAGGAGCCCAGGGGGCGGGACACTGTATATGAGTGACAGGAGCCCAGGGGGCGGGACACTGTATATGAGTGACAGGAGCCCAGGGGGCGGGACACTGTATAAGAGTGACAGGGGCCAGGGGGCGGGACACTGTATATGAGTGACAGGGGCGAGGGGGCGGGACACTGTTTATGAGTGACAGGGTCCAGGGGGCGGGACAATGTATATGAGTGACAGGGGCCAGGACACTGTATATGAGTGACAGGGGCCAGGGGGCGGGACACTGTATATGAGTGACGGGCCAGGGGGCAGGACATTGTATATGAGTGACAGGGGCCAGGGGGCGGGACACTGTATATGAGTGACAGGGGCCGGGACACTGTATGAGTGACAGGAGCCCAGGGGGCGGGACACTGTATGAGTGACAGGAGGTGGGACACTGTATGAGTGACAGGAGCCCAGGGGACAAGACACTGTGGATGAGTGACAGGAGCCCAGGGGGCGGGACACTGTATGAGTGACAGGAGCCCAGGGGGCGGGACACTGTATGAGTGACAGGGGCAGGTCTCTATCAGTTAATCTGTAGGAATTAGCGGATGAGGTAGGATTTAATCTGGAGAAGTGCTGACAGGCTGCAGGGAGTTGTGTCGGTGGGTAGAGCAGTCAGCGCGCAGCCCCCCGGCCCCCCAACATGACTCTGAGCAACGAGCAGCAGGTGCTCCTCACGGGGGCCCTATGTTCCCTGGTGGCCCTGGGGGTCCTCATGTGCCTCTGCTACTTCACATGTCGCCTGGCGGGGTAAGTAGCCCCCATGGGGGGCCCCCCAAATGTCTCTTATTCACCCCAAATGCAGCTGTGATCAACCTGTGGCTCAACTACAGTTCCCAGAAGCCCCTGCCAGAAAGTGGCAGTTCTACTACAGGCAGAAAGCCACAAGCTCTCACCCCCAATACAAGCTCGTCTCTTATAGGTTCCTAGTCTGTAACTCCCTGCACCCCCAATACAAGCTTGTCTCTTATAGGTTCCTAGTCTGTAACTCCCTGCACCCCCAATACAAGCTCGTCTCTTATAGGTTCCTAGTCTGTAACTCCCTGCACCCCCAATACAAGCTCGTCTCTTATAGGTTCCTAGTCTGTAACTCCCTGCACCCCCAATACAAGCTCGTCTCTTATAGGTTCCTAGTCTGTAACTCCCTGCACCCCCAATACAAGCTTGTCTCTTATAGGTTCCTAGTCTGTAACTCCCTGCACCCCCAATACAAGCTCGTCTCTTATAGGTTCCTAGTCTGTAACTCCCTGCACCCCCAATACAAGCTCGTCTCTTATAGGTTCCTAGTCTGTAACTCCCTGCACCCCCAATACAAGCTCGTCTCTTATAGGTTCCTAGTCTGTAACTCCCTGCACCCCCAATACAAGCTTGTCTCTTATAGGTTACTAATCTGTAACTCCCTGCACCCCCAATACAAGCTCGTCTCTTATAGGTTCCTAGTCTGTAACTTCCTGCACCCCCAATACAAGCTTGTCTCTTATAGGTTACTAATCTGTAATTCCCTGAACCCCCAATACAAGCTTGTTGCTCATTGGTTACTAGTCTAACTCCCTGCACCCCCAATACAAGCTTGTTGCTCATTGGTTACTAGTCTAACTCCCTGCACCCCCAATACAAGCTTGTCTCTCATTGGTTACTAATCTATAACTCCCTGCACCCCCAAAACAAGCTTGTCTCTTATAGGTCACTAGTCTAACTCCCTGCACCCCCAAAACAAGCTCGTCTCTTATAGGTCACTAGTCTAACTCCCTGCACCCCCAAAACAAGCTCGTCTCTTATAGGTCACTAGTCTAACTCCCTGCACCAGTGTCGGAAGACTCACATTAAGGAATACATGAGTGAGTGGGGTGCAGGGAGTTGGCAGGGTTTCGCTGTGTGGGATCGGGGGAATTGGCACAGGGAAGAGTTTCTCCCCCCAAACCAGATGTGCAGGAAACGAGGGGAACGTTCCCAATTTTACATCCCTGAAATGTTATTTCCTCGTTAGTGGGGAACCCAGAGCCTTACGGTCGGACTCCCCGGGGCAGGCAGGAAAGATTAACCCCCAGCCCAACACTAAGGATCTTCACTACATTACTGTTCCACCCCGTAACAAGTTACCTTGGCAACAGGCTTTCCTTTGCACACCCCAAACTAGATATGGGGTACCAGCGGCAATGCTGGGGTCACAGGGGCCGAACCAGGAGTCATAAACAGGCAGAACTGCCCCCCAGATTGGGAACTTGCCCCCCAGATTGGGATCCTGTGACTCATTCACTGCCGAGGTCCCAGCGCCAGAACTGCCCCAGTGTGCGCCCCTCAGGCACGGAGGTTCCAGCATCTTACTGCAGCACCCCCTGGCACCCCAAAGTCCCACACTCACCTGAGAAACTGAACCCCTATTAACAGCCCCCCAACTCTCAGCCCCCACCTTTCCCTAATAACAGCCCCCCAACTCTCAGCCCCCACCTTTCCCTAATAACAGCCCCCCAACTCTCAGCCCCCACCTTTCCCTAATAACAGCCCCCCAACTCTCAGCCCCCACCTTTCCCTAATAACAGCCCCCCAACTCTCAGCCCCCACCTTTCCCTAATAACAGCCCCCCAACTCTCAGCCCCCACCTTTCCCTAATAACAGCCCCCCAACTCTCAGCCCCCACCTTTCCCTAATAACAGCCCCCCAACTCTCAGCCCCCACCTTTCCCTAATAACAGCCCCCCAACTCTCAGCCCCCACCTTTCCCTAATAACAGCCCCCCAACTCTCAGCCCCCACCTTTCCCTAATAACAGCCCCCCAACTCTCAGCCCCCACCTTTCCCTAATAACAGCCCCCCAACTCTCAGCCCCACCTTTCCCTAATAACAGCCCCCCAACTCTCAGCCCCGGCCTTCTCGCACAGGGCAGGGAGAATAAGGGGACAGCCCCCCAATAACAACACCCCCCAAGCCATGACTAAAGGTGGCCATACACGTGGCGATCCGACGATGTTTCGTACGATAATATCGGTGCGTGTATGGCCACCTTAAGGATTCCATCTGACCCCCACACACACTAAGATTTCTCTCTCCCTAACGACCAATTTCAGTGCAACAAATCCGACCAATCGCAAGATCAGAGAACCGGTTGGCAGGTTCCGCCGTTACCAGTGAAATTTGCCCCATTACCCCATTGCCCCATCACTCCCATTGCCCCATCTCTCCCATTGCCCCATTACCCCATCGCTCCCAGGACCCCGGGGGCAGATCCCCAGGTCCAACCTGACAGTTTCGCCAGAAATCGCCGCTTTCCTTGATGGACAAATCGCAATTTTGAACAATATTTTTTAAAAAAAAAGAAAGATCCGTTTGGGGTGAGGGGGCCGGTCAGGCAGACAGCGGGGGGGCAGCCCATTGGCTCCACTTCCCCACGGGGGTCCCTGTTCTTTTCGGGGGGGGGGAGTGTAATTTAATCAGAAAAGGCAAAGTAAAACAAACGCTAAAGATAAAGCCCCTCGGCGGGAATGTGCTGCGTCGCCAGGATAAACCCTTTCTGGGTGGAGTTTTGGCTTTTCCAGGAATCATAAGGGCGGATCCCACGTTCCCTGTTTATCTCTATGGGTGGGGGCTGCCACACTGATTGCCCCCGAGCCTTCAGCACCTTATAGGGTGTGTGTGTGCCCCCACGTGTAATCGTGCTGTGTTGGGACTTGTGCTGAATAAACACCAGTACTTTCCTACATCACAAAGGAGGAAGAAATTATACATGGGGGCACCACTCTCCTCATCTGGGGTGCTTGTGCCCTGGGTACCCCTGGAACTATAGCGGGGTGACTGTTACCCCAATGTTTCTATATATCTGTAACCTTGTTATGGGCTAAGGGGGCCCAGCCTGAAGGCCAGTTAGGGGGGGATTTGGGGTGAGTGCTTATTTGTGCCCTGGGTACCCCTGGAACTATAGCGGGGTGACTGTTACCCCAATGTTTCTATATATCTGTAACCTTGTTATGGGCTAAGGGGGCCCAGCCTGAAGGCCAGTTAGGGGGGGATTTGGGGTGAGTGCTTATTTGTGCCCTGGGTACCCCTGGAACTATAGCGGGGTGACTGTTACCCCAATGTTTCTATATATCTGTAACCTTGTTATGGGCTAAGGGGGCCCAGCCTGAAGGCCAGTTAGGGGGGGATTTGGGGTGAGTGCTTATTTGTGCCCTGGGAACCCCTGGAACTATAGCAGGGTGACTGTTACCCCAATATCTCTATATATCTGTAACCTTGTTATGGGCTAAGGGGGCCCAGCCTGAAGGCCAGTTAGGGGGGGATTTGGGGTGAGTGCTTATTTGTGCCCTGGGTACCCCTGGAACTATAGCGGGGTGACTGTTACCCCAATGTTTCTATATATCTGTAACCTTGTTATGGGCTAAGGGGGCCCAGCCTGAAGGCCAGTTAGGGGGGGATTTGGGGTGAGTGCTTATTTGTGCCCTGGGTACCCCTGGAACTATAGCGGGGTGACTGTTACCCCAATGTTTCTATATATCTGTAACCTTGTTATGGGCTAAGGGGGCCCAGCCTGAAGGCCAGTTAGGGGGGATTTGGGGTGAGTGCTTATTTGTACCCTGGGTACCCCTGGAACTATAGCGGGGTGACTGTTACCCCAATGTTTCTATATATCTGTAACCTTGTTATGGGCTAAGGGGGCCCAGCCTGAAGGCCAGTTAGGGGGGGATTTGGGGTGAGTGCTTGTGCCCTGGGTACCCCTGGAACTATAGCGGGGTGACTGTTACCCCAATGTTTCTATATATCTGTAACCTTGTTATGGGCTAAGGGGGCCCAGCCTGAAGGCCAGTTAGGGGGGGATTTGGGGTGAGTGCTTATTTGTGCCCTGGGTACCCCTGGAACTATAGCAGGGTGACGGTTACCCCAATGTTTCTATATATCTGTACCCTTGTTATGGGCTAAGGGGGCCCAGCCTGAAGGCCAGTTAGGGGGGGATTTGGGGTGAGTGCTTATTTGTGCCCTGGGTACCCCTGGAACTATAGCGGGGTGACTGTTACCCCAATGTTTCTATATATCTGTAACCTTGTTATGGGCTAAGGGGGCCCAGCCTGAAGGCCAGTTAGGGGGGGATTTGGGGTGAGTGCTTATTTGTGCCCTGGGAACCCCTGGAACTATAGCAGGGTGACTGTTACCCCAATATCTCTATATATCTGTAACCTTGTTATGGGCTAAGGGGGCCCAGCCTGAAGGCCAGTTAGGGGGGGATTTGGGGTGAGTGCTTATTTGTGCCCTGGGTACCCCTGGAACTATAGCGGGGTGACTGTTACCCCAATGTTTCTATATATCTGTAACCTTGTTATGGGCTAAGGGGGCCCAGCCTGAAGGCCAGTTAGGGGGGGATTTGGGGTGAGTGCTTATTTGTGCCCTGGGTACCCCTGGAACTATAGCGGGGTGACTGTTACCCCAATGTTTCTATATATCTGTAACCTTGTTATGGGCTAAGGGGGCCCAGCCTGAAGGCCAGTTAGGGGGGATTTGGGGTGAGTGCTTATTTGTACCCTGGGTACCCCTGGAACTATAGCGGGGTGACTGTTACCCCAATGTTTCTATATATCTGTAACCTTGTTATGGGCTAAGGGGGCCCAGCCTGAAGGCCAGTTAGGGGGGGATTTGGGGTGAGTGCTTATTTGTGCCCTGGGTACCCCTGGAACTATAGCGGGGTGACTGTTACCCCCAATGTTTCTATATATCTGTAACCTTGTTATGGGCTAAGGGGGCCCAGCCTGAAGGCCAGTTAGGGGGGGATTTGGGGTGAGTGCTTATTTGTGCCCTGGGTACCCCTGGAACTATAGCAGGGTGACTGTTACCCCAATGTTTCTATATATCTGTAACCTTGTTATTAATAACTGAATATAAAACAGAGAATACAATTGGCACAAAGGAAAGTTCAGGCTTAAGGTGGGGGGGTATTAGGGTATTAGGGCAAATGACATTTCAGTTGGCAGTGGAAAGGCTCTGGGTGCCAATAAAATGCCCAGAGGAAGGTGCCAAGAGGTGTAAGTGGATTATAGCAGCGCAGGGAAACTTCAGCTTTATCCGGGGGCAGTGAGGCAAATAATTCAGTGTAAATAGTGATTCCCTGTTCCTTTCTGCATTGCAGGGCGGCCAATAGAAACTTTGAGTTGTTCTGAGCAGCAGATCCGAGTGCCAGCCTTGTGGCCGAGGGGAGAGAACGATGGTGAAACTGTGGGTGCTGCTCCTGCTGGGGACCCTCTCTGAGTCTGTCACGTTCCCAGGTAACATTCAGGGGGTACAGATGTTGGGGTTTAGCCCTGCCAGCTCAGCCCCTCAGACACATTGGAGCCAATGAGACGGGGCCAGGCTTCAGGGGCCACTGTAGGCTCCGCCCTGAGTGAGAGGCACGCCTGGCACCTTAATATTAATGGGAATTATACCCCATACAGCGGATATTGCCCCAGAGGTTCGTTAGGGTGATTACACTGCCCGGCGCTGACGGACCCTGCCAGCTGTGGCTGCTCATTAACACGGAGTAACCAATTAACCCAAAGGGGTCACGCTGTGTTGGGGGGTCAAGCGCAGGCAGCTGGGAGTTCCTAATAACGAGCTGAATATTAACCCTCTCTAACGAGGCAGTTCTGCCCTCTTACCCCTCACTGCTTTAAAGAGAGAGTGTCTACAAGGGGCAATGTGACTGACTGGCACCCCTGGGGGCAACGTGACCGACTGGGACCCCTGGGGGCAACGTGACCGACTGGCACCCCTGGGGGCAACGTGACCGACTGGCACCCCTGGGGGCAACGTGACCGACTGGCACCCCTGGGGGCAACGTGACCGACTGGGACCCCTGGGCGGCCGGCCCCCTGGCAGGACTTATTTGCCCTTATCGGTATTTCTGGGTTTAACCCCCCCATTGGGTTAGACCCTCATTAGGGCAAGTAATTATGCAGATCACATGATTAATGGATTTGCTGGATCTTTCCCTCAAGAACAAGAGAAGGACCCAAAGTACTGGCGGCGCCAGGCCCAAGACACACTGAGGGATGCGCTGCTGCTGCTGCAGAACCTCAACACCAACGTGGCAAAGAACGTCATCATGTTCCTGGGTGATGGTAAGTGCCCCCAGGGCAAAAACTGACCCCCAGGCACAGCCCAACCCAATACAGACCCAACAGCGCCCCCTAGGCACAGCCCAACCCAATACAGACCCATCAGCGCCCCCCCCAGGCACAGCCCAACCCAATACAGACCCATCAGCGCCCCCCCCAGGCACAGCCCAACCCAATACAGACCCATCAGCGCCCCCCTAGGCACAGCCCAACCCAATACAGACCCATCAGCGCCCCCTAGGCACAGCCCAACCCAATACAGACCCATCAGCGCCCCCCCCCCAGGCACAGCCCAAACCCAATACAGACCCATCAGCGCCCCCCCCCAGGCACAGCCCAATACAGACCCATCAGCGCCCCCCCAGGCACCAGCCCAACCCCAATACAGACCCATCAGCCGCCCCCCCCAGGCACAGCCCAACCCAATACAGACCCATCAGCGCCCCCCCAGGCACAGCCCAACCCAATACAGACCCAATCAGCGCCCCCCCAGGCACAGCCCAACCCCAATACAGACCCATCAGCGCCCCCTAGGCACAGCCCAACCCAATACAGACCCATCAGCGCCCCCCCCCCAGGCACAGCCCAACCCCAATACAGACCCATCAGCGCCCCCCCCAGGCACAGCCCAACCAATACAGACCCATCAGCGCCCCCCCCCTAGGCACAGCCCAACCCAATACAGACCCATCAGCGCCCCCCCCCCTAGGCACAGCCCAACCCAATACAGACCCATCAGCGCCCCCCCCCCTAGGCACAGCCCAACCCAATACAGACCCATCAGCGCCCCCCCCTAGGCACAGCCCAACCCAATACAGGACCCATCAGCGCCCCCCCCAGGCACAGCCCAACCCAATTACAGACCCATCAGTGCCCCCTAGGCACAGCCCAACCCAATACAGACCCATCAGCGCCCCCCCCCAGGCACAGCCCAACCCAATACAGACCCATCAGCGCCCCCTAGGCACAGCCCAACCCAATACAGACCCATCAGCGCCCCCTAGCACAGCCCAACCCAATACAGACCCATCAGCGCCCCCCCCCAGGCACAGCCCAACCCAATACAGACCCATCAGCGCCCCCTAGGCACAGCCCAACCCAATACAGACCCATCAGCGCCCCCTAGGCACAGCCCAACCCAATACAGACCCATCAGCGCCCCCCCCCAGGCACAGCCCAACCCAATACAGACCCATCAGCCGCCCCCTAGGCACAGCCCAACCCAATACAGGCCCATCAGCGCCCCCTAGGCACAGCCCAACCCAATACAGACCCATCAGCGCCCCCTAGGCACAGCCCAACCCAATACAGACCCATCAGCGCCCCCCCCAGGCACAGCCCAACCCAATACAGACCCACCAGGGATATTCCCCTTTATTGCACAGTAGGATATTAACAAAGGACAGAACGGCGAGCACATGATTGCTTAACAAGAGAACCAATCAGATTTGGGCAGCACTTTACTAACCACTGTACCCCATTATTGCAGGTATGGGGGTGCCCACAGTAACAGCCACGCGGATTCTCAAAGGGCAAATGGCCGGGCAGCCCGGGGAAGAGACACAGCTTGAAATGGACAAGTTTCCCCACGTGGCTCTCTCCAAGGTACAGAGTTATACCCCCCAATAGGGCAGCTCCCCCCATGGCAGGGCACAGAGTGGCACCGACTATACCAGGGTGCTGCCCGGATCGGCCCATTCCGGGGCAGCCAAGGCCACAGACCCAGCGGCTCATTAACGCTCTGTGCCTCCCACTGGCTATTTTGGCTCCGGGGCCCCACACGGTGTATTTTTGCCCCACACGGTGTATTTTTGCCCCTCGGCAATGAGAGAATCTTTGTGTCCCTCTGGGCTGGGGAATCTGCTTTTCCATTGGGATCTCAGCCGAGACCTCAAGTGAATCTCTCGGTGTTTTCCTGTCCCGTCCGGAGGCACCAGAACTATTCTGGGACAGAAGCACAAACATCTGGGCCTCACACCCCCCCAGGTTCATGTTGGGTCAGCCCAGAGCAGCCAGTACCACCTGTTGGGCCTAAAGGGGACCAAGGCCTCCCCCCCATCCAGTGCAGTGTGGAACCTTCCAATTAACCTGCATATGGATCTAATTACCCCCATGAACAATCCCCCCCCCTTTCCCATCCAGCCAGAGCCGACTGCACCCCCCCAGTGAACCCACAAGCCCCCCTGCAGGGTCATTCTGGCCTGTAGCGACACAAGTGCAGACCTGAGGGCCCCCCAGTGCTGTCACTATGGAGAAATCAGACCCTGCTGCCCCCTGTTGGGGGGTAAGTAACATTACTATAGCACCAACACATTCCATGGAGATGTCCCTCCCATGACTCCTGGGGGCAGATTCCCCTGTGCCACCCCGTGCCGGGGCAGAACTTAGCATTGCTTACCCAGAGTAGGGCAGAATCACACAGATGCCCAGGCAGGGGGGAACATTAAGGGCACTAAGCTGCCACCCACTGGCATGGCTGCTATTGCCCCTCTGCTGGGCAGGTTATTGGCACTCAGGGGCAGGAGAGCAGCCTATCCCTGGGCACAATCTGATGCCCCCCATACAGGAGAGCGAGGGCAGAATTAACCCAGGTTCCATTGGGTTTCAGTGTTTACTACAAACAAAGGAGAACCAATTGCACAAGTAGAACCGGCCCGGTCACTCTCCAGTGAAACCCAAACCCGCCGCTAGGAAAGTCCTATTTATTGGCCATTTAATCTGCAGCTTTTCCTTTCCCAGTAAAATGAGAAGTTCTAGAGCTTTGTCTGCCCAGAACTGGACCCGGGTCCATACACGGAAAGGGGCCCTTATGGGTAACAGCACCCCAGCCCCCTGTGTTCCCTGGCACGGCAACCCCATTAACCATTTCCTTCCCGCACAGACCTACAACACCAACGCACAGGTGCCAGACAGCGCGGGCACTGCCACTGCCTATCTATGTGGGGTGAAAGCCAACGAGGGCACAGTGGGAGTCAATGCAGCCGCAGTGCGGGGCCAGTGTAACACCACCCGGGGCAACGAGGTGGACTCCATCCTGAAATGGGCCAAGCAAGCAGGTGAGCCAGGGGGCCGGGTACTGGCACGGGGCAGGGGCTGGCAAAGACACCAATGGGATAAAGTGGGCACACAAGGCTGGTGCAATTGGGTCAGTTTGCCACTAGTTCTTCTCAAGGGGCTTAATGCCCATTTTTTCTGCCTCCAGGGAAATCCGTAGGGGTAGTAACCACAACGCGGATTAATCATGCCACCCCCAGCGCCGCCTATGCCCACTGCGTGAACAGAGACTGGTACTCGGACCTGGAGATGCCCAAGGAGGCGGTGGAACAGGGCTGTAAGGACATCGCCTGGCAACTCATGCACAATGTCCCGAATATTGAGGTGAGCGCAAAGCACAAACGGGGACCCCGATTTCTTCCACTTACAGTGCTGGGGCCCCCAGAACCGCCAGGGCCACTTTCCCAATACATAGATGGGTACTGTGTCCAATGGCATATGGTGGGCATAAAGGGAGGCTAATGGGAATTTACCAATATTGGGCCCCACGGGCAGATCCACTGGTACCAGCCGACCAATCCTGGCCACTTATGGGAGAACCAGTTAGGCAGACACTGCAGGGATTTTGGACCAGCTGGTACTGGTTTGTGAGGTCTTTATTGGTTTATGTAAGGCTTTTCCCTTATGGACAGATGGACTGGGGCCAAGGAGCCCACACAGGCAGGTTGTAGCCGCTGGTCAGAAGCCCATTTGGTATTAAATGGACCCAAAACATTCTGTTTCCTATGATTAACCCATTGGACTCTGCCCAAGTCCATGAGCATTACAAGGGCAGTCCAAATCTGGGACAGATTGCCTAAGTAGTGCACAGTCAGCCCTAGTCCCTATTCTTTTCCCTATACTGACGGGCAGAACCGGCCTCAAGGTCCAGATGGAACTGAATCAGCTTTGGTCATGTGACGAGCAGCTTTGGGCCCCATACAATTGCCCCCCGACTTGTACAAAAACAGATCTAAAACCCAACAAGACGCCGGGGCCCGGTATTGGCCTTCACTCACCTCTCCAGGAGTCCCGGAGCCAAATCCCAGTTCCAGCAGAACCCGTTTCACTAGAACAGAACACAGGGATTATTAGTTCTGTGCTGCGGAACAATAGAGATAGTGTATGGGGTATTATTTGCACTAATAACAGCCCCTGGGGCAGTAGGGGGGGATTGTGTTGCCTGTAAATATCCCAGAATAGTGCAAGAACTGGGCAGGATAATGGCACCTCGGTTCTGAGCCCAAACCCACAGTTACAGGGTGTTTTACTCCTTTATTACTAAAAATCCCAGTGTAACAGGCGGGTGACAGGCAGGCAGGCAGGTAACAGGCAGGCAGGCAGGTAACAGGCAGGTAACAGGCAGGCAGACAGGTAACAGGCAGGCAGACAGGTGACAGGCAGGCAGACAGGTGACAGGCAGGCAGACAGGTGACAGGCAGGCAGACAGGTGACAGGCAGGCAGACAGGTGACAGGCAGGCAGGCAGGTGACAGGCAGGCAGGTGACAGGCAGGCAGGTAACAGGCAGGCAGAACAGGTGACAGGCAGGCAGACAGGTGACAGGGCAGGCAGGCAGACAGGTGACAGGCAGGCAGACAGGTGACAGGCAGGCAGACAGGTAACAGGCAGGCAGGCAGACAGGTGACAGGCAGGCAGACAGCAGGTGACAGGCAGGCAGACAGGTGACAGGCAGGCAGACAGGTGACAGGCAGGCAGACAGGTGACAGGCAAGGCAGGCAGACAGGTGACAGGCAGGCAGACAGGTGACAGGCAGGCAGACAGGTGACAGGCAGGCAGACAGGTGACAGGCAGGCAGGCAGGTGACAGGCAGGCAGGTGACAGGCAGACAGGTGACAGGCAGGCAGACAGGTGACAGGCAGGCAGACAGGTGACAGGCAGGCAGGCAGACAGGTGACAGGCAGGCAGACAGGTAACAGGCAGGCAGACAGGTAACAGGCAGGCAGGCAGACAGGTGACAGGCAGGCAGACAGGTGACAGGCAGGCAGACAGGTGACAGGCAGGCAGACAGGTGACAGGCAGGCAGACAGGTGACAGGCAGGCAGACAGGTGACAGGCAGGCAGGCAGACAGGTGACAGGCAGGCAGACAGGTGACAGGCAGGCAGACAGGTGACAGGCAGGCAGACAGGTGACAGGCAGGCAGACAGGTGACAGGCAGGCAGACAGGTGACAGGCAGGCAGGCAGGTGACAGGCAGGCAGGCAGGTGACAGGCAGGCAGGCAGGTGACAGATATTGGATAGATAGATAATCTCAGCACAGCTAGGAACAAGCTGCCTTCCCTTAGTTGCCCCCATGTGGCGGACTGAAAGGGGTTGTTACAGGGGGACTGGGGCTGTTACAGGAACAAACCATAAGACCCCCCTGTGCCTGTAGGGTGGGACCTGACTGGCATGTTACTTGCCCGGCCAGTTACCCCATTCCCTGATGCCAATCTCATTAATAGGAGGCACAGACAGCGGTGCCAGTCACCCCATTCCCCGATGCCAATCTCATTAATAGGAGGCACAGACAGCGGTGCCAGTCACCCCATTCCCCGATGCCAATCTCATTAATAGGAGGCACAGACAGCGGTGCCAGTCACCCCATTCCCCGATGCCAATCTCATTAATAGGAGGCACAGACAGCGGTGCCAGTCACCCCATTCCCCGATGCCAATCTCATTAATAGGAGGCACAGACAGCGGTGCCAGTCACCCCATTCCCCGATGCCAATCTCATTAATAGGAGGCACAGACAGCGGTGCCAGTCACCCCATTCCCCGATGCCAATCTCATTAATAGGAGGCACAGACAGCGGTGCCAGTCACCCCATTCCCCGATGCCAATCTCATTAATAGGAGGCACAGACAGCGGTGCCAGTCACCCCATTCCCCGATGCCAATCTCATTAATAGGAGGCACAGACAGCGGTGCCAGTTACCCCATTCCCCGATGCCAATCTCATTAATAGGAGGCACAGACAGCGGTGCCAGTTACCCGCCTATAGGGGGCACCTCTCTCTCTCTGTTAGTGAGAAGCCACAATGGTTCCCGACTGTCGGGATAAAGCCCATAAAACAGCTGAAGGGAGGTCAGCGCTACGGAATGTGAGGGTCCGAGCCAAGAACCCCCCCAGCCCCACACCAGATTCCTCACTATAAAAGGCTGCGCTGTATCTGGGGAAGAACATCCGCTCCCCGGTGGTGCCAAATGCTCCATAAATGAGCTGGAACTAAAGGTATTTGGTGCCAGCTGGGATTTCTCTATTCTGCGAGGGGCACACAAAGGGTTACACTGACTGTAATAAGTAACAAGAGCTTGCACTCACATTACACACAATGTAGGGGGTCGGGTGTGGGACTCATTAGCCTGGCACCAATAAGCAGTATAACTGCACCCAGAAAAGTCCCGGGGGGAGCAGGTACCTCTGTGCCTGGGGGGAGCGGGTACCTCTGTGCCCGGGGTGGGGGGAGCGGGTATCTCTGTGCCCGGGGGGAGCGGGTACCTCTGTGCCCGGGGTGGGGGGAGCGGGTATCTCTGTGCCCGGGGGGAGCGGGTATCTCTGTGCCCGGGGGGGGAGCGGGTATCTCTGTGCCCGGGGGGGGGGAGCGGGTATCTGTGCCCGGGGGGGAGCGGGTATCTCTGTGCCCGGGGGGGAGCGGGTATCTCTGTGCCCGGGGGGGGGAGCGGGTATCTCTGTGCCCGGGGGGGGAGCGGGTATCTCTGTGCCCGGGGGGGAGCGGGTATCTCTGTGCCCGGGGGGGAGCGGGTACCTCTGTGCCCGGGGGGAGCGGGTACCTCTGTGCCCGGGGGGGAGCGGGTACCTCTGTGCCCGGGGGGGAGCGGGTACCTCTGTGCCCGGGGGGAGCGGGTACCTCTGTGCCCGGGGGGAGCGGGTACCTCTGTGCCCGGGGGAACGGGTACCTCTGTGCCCGGGGGGAGCGGGTACCTCTGTGCCCGGACAGAAATTGGATAATATTGGACCTGTAAGTTCAGAACTGGACTTTGTTCCCAATTTCCCCGCAGGTAATTATGGGAGGGGGCAGGAAGTACATGTACCCCAGAAACACCTCGGACGTGGAGTACCCCAATGATGACAAGGCGAGCGGCACTCGATTGGACGGACTAAACCTGACCCAAATCTGGCTGGACCAAAAACCCAATAAACAGGTAAATTCTCCCATTTCTATGTGATGCCCATTGCCGGTGCCACGCCCTTACCTGGCACATACAGGTGCGCACACATCCCCTGGGTGGGCATCGGGCGACGGTTCTGGGGGGCGGAGTCTGTAGACCTGAAGATAAAGCAGAACCAATTGGTTTGTGAGAACCGGACAAATGTGCAACCTATAGCGGCGCCGAGTACCCTCCCCTGGGGCAAATACAGGAGAACCCACCCCGGCAACGTTTGGGCCTTGAAACAAGAACCTGTATCAGTCGCAGGGGATGTTCCCTCCATCTGTGCGCAACTTTACCCATAATCCTTAGTAACACAGGGCGGGGGTGAACCAGGGATAAAAGCCCAAAGAACTCATTCCTGCCCCACACAGACAGGAAGCAGCACTTTATATACACACACTGTACATACATAGGAACCGCCTATCACACGCCAATAACACGCCAATAACACGCCAGTACGACCCTAAACTTGTCCCTTCCGCAGGCGGCCCGATATGTCTGGAACCGGCAACAGCTACTGTCTGTCAATCCGCAGGAAGTGGATCATCTGCTTGGTAAGTGTCTTATATGCAGTCACCTACCTGCATAATTACTATAAGCTCCACCCCCTACTGTGTCATCTGTGGGAATCACTATGGCACCCCCTACCCATATGTATAAATACAAATATACAGAGAAGGAATGTTCTGGGCACACAATAAGCTGTACCCCCATACTGTACTGTCTAAGGGAAACACTATGGCACCTCCTACCCATATGTATAAATACAAATATACAGAGAAGGAATGTTCTGGGCACACAATAAGCTGTACCCCCATACTGTACTGTCTAAGGGAAACACTATGGCACCCCTACCCATATGTATAAATACAAATATACAGAGAAGGAATGTTCTGGGCACACAATAAGCGTACCCCCATACTGTACTGTCTAAGGGAAACACTATGGCACCCCCTACCCATATGTATAAATACAAATATACAGAGAAGGAATGTTCTGGGCACACAATAAGCTGTACCCCCATACTGTACTGTCTAAGGGAAACACTATGGCACTCCTACCCATATGTATAAATACAAATATACAGAGAAGGAATGTTCTGGGCACACAATAAGCTGTACCCCCATACTGTACTGTCTAAGGAACACTATGGCACCCCCTACCAATGTATAAATACAAATATACAGAGAGGGAATGTTCTGGCACACAATAAGCTGTACCCCCATACTGTACTGTCTAAGGGAAACACTATGGCACCCCCTACCCATATGTTATAAATACAAATATACAGAGAAGGAATGTTCTGGGCACACAATAGCTGTACCCCCCATACTGTACTGTCTAAGGAAACCTATGGCACCTCCTACCCATATGTATAAATACAAATATACAGAGAAGGAATGTTCTGGGCACACAATAAGCTGTACCCCCATACTGTACTGTCTAAGGGAAACACTATGGCACCCCCTACCCATATGTATAAATACAAATATACAGAGAAGGAATGTTCTGGGCACACAATAAGCTGTACCCCCATACTGTACTGTCTAAGGGAAACACTATGGCACCTCCCGTGCCGCTAATGACTGTCTGTTCTGCAGGACTCTTTGAGCCAATAGACATGCTGTATGAGTTGGAGAGAAATACGACCATGGACCCATCTTTGCCTGAAATGGTGGAAATGGCAATCAAAATATTGAGGAAAAACCCAGAGGGATTTTTCCTCCTTGTAGAAGGTGAGTCCAGTCTGGTTCTGTGAATGGTCCAGAAAGTCTTGACCAAATCAATGAGAAACCCAACATTACATTTCCCATCAGAACTTTATTGATAGACACGGTATTGGGTTGGGGTTTGTACGAGTTGGGGAGCAGTTCTAGGTACAGTGGGAGCAAATTTAATTTAATTGGGGTTCTAGGTATAGTTGGACTGACTGTTCTCTGGTTCTCAGGGGGAAGAATAGACCACGGACACCACGAGGGGAAGGCAAACCAAGCGCTGCACGAGGCGGTACAGATGGACATCGCTATTGGGCTGGCGGGGAGCATGACATCCGAAGAGGACACCCTAACAGTGGTCACCGCCGACCACTCCCACGTCTTCACCTTCGGGGGTTACACCCACCGGGGAACCTCCATCTTTGGTAGGTGGGGCCTATGTACCGGGGAACCTCCATCTTTGGTAGGTGGGGCCTATGTACCGGGGAACCTCCATCTTTGGTAGGTGGGGCTTATGTAACGCGGAACCTCCATCTTTGGTAGGTGGGGGCCTATGTACCGCGGAACCTCCAGCCCCTCGAGGCTCCTGAAGGGACAGTTATTAGGGGTAACTCCACCCCAAGCTCCAATGAGACCAGTGCAGGGGCCCCCTGGGGTAGATTAGGGGTAACTGTACCCCAAGTTTCCATGAGACTGGTGTGAGACCCCCTGGGGTAGATTAGGGGTAACTGTACCCCAAGCTCCAATGAGACCGGTGCAGGAACCCCCAGGATAGATTAGGGATGACTGTACCCCAAGTTCCCATGAGACTGGTGTGAGACCCCTGGGGTAGATTAGGGATAACTGTACCCCAAGTTCCCATGAGGCCAGTGTAGGGACCCCTGGGATAGGTTATGGATAACTGTACCCCAAATTCCCATGAAACCAGTTCAGGGATCCTCTGGGGTAGATTAGGGATAACTGTACCCCAAGTTCCCATGAGGCCAGTGCAGGGACCCCTGGGATAGGTTATGGATAACTGTACCCCAAATTCCCATGAAACCAGTTCAGGGATCCTCTGGGGTAGATTAGGGATAACTGTACCCCAAGTTCCCATGAGACTGGTGCAGGGACCCCTGGGGTTGATTAGAGGTAACTGTACCCCGAGTTCCCATGACACCAGTGCAGGGACCCCTGGGAAAAATTAGGGATAACTGTACCCCAAGTTCCCATGAGGCTGGTGCAGGGACCCCTGGGATAGATAAGGGATAAATGTACCCCAAGTTCCCATGACACCAGTGCAGGGACCCCTGGGAAAAATTAGGGATAACTGTACCCCAAGTTCCCATGACACCAGTGCAGGGACCCCTGGGAAAAATTAGGGATAACTGTACCCCAAGTTCCCATGAGGCTGGTGCAGGGACCCCTGGGAAAAATTAGGGATAACTGTACCCCGAGTTCCCATGAGGCCAGTGTAAGGACCCCTGGGATAGTGGGGATAATGCTACCCCACATGATATTTCCTTGACAACTGCTAATCATCTGCACCCCTAATGAGCACTGGGTGGGTTTCAGCGCACAAGCAAGATGGCGCCCAGGTTAGCGTGTAACATACATGACACATGATCTCCGTTCCCAGGTTTGGCTCCGGCTGTGAGCGACGTGGACCAGAAGCCCTTCACCTCCATCCTGTATGGGAACGGCCCGGGCTACAAACTGGTGAATGGGCAACGGGAGAACGTCTCCACTGTGGATTTCTGTGAGTAGCCGGGAGTTACAGGGGGGGAACCCCTACTCCCAGCACCCCTACTCCCAGCACCCCTACTCCCAGCACCCCTACTCCCAGCACCCCTACTCCCAGCACCCTTACTCCCAGCACCCTTACTCCCAGCACCCCTACTCCAGCACCCCTACTCCCAGCACCCTTACTCCCAGCACCCTTACTCCCAGCACCCTTACTCCAGCACCCCTACTCCCAGCACCCCTACTCCCAGCACCCTTACTCCCAGCACCCTTACTCCAGCACCCTTAACTCCCAGCACCCTTACTCCCAGCACCCCTACTCCCAGCACCCCTACTCCCAGCACCCCTACTCCCAGCACCCCTACTCCCAGCACCCCTACTCCCAGCACCCCTACTCCCAGCACCCCTACTCCCAGCACCCTTACTCCCAGCACCCTTACTCCCAGCACCCTTACTCCCAGCACCCTTACTCCCAGCACCCCTACTCCAGCACCCCTACTCCCAGCACCCTTACTCCCAGCACCTTACTCCCGCACCCTTACTCCCAGCACCCTTACTCCCAGCACCCCTACTCCCAGCACCCTTACTCCCAGCACCCCTACTCCCAGCACCCTTAACTCCAGCACCCTTACTCCCAGCACCCCTACTCCCAGCACCCTTACTCCCAGCATCCCTACTCCCAGCAACCCTACTCCCAGCACCCCTACTCCCAGCATCCCTACTCCCAGCACCCCTACTCCCTGTATAACGCTGTCGGAACCCCCCATTATCAGAATAACGACCCCCCAATATCCATTCTCACTGGCTGTACTGACTCCTGACACAATGTAGCAGGGAGGCCGATACATTTATAGAGGAAATAATCACTATATTTGCCCTTTACATGACTGTATAACGCTGTCGGACCCCCCATTGACCCAGTTGTTCTCCCATTTGCAGCCCACCCCAACTACCTGGCCCAGTCGGCGGTGCCGCTCCGTATGGAAACCCACGGTGGGGAGGACGTGGCGGTGTTTGCCAAGGGCCCAATGGCGCACCTCCTGCACGGGGTCCATGAACAGAACTATATCCCCCACGTCATGGCCTACGCGGCCTGTATTGGGCAGAACCAGGACCACTGCACGTCTGGCAAAGAGAGTTACGGCGCCAGAACCTCCCTAACGCTGGTGTCGGCCCTACTGCCCCTCCTCTCCCTCCAGCTCTTCTACTAATGGGGCAGAACCCAGTGTAAATGAACTACCTCTGCTTTACTGCCCCGGCCCTGACGGAGAATGGACTCATCCTAGAACCGAGGAGGTTACACTGATGGGGGGCACCCCTCCATCAGCCCTGCCCCCCCTCACCCCCTCCCCTATTCACCCCTCCATCACCCCTGCCCTCCCTCACCCCTCCATCACCCCCCATCACCCCTGCCCCCCTCACCCCTGCCCCTATTCACCCCTCCCACCCCTCCATCACCCCTGCCCCTATTCACCCCTCCATCACCCCTGCCCCCCTCACCCCTCCATCACCCCTGCCCCTATTCACCCCTCCATCACCCCTGCCCCCCTGCCCCCTCACCCCTGCCCCTATTCACCCTCCATCACCCCTGCCCCCTCCCCCCTCACCCCTGCCCCTATTCACCCTCCATCCCCCCTCCACCCCTGCCCCTATTCACCCCTGCCCCTATTCCCCCCTCCATCACCCCTGCCCCTATTCACCCCTGCCCCTATTCACCCCTCCATCACCCCCCTCCCCCTCACCCCTGCCCCTATATCCCCCTCCATCACCCCTGCCCCTATCACCCTGCCCTATCCCCTCCATGCCCCTTCACCCCTCCCCTATTCACCCCCTGCCCCTATTCACCCCTCCATCACCCCTGCCCCCCTTCACCCCTCCTCACCCCTCCATCACCCCTGCCCCCCTCACCCCTGCCCCTATTCACCCCTCCATCACCCCTGCCCCTATTCACCCCTCCATCACCCCTGCCCCTCACCCCTCCCTCACCCCTCCATCACCCCTGCCCCCCTCCATCCTCTGCCCCTATTCACCCCTCCATCACCCCTGCCCCTATTTACCCCTCCATCACCCCTGCCCCCCATCCCTCTGGCACCCTTGCCCCCCCTCACCCCACACATGGGGTGCCCCAGGGTCTCTGTGCCCCAAGCTTACCCCTGCCCCTAAGGCCCAGACTGGAGCAGCAATTTAGTAGGATGAAAAGCCTCCAGGGAAACAGGGGGCGGGGCAGATCCAATTCATGAAAATCATTGGCCAGACGGAGAGGGACAGAGCAGCCAATCAGTGTTCGCTTTAATCTCTCTGTGATGTCAGCGAAATAAACCGGTCCGTATCCAATCAGGATCCGCTCTGATGCATCATCTCTCCCAATGCAGGTCCCTCCCACTTATCTATATTTGCCCCCCCAGGGGTATATTGATAAAGGCCCAGAGTAAATACCCCCTCTCTCTCCTGAGGACTCAGAGTCTTAGATATAAAGACAGAAAACTACAGGGCGACACCTTTTATTGGATTTCTAGACTGCAAGCTCTTGGGACAAGTGAGGCCCCTGTGCCACCTACTGCTGGGGCTCTGTATAAAAGCCCCTACCCTGAAGACTAGGAGGGGGCCTGGCCTCACCAAAGGCTTTCTGGTTTCCACAGGCAGCGGCCCTAGCAACCAGGTAATATTCTGAGTTAAAGACAAACCACAGACTGATAATGACACAATATAATCACAATAAAAGGTTAACTTCCCCTTTAAATGCATGTAATGTAAATTTGTTTCTCTACGAGATTCCCCGGGCCCTCAGCCCAGATACCCCCCCCCCCCCAGCAGAGACTGCCCCATGTTACGTGCCCCGGAGTGGATTGTGCCGGTTGGTTCCCAGCAGTGTAACGAGAAGATCTGGTGACTGCTGCTGTCAAACTACAACTCCCAGCAACCCCAGCAGCAGCGCATGAATGGGCCCATGGAACAGAGGAGGAGCCCTATTTGCCCATAAATAACTTACTAACCAATAGGAACTCCCTGAGCAAACTGTGGGGGAGCCAGGATTGGCTGGCTGGGGGGGGGGGGGTATAATATTAACAGGTGGGGCAGTGCCAGGGCACCGGGGTAAGTCTGTGGGAGGTGCCGGGGCCCTCTCAGCATTTATAGGAACCCGCAGGGATTACTGGGCCAATAGGAATGTTGGGAAGCGGATTGGCCGGGACTCGGGGAGGGACAAGTTCCCCTTTAAATAAAATCTCAGTTTAAAGAGAAAACAACTTATTTATAATGTAAAACCCACAGGTCTGTATTTATGTGCCCCGCCCCTTGCCAGCTCTGTGCCCCGCCCCTGCCAGCTCCGTGTCCCGCCCCTGCCAGCTCCGTGCCCCGCCCCTGCCAGCTCCGTGCCCCGCCCCTGCCAGCTCCGTGCCCCGCCCCTGCCAGCTCCGTGCCCCCCCGTGTCCCTATACTGCCCCCCCAGTCTCCCTATATGCCCCGCCGTGTCCCTATACTGCCCCCGCCAGTCTCCCTATACTGCCCCCCCAGTCTCCCAATACTGCCCCCCAGTCTCCCTATACTGCCCCCCAGTCCCCAATACGCCCCCCAGTCTCCCTATACTGCCCCCCAGTCTCCCAATACTGCCCCCCCATCTCCCTATACTGCCCCCCCGTGTCCCTATACTGCCCCAAGTCTCCCTATACTGCCCCCCCGTGTCCCTATACTTGCCCCCCCAGTCTCCCTATACTGCCCCCCCGTGTCCCTATACTGCCCCCCCAGTCTCCCAATACTGCCCCCCAGTCTCCCTATACTGCCCCCGTGGTCCCTATACTGCCCCCCAGTCTCCCTATACTGCCCCCCGTGTCCCTATACTGCCCTACATCCTATACTGCCCCCCCGTGTCCCTATACTGCCCCCCATCGTCTCCCAATACTGCCCCCTCCAGTCTCCCTATACTGCCCCCCCGTGTCCCTATACTGCCCCCCCCTCCCTATACTGCCCCCCCAGTCTCCAAATACTGCCGCCCCAATCTCCCTATACTGCCCCCCGTGTCCCTATACTGCCCCGCAGTCTCCCAATACTGCCCCCCCGTGTCCCTATACTGCCCCCCCAGTCTCCCAATACTGCCCCCCGTGTCCCTATACTGCCCCCCCAGTCTCCCTATACTGCCCCCCCGGTCCCTATACTGCCCCCATCTCCCTATACTGCCCCCCCAGTCTCCCAATACTGCCCCCCGTGTCCCTATACTGCCCCCCCAGTCTCCCTAACTGCCCCCATCTCCCTATACTGCCCCACCGTGTCCCTATACTGCCCCCCCGTGTCCCTATACTGCCCCCCCAGTCTCCCTATACTGCCCCGTGTCCCTATACTGCCCCCCCCAGTCTCCCTACTGCCCCCCCGTGTCCCTATACTGCCCCCCAGTCTCCCTATACTGGCCCCCCAGTCTCCCTATACTGCCCCCGTGTCCCTATACTGCCCCCCCAGTCTCCCTATACTGCCCCCGTGTCCCTATAACTCCCCCCCAGTCTCCCTATACTGCCCCCCCGTGTCCCTATACTGCCCCCCAGTCTCCCTATACTGCCCCCAGTCTCCCTATACTGCCCCCAGTCTCCCTATACTGCCCCCCAGTCTCCCTATACTGCCCCGCCCGTGTCCCTATACTGCCCCCCCAGTCTCCCTATACTGCCCCCCAGTCTCCCTATACTGCCCCCCCAGTCTCCCAATACTGCCCCCCCAGTCTCCCTATACTGCCCCCTCGTGTCCCTATACTGCCCCCCCAGTCTCCCTATACTGCCCCCCCAGTCTCCCTATCCCCCCCGTGTCCCTATACTGCCCCCACCAGTCTCCCTATACTGCCTCCCCCAGTCTCCCTATACTGCCCCCAGTCTCCCTATACTGCCCCCCCAGTCTCCCAATACTGCCCCCCCAGTCTCCCTATACTGCCCCCCCCAGTCTCCCTATACTGCCCCCCCCAGTCTCCCTATACTGCCCCCCCAGTCTCCCTATACTGCCCCCTCCAGTCTCCCTATACTGCCCCCCCATCTCCCTATACTGCCCCCCCAGTCTCCTATACTGCCCCCCCCAGTCTCCCTATACTGCCCCCCCAGTCTCCCTATACTGCCCCCCCAGTCTCCCTATACTGCCCCCACCCAGTCTCCCTATACTGCCCCCCCAGTCTCCCTATACTGCCCCCCCAGTCTCCCTATACTGCCCCCCCAGTCTCCCTATACTGCCCTCCCCAGTCTCCCTATACTGCCCCCCCAGTCTCCCTATACTGCCCCCCCCAGTCTCCCTATACTGCCCCCCCCAGTCTCCCTATACTGCCCCCCAGTCTCCCTATACCGCCCCCCCAGTCTCCTATACTGCCCCCCCAGTCTCCCTATACCGCCCCCCAGTCTCCCTATAGCCGCATCGCCCCCCCAGTCTCCCTATACTGCCCCCCCAGTCTCCTCATAGGAATGGGCTTAATTAACACTTTGCCCCATAAATGGGAGGAGCCTCATTATCAGTATATATTTGGGCCTATGCACAGTAATGTTCCCTGTACTGGGGGCAGGGGGGGCCCATATCTCCATGGATACCTGTGTCTCTGCCTATCAGGGGAGGCTGCCAGGAGACACTGGGGAGGAAAGAGTTAAACTCACCTGGAGAGAAGTGAGGGGCTCAGCAGCTGCACAGGTACCCCCAAACCCAGCCTCCCTCTGTGAGCAACCCGCCCCTCCCCCTCCCCTCTTTATATGGGTTAGCCGGCCAATCAGCAATCAGCCTCATTAACTCATTCCTTCCCAGAGTCTGACCCACCCCTTTAACTGGGAGCAGCTATATTATTCCCATGATACCGGCCGATACCCCGACCCACCCCTTTAACTGGGAGCAGCTATAATATTCCCATGATACCGGCCGATACCCCGACCCACCCCTTTAACTGGGAGCAGCTATAATATTCCCATGATACCGGCCGATACCCCGACCCACCCCTTTAACTGGGAGCAGCTATAATATTCCCATGATACCGGCCGATACCCCGACCCACCCCTTTAACTGGGAGCAGCTATAATATTCCCATGATACCGGCCGATACCCCGACCCACCCCTTAACTGGGAGCAGCTATAATATTCCCACGTTACCGGCCGATACCACCGACCCACCCCTTTAACTGGGAGCAGCTATAATATTCCCATGATACCGGCCGATACCCCGACCCACCCCTTTAACTGGGAGCAGCTATAATATTCCCATGATACCGGCCGATACCCCGACCACCCCGTTTAACTGGGAGCAGCTATAATATTCCCACGATACCGGCCGATACCCCGACCCACCCCTTTAACTGTGGAACAGCTATAATATTCCCATGATACCGGCCGATACCCCGACCCACCCTTTACTGGGAGCAGCTATATTATTCCCATGATACCGGCCGATACCCCGACCCACCCCTTTAACTGGGAACAGCTATAATATTCCCACGATACCGGCCGATACCCCGACCCACCCCTTTAACTGGGAACAGCTATAATATTCCCACGATACCGGCCGATACCCCGACCCACCCCTTTAACTGGGAGCAGCTATAATATTCCCATGATACCGGCCGATACCCGACCCACCCCTTTAACGGGAGCAGCTATAATATCTCCATGATACCGGCCGATACCCCGACCCAATCCCCTTTAACTGGGAGCAGCTATAATATTCCCACGATACCGGCCGATACCCCACCCACCCCTTTAACTGGGAGCAGCTATAATATTCCCACGATACCGGCCGATACCCCGACCCACCCCTTTAACTGGGAGCAGCTATAATATTCCCACGATACCGGCCGATACCCCGACCCACCCCTTTAACTGGGAGCAGCTATAATATTCCCACGATACCGGCCGATACCCCGACCCACCCTTTAACTGGGAGCAGCTATAATATTCCCACGATACCGCCGATACCCCGACCCACCCCTTTAACTGGGAGCAGCTATAATATTCCCACGATACCGGCCGATACCCCGACCCACCCCTTTAACTGGGAGCAGCTATAATATTCCCATGATACCGGCCGATACCCCGACCCACCCCTTTAACTGGAGCAGCTATAATATTCCCATACCGGCCGATACCCCGACCCACCCCTTTAACTGGGAGCAGCTATAATATTCCCAGGATACCGGGCCGATATCCCGACCCACCCCTTTAACTGGGAGCAGCTATAATATTCCACGATACCGGCCGATACCCCGACCCACCCCTTTAACTGGGAGCAGCTATAATATTCCCACGATACCGGCCGATACCCCGACCCACCCCTTTAACTGGGAGCAGCTATAATATTCCCATGATACCGGCCGATACCCCGACCCACCCCTTTAACTGGGAGCAGCTATAATATTCACAGGATACCGGCCGATACCCCGACCCACCCCTTTAACTGGAGCAGCTATAATATTCCCACGATACCAGGCCGATACCCCGACCCACCCCTTTAACTGGGAGCAGCTATAATATTCCCACGATACCGGCCGATACCCCGACCCACCCCTTTAACTGGGAGCAGCTATAATATTCCCACGATACCGGCCGATACCCCGACCCACCCCTTTAACTGGGAGCAGCTATAATATTCCCATGATACCGGCCGATACCCGACCCACCCCTTTAACTGGGAGCAGCTATAATATTCCCATGATACCGGCCGATACCCCCGACCCACCCCTTTAACTGGGAGCAGCTATAATATTCCCATGATACCGGGCGATACCCCGACCCACCCCTTTAACTGGAGGCAGCTATAATATTCACATGATACCGGCCGATACCCCGACCCACCCCTTTACTGGGAGCAGCTATAATACTTCCGCCACGATACCGCCATACCCGACCCACCCCTTTAACTGGGAGCAGCTATAATATTCACATGATAACCGGCCGATACCCCGACCCACCCCTTTAACTGGGAGCAGCTATAATATTCCCACGATACCGGCCGATACCCCGACCCACCCCTTTAACTGGGAGCAGCTATAATATTCCATGATACCGGCCGATACCCCGACCCACCCCTTTAACTGGGAGCAGCTATAATATTCCCATGATACGGGGCCGATACCCCTACCCACCCCTTTAACTGGGAGCAGCTATAATATTCCCATGATACCGGCCGATACCCCGACCCACCCCTTTAACTGGGAGCAGCTATAATATTCCCACGATACCGGCCGATACCCCGACCCACCCCTTTAACTGGGAGCAGCTATAATATTCCCATGATACCGGCCGATACCCCGACCCACCCCTTTAACTGGGAGCAGCTATAATAATTCCCATATACCGGCCGATACCCCGACCCACCCCTTTAACTGGGAGCAGCTATAATATTCCCACGATACCGGCCGATACCCCTACCCACCCCTTTCAAACTGGGAGCAGCTATAATATTCCCACGATACCGGGCGATACCCCGACCCACCCCTTTAACTGGGAGCAGCTATAATATTCACATGATACCGGCCGATACCCCAACCCACCCCTTTAACTGGGAACAGCTATAATATTCCCATGATACCGGCCGATACCCCGACCCACCCCTTTAACTGGGAGCAGCTATAATATTCCCCATGATACCGCCGATACCCCGACCCACCCCTTTAACTGGGAGCAGCTATAATATTCACATGATACGGCCCGATACCCCGACCACCCCTTTAACTGGGAACAGCTATAATATTCCCACGATACTGGCCGATACCCCGACCCACCCCTTTAACTGGGAGCAGCTATAATATTCCCATGATACCGGCCGATACCCCGACCCACCTTTAACCTGGGAGCAGCTATAATATTCCCCAGATACCGGCCGATACCCCGACCACCCTTTAACTGGGAGCAGCTATAATATTCCCATGATACTGGCCGATACCCCGACCCACCCCTTTAACTGGGAGCAGCTATAATATTCCCACGATACCGGCCGATACCCACGACCACCCTTTAACTGGGAGCAGCTATAATATTCCCATGATACCGGCCGATACCCCGACCCCACCCCTTTAACTGGGAGCAGCTATAATATCCCATGATACCGGCCGATACCCCGACCCACCCCTTTAACTGGGAGCAGCTATAATATTCACATGATACCGGCCGATACCCCGACCCACCCCTTTAACTGGGAACAGCTATAATATTCCCACGATACTGGCCGATACCCCGACCCACCCCTTTAACTGGGCGCAGCTATAATATTCCCACGATACCGGCCGATACCCCGACCCACCCTTTAAAACGGGAGCAGCTATAATATTCCCATGATACCGGCCGATACCCCGACCCACCCCTTTAACTGGAGCAGCTATAATATTCCCATGATACTGGCCGATACCCCGACCCACCCCTTTAACTGGGAGCAGCTATAATACTTCCCACGATACCGGCCGATACCATCGACCCACCCCTTTAACTGGGAACAGCTATAATATTCCATGACCGGCCGATACCCCCCCACCCCTTTAACTGGGAGCAGCTATAATATTCCCACGATACCGGCCGATACCCCGACCCACCCCTTTAACTGGGAGCAGCTATAATATTCCCATGATACCCGCCCGATACTCCGACCCACCCCTTTAACTGGGAGCAGCTATAATATTCACATGATACCGGCCGATATCCCCGACCCACCCCTTTAACTGGGAACAGCTATAATATTCCCACGATACGCCGATACCCCGACCCACCCCTTTAACTGGGAGCAGCTATAATATTCACATGATACCGGCCGATACCCCGACCCACCCCTTTAACTGGGAGCAGCTAATATATCCCACGATCCTGGCCGATACCCCGACCCACCCCTTTAACTGGGAAGCAGCTATAATATCCCATGATACTGGCCGATACCCCGACCCACCCCTTTAACTGGGAGCAGCTATAATATTCCCACGATACCGGCCGATACCCCGACCCACCCCTTTACTGGGAGCAGCTATAATATTCCCACGATACGGCCGATACCCCGACCCACCCTTTAAACTGGGAGGCAGCTATAATATATCCCACGATACCGGCCGATACCCCGACCCACCCCTTTAACTGGGAACAGCTATAATATTCCCATGATACCGGCCGATACCCCGACCCACCCGCTTTAAACTGGGAGCAGCTATAATATTCCCATGATACCTGGCCGATACCCCGACCCACCCTTTAAACTGGGAGCAGCTATAATATTCCCATGATACCGGCCGATACCCCGACCCACCCCTTTAACTGGGAGCAGCTATAATATTCCAATGATACCGGCCGATCCCCGACCCACCCCTTTAACTGGGAACAGCTATAATATTCCCACGATACCGGCCGATACCCCGACCCACCCTTTAACTGGGAACAGCTATAATATTCCACGATACTGGCCGATACCCCGACCGACCAGCCCCTTTAACTGGGAGCAGCTATAATATTCCCACGATACTGGCCGATACCCCGACCCACCCCTTTAACTGGGAGCAGCTATAATATTCCCACGATACGGTCCATACCCCGACCCACCCCTTTAACTGGGAGCAGCTATAATATTCCCACGATACCGGCCGATACCCCGACCCACCCCTTTAACTGGGAGCAGCTATAATATTGCCATGATACGGGGCCGATACCCCGACCCACCCCTTTAACTGGGAGCAGCTATAATTATCCACGATACCGGCCGAACCCGACCCACCCCTTTAACTGGGAGCAGCTATAATATTCACATGATACCGGCCGATACCCTTCGTCCGACCCACCCTTTAACTGGGAACAGCTATAATATTCCCACGATACTGGCCGATACCCCGACCCACCCCTTTAACTGGGGCAGCTATAATATTCCCACGATACCGGCCGATACCCCGACCCACCCCTTTAACTGGGAGCAGCTATAAATATCCACGATACCGGCCGATACCCCGACCCACCCCTTTAACTGGGAGCAGCTATAATATTCCCGACGATACCGGCCGATACCCCGACCCACCCCTTTAACTGGGAGCAGCTATAATATTCACATGATACCGCCGATACCCCAACCCACCTTAACTGGAAACAGCTATAATATTCCCATGATACCGGCCGATACCCCGACCCACCCCTTTAACTGGGAGCAGCTATAATATTCCCATGATACCGGCCGATACCCCGACCCACCCCTTTAACTGGGAGCAGCTATAATATTCACATGATACCGGCCGATACCCCGACCCACCCCTTTAACTGGGAACAGCTATAATATTCCCACGATACTGGCCGATACCCCGACCCCCCCTTTAACTGGGAGCAGCTATAATATTCCCATGATACCGGCCGATACCCTCCGACCCAACCCTTTAACTGGGAGCAGCTATAATATTCCCGAGATAACCGGCCGATACCCCGACCCACCCCTTTAACTGGGAGCAGCTATAATATTCCCTGATACTGGCCGATACCCGACCCACCCCTTTAACTGGGAGCAGCTATAATATTCCCACGATACCGGCCGATACCCCGACCCACCGCCTTTAACTGGGAGCAGCTATAATATTCCCATGATACCGGCCGATACCCCGACCCACCCCTTTAACTGGGAGCAGCTATAATCTTCCCATGATACCGGCCGATACCCCGACCCACCCCTTTAACTGGGAGCAGCTATAATATTCCCATGATACCGGCCGATACCCCGACCCACCCCTTTAACTGGGAGCAGCTATAATATTCACATGATACCGGCCGATACCCCGACCCACCCCTTTAACTGGGAACAGCTATAATATTCCCACGATACTGGCCGATACCCCCGACCACCTTTAACTGGGAGCAGCTATACATATTCCCACGATACCGGCCGATACCCCGACCCACCCCTTTATAACTGACAGCTATAAATTCCCATGATCGCCGATACCCCACCCACCCCTTAACTGGGAGCAGCTATAATATTCCCATGATACTGGCCGATCCCGACCCCCCCTTTTAATCTGGAGCAGCTATAATATTCCCACGATACCGGCCGATACCCCGACCCACCCCTTTAACTGGAACAGCTATAATATCCATGATACCGAAGAAGCCGATACCCCGACCCACCCCTTTAACTGGGAGCAGCTATAATATTCCCACGATACCGGCCGATACCCCGACCCACCCCAGAGGGAGCAGCTATAATATTCCCATGATACCGGCCGATACCCCGACCCACCCTTTAACTGGGACAAGCTATAATATTCACATGATACCGGCCGATACCCGACCCACCTTAACTGGGAACAGCTATAATATTCCACGATACGGCCGATACCCCGACCCACCCCTTAACTGGGAGCAGCTATAATATTCACATGATACCGGCCGATACCCCGACCCACCCCTTAACTGGGAGCAGCTATAATATTCCCAGATTATCCGCCGATACCCCGACCCACCCTTTAACTGGGAGCAGCTATAATATTCCCATGATACTGGCCGATACCCCGACCCACCCCTTTAACTGGGAGCAGCTATAATATTCCCACGATACCGGCCGATACCCCGACCCACCCCTTTAACTGGAGCAGCTATAATATTCCCATGATACCGGCCGATACCCCGACCCACCCCTTTAACTGGGAGCAGCTATAATATTCCCACGATACCGGCCGATACCCCGACCCACCCCTTTAACTGGGAGCACGCTATAATATTCCCACGATACCGGCCGATACCCCGACCCACCCCTTTAACTGGGAGCAGCTATAATATTCCCACGATACCGGCCGATACCACCGACCCACCCCCTTTAACTGGAACGCTATAATATTCCATTGATACCGGCCGATACCCGACCCACCCCTTTAACTTGGAGCAGCTATAATATTCCATGATACCGGCCGATACCCGACCCACCCCTTTAACTGGGAGCAGCTATAATATCCATGATACCGGCCGATACCTCGACCCACCCTTTAACTGGGAGCAGCTATAATATTCCCATGATACCGCCGATACCCCGACCCACCCCTTTAACGAACAGCTATAATATTCCCACGATACCGCCGATACCCCGACCCACCCCTTTAACTGGGAACAGCTATAATTCCCACGATACTGGCCGATACCCGACCCACAGCCCCTTTAACTGGGAGCACTATAATATTCCCACGATACTGGCCGATACCCCGACCCACCCCTTTAACTGGACAGCTATAATATTCCCACGATACCGCCGATACCCCGACCCACCCCTTTAACTGGGAGCAGCTATAATATTCCCACGATACCGGCCGATACCCCGACCCAACCCCTTTAACTGGGAGCAGCTATAATATTGCCATGATACGGGGCCGATACCCCGACCCACCCCTTTAACTGGGAGCAGCTATAATATTCCCACGATACCGGCCGATACCCCGACCCACCCCTTTAACTGGGAGCAGCTATAATATTCACATGATACCGGCCGATACCCCGACCCACCCCTTTAACTGGGAGCAGCTATAATATTCCCATGATACCGGCCGATACCCCGACCCACCCCTTTAACTGGGAGCAGCTATAATATTCCCATGATACCGGCCGATACCCCGACCCACCCCTTTAACTGGGAGCAGCTATAATATTCCCACGATACTGGCCGATACCCGACCCACCCCTTAATCTGGAGCAGCTAGTAATATTCCCTATAATTCCCACGATACTGGCCGATACCCCGACCCACCCCTTTAACTGGAGCAGCTATAGATATCCCACGATACCGGCCCATACCCGGACCCACCCTTACTGGGCAGCTTAAGTATCCCACGGATACCGCGATACCCCGACCCACCCTTTAAGCTGGGAGCAGCTATAAATATCCCAGCGATACGGCCGATACCCCGACCCACCCCTTTAACTGGGAGCAGCTATAATATTCCCACGATACCGGCCGATACCCCGACCCACCCCTTTAACTGGGAGCAGCTATAATATTCCCACGATACCGGCCGATACCCCGACCCACCCCTTTAACTGGGAGCAGCTATAATATTCCCATGATACCGGCCGATACCCCGACCCACCCCTTTAACTGGGAGCAGCTATAATATTCCCACGATACCGGCCGATACCCCGACCCACCCCTTTAACTGGGAGCAGCTATAATATTCCCACGATACCGGCCGATACCCCGACCCACCCCTTTAACTGGGACTAAATTAAAAGCGTCTGATGAAACTGGTCTGATTATGGATCAGATAGGAACTGCGGGGAAATTATAGATCAGATGGGATTAGGGGGTGATTATGGATCCGGTGGGTGGGATTGGGGGGTGATTATGGATCAGGTGGGATTGGGGGGTGATTATGGATCAGGTGGGATCGGGGGGTGATTATGGATCAGGTGGGATCGGGGGGTGATTATGGATCAGGTGGGATCGGGGGGTGATTATGGATCAGGTGGGATCGGGGGGTGATTATGGATCCGGTGGGATCGGGGGGGGATTATGGATCAGGTGGGATTGGGGGGTGATTATGGATCAGGTGGGATCGGGGGGTGATTATGGATCAGGTGGGATCGGGGGGTGATTATGGATCCGGTGGGATCGGGGGGTGATTATGGATCCGGTGGGATCGGGGGGTGATTATGGATCCGGTGGGATCGGGGGGTGATTATGGATCAGTACCAGTGAATGGAATTTAGTTTATAGCACAGAAGCTGACAGGCTGATCTGACAGTTACTCCCTGCAGATGTGTGTGGGGTCCGGGCGGTACCGCAGGTTCTGGGCTGGTTGGATTGAGGGGATATTTGGGGCGCAGCTGCTATTCCTTTAGCTAATAGTTTTCCTCCAATTTAACAGAACTTACCCATCGGGAGCATATTTCCATGCATTGGGGCATATTTGGGTCTGAACACAAACATAACATGGGTGCCCATGGGGAGGGGTTCCTATAAATGCCCCCCTTCTGCCTATCAGAACCCCCATGCAACCCCATGAGAGCCTAAGGCCACATGTTATTTATACCCCCACACACCAGCAGTATGGATATTTCCATAGGAATTATACAAACCGACTCTTGGCCAATATTTTCCAGGGTAACTGAGACTAAAGTGGGATTTGGTCGCCTCCCCCCCTTCTATAAACACCAGTGGGTTAGACGGGACCTTCCCAAGGGGAGAAACAAGTGGTTAATAACAGGCAATCGGCCAGCAAGTCACAGCCTGGAATATCTACAGGGAAATGCCAGAAATGTCCTTCTTTCCATTGTGTGGAACCAAAGCAGCCGAACTGGGACCGACTGATTCTACTGACCCGATAGGGAACCGGCAAATTCCAGAGCAGTAACCCTTCCTTTCCCCTGTCTCTGTCCCTATATATTAGGTACCTACCTAGTGCTACCAACCCCTATTTATGTAGGGAAATGAGAGCAGGGCAGGCAGTAACCCTTCCAACACTTTCCCCTGTCTCTGCCCCTATATATTAGGTACCTACCTAGTGCTACCAACCCCTATTTCTGTAGGGAAATGAGAGCAGGGCAGGGCAGTAACCCTTTCCAACACTTTCCCCTGTCTCTGCCCCTATATATTAGGTACCTACCTAGTGCTACCAACCCCTATTTCTGTAGGGAAATGAGAGCAGGGCAGGCAGTAACCCTTCCAACACTTTCCCCTGTCTCTGCCCCTATATATTAGGTACCTACCTAGTGCTACCAACCCCTATTTCTGTAGGGAAATGAGAGCAGGGCAGGCAGTAACCCTTCCAACACTTTCCCCTGTCTCTGCCCCTATATATTAGGTACCTACCTAGTGCTACCAACCCCTATTTCTGTAGGGAAATGAGAGCAGGGCAGGCAGTAACCCTTCCAACACTTTCCCCTGTCTCTGCCCCTATATATTAGGTACCTACCTAGTGCTACCAACCCCTATTTCTGTAGGGAAATGAGAGCAGGGCAGGCAGTAACCCTTCCAACACTTTCCCCTGTCTCTGCCCCTATATATTAGGTACCTACCTAGTGCTACCAACCCCTATTTCTGTAGGGAAATGAGAGCAAGGGCAGGCAGTAACCCTTCCAACACTTTCCCCTGTCTCTGCCCCTATATATTAGGTACACTACCTAGTGCTACCAACCCCTATTTCTGTAGGGAAATGAGAGCAGGGCAGGCAGTAACCCTTCCAACACTTTCCCCTGTCTCTGCCCCTATATATTAGGTACCTACCTAGTGCTACCAACCCCTATTTCTGTAGGGAAATGAGAGCAGGGCAGGCAGTAACCCTTCCAACACTTTCCCCTGTCTCTGCCCCTATATATTAGGTACCTACCTAGTGCTACCAACCCCTATTTCTGTAGGGAAATGAGAGCAGGGCAGGCAGTGACCCTTCCAACACTTTCCCGTCTCTGCCCCATTATACAGAAATTAGACTATTTAGTAGATGCTGCCACCTAGAGGCCAAGGAAGTAACTTGCTGTGATAAGTCCCACTTATCTGCTGGATCTGCAACAGGTTTGGTGAAGAAGAAAAGAAATGATGGGCAGCTGTGGTGGGAATGGGCCGGAGGGTTCTGCGGGGGCCACTAGGGCCGGGGCCCTCAGGTTTTTTCCAGTCTCCCACCGGCCCAGTCCGACCCTGATCAGCGCCCTCCGACCCAAACTGGAACAAACACAAATACTGGAACAACAAGGCAATCTCCAGTAGGATAAACCCTGTGGGGGTCATTTCTAAAGAGAAAAACCTTTTGCAAATGGTTGTTTTGCGCCTGTTTCCCCCTGAGCGCTTTTTGCGCGACTTTCCGTTCCTTTGGCGAATCGCAATGAAATTGCTGTTTGCGCCGATTTTCACTTCGCTGATTTCTACGGAGTCATTTGTTCCGTTTTTACTGCTCTCAGGGGCTCGCGCTATTGGACCCTTTGCACTTTGGACTCCTGGGAAAGAATGGGAATGTGTGGGGTTAATGGGGCAATTCACTTTTGAGTTATTTTACGGTTTGTTCAGCAGCTCTTCACTTTGCAGTTTCTACAGCTGGTTGCTAGGGTCTTTTATACCTTAGCAACCAGAAAGTGGTTTGAATGATAGACTGTTATATGAGTGGGGGGGCTGAATAGAAAGATACATTATTCATAGCAACATGATGGAAAATCCCCTTTTCTAATGATTTAACCCCTGTCGTTGGGTTTAGTTGCTGGACAGACGTCGGGCGCCAACGGGTTTTAGTCGGGGTCATTTCCACTTTTATTTTCCCCGATTGTTTATTTGTAAATTGTGCAAAATCTCAAGACTTAGCACGATTTTGAGCAAAGTCTGATAAAGTCCCACTTATAGTCCAAAGGGTAGAAGAAAAGAAATATTTGCCCCTTTATACTCCCCATTGACTACTGCGGTGCCTTAGTGTGGAGCATGCTGGGTAACGGCGGGAAGGAACCGCACGGAACCTGTTAAAAAACAAAATAAAATGATTTTGCTTCTTTACCATTCTGTCACTGAAACCACTGCCTGGTTGCTAGGGTAAATCTGACCTTAGTAACCACGCAGCTACCTAAATTCCAAACTGCTGAACAAAAATCGTTGCATGGTAAATGGCAGCCAATAGGGGAGAGGGATTAAAGCAATTTTTGCCACTGCGTGGAGCCATAGTTGCCCAGGCAATCACCCTGTGAGGGGCAATTAGAAGGAACACAAATGGGGTTAATGCAATTTCCCACAGGCACTTTAGCTGCTCTTCCTATTGCTCATTGAGCCTAAATAAGTAAATGTCCTATTGCCCTAGGGGCACTTTGTTCCTGCCTTGGGATAAATATGTGTGGGCGGTGGGTATAATAGGGCATTGTGATCTATTGAGGGGCTTTTATTCTCTATTTAGTTGGCAGGGCCCACCCCTTAAAAACCCTAGGCAGGCAGTTAATTACCTAGGAACCCAGAGGCAAGGGCCCTGCTAAGTAGTATAAGACCTCATTATTTGTAATGGCGGTCCTTTTGCATTACGATCAATGCTATATGACAGTACAGTGGTGTCCAACTGGCAGCCAGTGCCTGCCCTATGCTGCCTGTGTGTGCCATACTGTGCCTGCCCTATGCTGCCTGTGTGTGCCATCCTCTGCCTGCCCTACCCTGCCTGTGTGTGCCATACTCTGCCTGCCCTATGCTGCCTGTGTGTGCCATACTCTGCCTACCCTACCCTGCCTGTGTGTGCCATACTCTGCCTTCCCTACCCTGCCTGTGTGTGCCATACTCTGCCTTCCCTATGCTGCCTGTGTGTGCCATACTCTGCCTGCCCTATGCTGCCTGTGTGTGCCATAGTCTGTCTGCACTATGCTGCCTGTGTGTGCCATACTCTGCCTGCCCTATGCTGCCTGTGTGTGCCATACTCTGTCTGCCCTACGCTGCCTGTATGTGCCATACTCTGCCTGCCCTATGCTGCCTGTGTGTGCCATACTCTGCCTGCCCTATGCTGCCTGTGTGTGCCATACTCTGTCTGCCCTACGCTGCCTGTATATGCCATACTCTGCCTGCCCTACGCTGCCTGTGTGTGCCATACTCTGCCTGCCCTACACTGGCTGTGTGCCATACTCTGCCTGCCCTATGCTGCCTGTGTGTGCAATACTCTGCCTGCCCTACGCTGCCTGTGTGTGCCATACTCTGCCTGCCCTATGCTGCCTGTGTGTGCCATACTCTGCCTGCTCTACGCTGCCTGTGTGTGCCATACTCTGCTTGCCCTATGCTGCCTGTGTGTGCCATACTCTGCCTGCCCTACCCTGCCTGTGTGCCATACTCTGCCTGCTCTACCCTGCTTGTGTGTGCCATACTCTGCCTGCCCTACGCTGCCTGTGTGTGCCATACTCTGCCTGCCCTACCCTGCCTGTGTGCCATAATCTGCCTGCTCTACCCTGCTTGTGTGTGCCATACTCTGCCTTACCTACCCTGCCTGTGTGTGCCATACTCTGCCTTCCCTATGCTGCCTGTGTGTGTCATACTCTGCCTGCCCTATGCTGCCTGTGTGCCATACTCTGTCTGCCGTACGCTGCCTGTATGTGCCATACTCTGCCTGCCCTATGCTGTCTGTGTGTGCCACACTCTGCCTGCCCTATGCTGCCTGTGTGTGCCATACTCTGTCTGCCCTACGCTGCCTGTATGTCAGGACAAGCTGGGCGCGTCACTGGAAGAACTCGTAGAGGAAGGACCTCTCCTACACCTCCCACTAAGGATCACAGCCACTGAGGATGGAACAGGACTTGAACCAAGTGGAGGAGTGGCAGGAGTGCCGAACCGGAACGTCAGAGCAAAATCGGCAGGCAAAAGCGAGGTCGGACAGGCAGGAAGTCGGTACAGGCAGCAAGTTTTCAAGATCGAGAGTCAGGCCGGGTCAAAGAATCAAATAGGCAATCACAGGAAACAAGCTTGGCGTCTTTCACAAGGAAACGATCACTTCGCAATGCTGGTAGGCCTTTGGCGTCCTTTTGAGCGCAATGCGCCTGCGCCGGCGTCAAGACGCATGCCGGCGTCATGACGCGCGCCGGCGTCATGACGCGCGCGAGCGACGGAGCGCGCGCGCCCGTCGGAACGTGCGCTGGCGATCGGACGCGCGCCTACCTTAGGTGAACGACCAGGTACCTGACATTGCCCCCTCCCAAGGCGCGGCCTCCGGATGCGCCCAGACGCAGGTTTCCCTGGAAATTTCTTATGGAAGGCCCGAATCAGTTGAGGAGCATGAACATTGGTTGAAGATTCCCAGGAATTGTCCTCAGGCGTATAGGCCTTCCACTGGACCAAATACCGCAAGCGACCTCTTCGATACCTGGAATCGAGAATAGCTTGGACTTCGAATTCTTCAACACCCTGTACTGTCACTGGCTCTGGAGGTGCCCCAATACGACCCGGAAACGGATTCTCCACCACTTTCTTTAGAAGAGAGACGTGGAACACAGGATGGATTCGAAGGTTAGCAGGCAGCTTCAATTTAAAGGTAACAGAGTTAATTTGCTCCAAGATTGGGAAGGGACCCATAAACCTTTGGCCCAACTTCTTGGAGGGACACGATAACCTGAGGTTGCGAGTGGATAACCAAACGAGATCCCCCAGCTTGAATTCAGGACTCTTTCTCCGTCTCTTATCGGCATATCCTTTGTAATTCCTTTGAGCCTCCCGTAAAGTCTGCTGGAGCAACTCGAAATTATGCCTTAAGAACGAAAGTCTATCCTGAGCTGCAGGAACCGTAACCTCTGCTAGGCCTGGCAGAGCGGTAATATGAAATCCATAATTAGAGAAAAAAGGAGTCTGTTTGGAGGAGCTATGTACCGCATTATTGTAAGAGAACTCTGCTAAGGGTAAGAGCGCCGACCAATCTTCCTGAGAATAAGAGGAAAAACATCTAATATATTGCTCCAACGTCTGATTAGTACGTTCTGTTTGCCCATTCGTCTGAGGATGAAAAGCAGAGGACAGGGCGAGCTCAATATGGAGTCCCTGACATAACGCCCTCCAGAAGCGAGACGTAAACTGCGACCCTCGATCAGACACTATCTCCTTGGGTAAGCCGTGAAGCCGAAAGACCTCTTTAATAAATACTTCTGCCGTTGTGGCTGCAGATGGTAACCCCACCAAGGGTATAAAGTGAGCCATCTTGGTAAACCCGTCAACCACTACCATGATTGTGTTAAAACCCCCCGACTTGGGCAGTTCCACAATAAAGTCCATGGAAATTCTCTCCCAGGGTTTCTCAGGAACCGGGAGAGGTTGAAGTAATCCCATTGGTCGGGAATGTGTATCCTTGAATCTGGCACATGTTTGACAGGAAGTAACATATTTCATACAATCCCTTGACATGCCGGGCCAAAAAAAATTCCTATTAGCAAGTTCTAGTGTCTTGCAAACCCCCAGGTGGCCGGAAACAGGATGATCATGGACAAATCTGAGTACCTCGAGGCGCAGGTCTTCAGGGACAAAAATTTTATTATTAGACATGAGGTAATTACCACGACGATCCATATGTGTAGGTAAATTATCCACAGACTTGGAGGCGTTCTGGATCTTGTCAAGCAGATCGGCTTGGAGAAGGAGAAAATTGGAGGCATGAAGGACAGTGCTGGCGGCAGAATCATTCTCGGGTGCAGAAAACAGACGGGACAACGCATCCGCTTTGCCATTCTTGGAACCCGGTCTAAAAGTAACGTGGAAGTTGAATCTGGAAAAGAAGAGTGCCCATCTGGCCTGACGAGGTCGGAGTCTTTTTGCTGAGCGTAAATATTCCAAGTTCTTGTGATCAGAAAAAACTAAAATAGGGTGAGACGCCCCCTCCAACAGGTGTCGCCATTCTTGGAATGCAGATTTAATCGCAAGTAGCTCTCTGTCTCCCACATCGTAATTTTGCTCAGAAGAAGATAACTTTTTAGAGAAAAATGCGATAGGATGAAGTAGGCTCTGTACATCGTTTCTTTGCGATAGCACAGCTCCGATGGCATACTCTGAGGCATCCACCTCTAGAACAAACGGCCGTGTAGGATCTGGATGTTTTAGAATGGGAGCGGAGGTAAAACGATTCTTGAGATCCAAAAAAGCCCGCTGAGCCTCAGAAGTCCAGCAGAATCTTTTTACCGAGCTGGTAAGAGCTGTGATAGGGGCGATTATCTTAGAGAAATTCTTGATGAACTTTCGGTAAAAGTTGGCGAAGCCCACAAATCTTTGTACAGCCTTACGACTGTTGGGAACGGGCCAGTCTAATACCGCAGAGACCTTGCGAGAGTCCATAGACATTCCGTCTGAAGAAATGATAAAACCTAGGAACTCTATAGAAGATTTTTCGAACTCACACTTCTCCAGTTTGGCGAAAAGTTTATATGCTCGTAACCGAGAGAAGACTTGTCTGACGTGTGTCGGTGTTCCTCCAAGGAAGATGAAAATATTAAGATATCATCGAGATAAATAATAACGAAAAGATCCAAAAAGTCTCTGAAAATATCATTTGCAAAGTGTTGAAACGTCGCTGGGGCGTTGCATAGCCCGAAGGGCATCACTAGGTATTCATAGTGCCCATATCGGGTGCGAAAGGCTGTTTTCCACTCATCTCCTTGTCGAATGCGGACCAAATTGTATGCCCCCCGAAGATCTAGTTTTGTGAATATATGTGCTGAACGTAATCTTATAAACAATTCCGAGATGAGGGGTAGCGGATATCGGTTCTTAATGGTTACCTTGTTCAAATCTCGGTAGTCTATGCAGGGGCGTAAGGAATGGTCTTTTTTCTCAACGAAGAAAATACCTGCCCCAGCAGGAGAGGTAGACGGACGGATAAATCCTTTCCTAAGGTTTTCCTCAATGTAGGTCTTGAGAACTTTAAGTTCAGGTTCGGATAGAGGGTAGATCCGTCTGAATGGGATCGCTGCTCCGGGAAGAAGATCCACCGGGCAATCATATATCCGATGTGGAGGAAGTACATCCGCTCCTTTCTCATCAAAGACATCTAAGAATTCGTGGTAAGGTTCTGGAACCAGTTTGAGTCGAGGATCAGGGGTCACAACCAGCAATCTCCCAGGAGCCAACTCAGAACAAGGACAATGCTCAGAGGGAAATGTTATTTGATTCGAGTCCCAATTGATGAGAGGGTTATGAGTCTTTAACCATGGAAACCCCAAAATGATAGGATACAGAGGGGAAGAAACCACGTTAAACGATAGGGTTTCGGTATGCTGTTGAATTTTTATTAACAAAGGAATAGTCTCAAACAGGACTGGACCAGAAGAAATATTAGATCCGTCAGCCAACTTCACCATCAGTGGGCAGGATCTGGGTCTTAAAGGAATGTCATGAAAACGGGCGAAGTCTCGATCGATAAAGCAACCGCACGCCCCGGAGTCAATCAACGCAGGGGTCTGGAGCGTCTTTCTTGACCACTGCAAAATAGTAATAACTGACATAAGAGACAGTCCATCAACAGCTTCTGCACTAAGAAGACCCGGTATAGATCTCTTACTTGTGGGTCGCACCGGGCATGTGCGGAGCAGATGACCAGAGGCACCACAGTAAAGGCACAAGTTCAGGCGACGTCTGCGTAGCCTCTCTTCGGGAGTCAGAGGGGAACGGATGAGCCCGATTTGCATGGGTTTAGCAGCCCCAGCCGATGACGAGGCCGTGGTGGATGGAGCCAAAATGGGTTTAGGGAATAGAGGAGCTTTAGGGAGCAGCCAACTGGGTTGAAATGTCCCGGACTTTTCTAGTCTCCTCTCCCTCAAACGTCGGTCTAACTGGACGACGACATCGATGAGAGAATCGAAGTCTTCGGGAATCCCCACTCGGGCTAACTCGTCCTTTAGACCTTCAGACAACCCTATTCTGAATTGATGCTTCAGTGCAGCTTGATTCTATCGGGTATCTGCAGCGTGGCTACGGAAGTCAGTAACATATTCCTCAACTGGCCATTTACCCTGGGACAAAGATCTGAGTGCGGCTTCAGCTGAGGCTTCTCTTTGGGGGTCATCGTATAATACCGCCATCGCCTGGAAAAAAGCAGCAGAGTCACTAAACAACGGACTTTGTTGTTCCAGAAGACGATGAGCCCAAGTCTGTGGCTCCCCGGACAGGAGTGAGATAGCGAACCCCACCTTGGACTGCTCAGTCGTATAAACTTGGGGGTTAAGTGTGAATTCCAGCTTGGGGATCGCAAAATCCCGGAACTTTTTGCGATCCCCCAGAAAACGCTCCGGCAGAGAGAGCTTAAGCTTGGCAATTGGCGGCTGGGCCACAACAGGTGGGGGTGCAACAGGAGCATCAGTAGGATCCCTGGGCAGGGGTTGTAGCTGGGCTTGAACTTCTTGGAAACCTGCCTGTAGTTCTTGCACCGCTCGAGTGAGGGTCGCCATCTGCTGGGTAAGGAGCTGCATAGCAGAAATTTCCTCAGATTCTTACACTGGCGAAGTGATACTGTCAGGACAAGCTGGGCGCGTCACTGGAAGAACTCGTAGAGGAAGGACCTCTCCTACACCTCCCACTAAGGATCACAGCCACTGAGGATGGAACAGGACTTGAACCAAGTGGAGGAGTGGCAGGAGTGCCGAACCGGAACGTCAGAGCAAAATCGGTAGGCAAAAGCGAGGTCGGACAGGCGGGAAGTCGGTACAGGCAGCAAGTTTTCAAGATCGAGAGTCAGGCCGGGTCAAAGAATCAAATAGGCAATCACAGGAAACAAGCTTGGCGTCTTTCACAAGGAAACGATCACTTCGCAATGCTGGTAGGCCTTTGGCGTCCTTTTGAGCGCAATGCGCCTGCGCCGGCGTCAAGACGCACGCCGGCGTCATGACGCGCGCCGGCGTCATGACGCGCGCCAGCATCAAGACGCGCGCCGGCGTTAACGCGCGCGCGGGCGTCACGACGCACGCCGGCGTCAATACGTGCGCGAGCGACGGAGCACGCGCGCCCGTCGGAACGTGCGCTGGCGATCGGACGCGCGCCTACCTTAGGTGAACGACCAGGTACCTGACACTGTATGTGCCATACTCTGCCTGCCCTATGCTGCCTGTGTGTGCCATACTCTGCCTGCCCTACGCTGCCTGTGTGTGCCATACTCTGCCTGCCCTATGCTGCCTGTGTGTGCCATACTCTGCCTGCCCTACCCTGCCTGTGTGTGCAATACTCTGCCTGCTCTACCCTGCCTGTGTGTGCCATACTCTGCCTGCCCTACGCTGCCTGTGTGTGCCATACTCTGACTGCCCTACCCTGCCTGTGTGCCATACTCTGCCTGCTCTACCCTGCCTGTGTGTGCCATACTCTGCCTGCCCTACCCTGCCTGTGTGTGCCATACTCTGCCTGCCCTATGCTGCCTGTGTGTGCCATACTCTGCCTGCCCTATGCTGCCTGTGTGTGCCATACTCTGCCTGCCCTATGCTGCCTGTGTGTGCCATACTCTGCCTGCTCTACCCTGCCTGTGTGTGCCATACTCTGCCTGCCCTATGCTGCCTGTGTGTGCCATACTCTGCCTGCTCTATGCTGCCTGTATGTGCCATACTCTGCCTGCCCTATGCTGCCTGTGTGTGCCATACTTTGCCTGCCCTATGCTGCCTGTGTGTGCCATACTCTGCCTGCTCTATGCTGCCTGTATGTGCCATACTCTGCCTGCCCTACGCTGCCTGTGTGTGCCATACTCTGCCTGCCCTATGCTGCCTGTTTGTGCCATACTCTGCCTGCCCTATGCTGCCTGTTTGTGCCATACTCTGCCTGCCCTATGTTGCCTGTGTGTGCCATACTCTGCCTGCCCTACCCTGCCTGTGTGTGCCATACTCTACCTGCCCTACGCTGCCTGTGTGTGCCATACTCTGCCTGCCCTATGCTGCCTGTGTGTGCCATACTCTGCCTGCCCTATGCTGCCCTGTGTGTGCCATACTCTACCTGCCCTACGCTGCCTGTGTGTGCCATACTCTGCCTGCCCTATGCTGCCTGTGTGTGCCATACTCTGCCTGCCCTATGCTGCCTATATGTGCCATACTCTGCCTGCCCTACGCTGCCTGTGTGTGCCATACTCTGCCTGCCCTATGCTGCCTGTGTGTGCCATACTCTGCCTGCCCTATGCTGCCTGTGTGTGCCATACTCTGCCTGCCCTACCCTGCCTGTGTGTGCCATACTCTACCTGCCCTACGCTGCCTGTGTGTGCCATACTCTGCCTGCCCTATGCTGCCTGTGTGTGCCATACTCTGCCTGCCCTATGCTGCCTGTGTGTGCCATACTCTGCCTGCCCTATGCTGCCTGTGTGTGCCATACTCTACCTGCCCTACGCTGCCTGTGTGTGCCATACTCTGCCTGCCCTATGCTGCCTGTGTGTGCCATACTCTGCCTGCCCTATGCTGCCTATATGTGCCATACTCTGCCTGCCCTACGCTGCCTGTGTGTGCCATACTCTGCCTGACCTATGCTGCCTGTGTGTGCCATACTCTGCCTGCCCTATGCTGCCTGTGTGTGCCATACTCTGCCTGCCCTATGCTGCCTGTGTGTGCCATACTCTGCCTGCCCTATGCTGCCTGTGTGTGCCATACTCTGCCTGCCCTTTGTTGCCTATAGGAGGAGAACCTGGCAGGGGGTTGCTCTGGGAGTTTGTTAGCATTTGGAAATAGTTGTTAGGGGGCCCCTAAGGTGTGTAATTATGTGCTGGGGGTTGCTGTGATACCAACAGGGGAGGAGCCATATGGATTTAAGAGCATGACAAAAAATGTAAAACATTTTTCCCACATATAAGTGGATGGTGATATACCTATTATTTTTTCTGGTGTGTTATCATTATTAATGTGGGTCTGATCTTAAAAACTATTGTGATATAATGGGTGTGGTTTGAAGGGAGTGGTTAAAACTGGCTTCTATTATTGGCCGTCCACCACCTAGGCCAGTACAATTCCAGCCCACAGACACTGGACAGCTGTGCTGGTAGATACCCTTAATTACCCCCCCTTGTACTGCCAGTACCGAGAAGCTGGGGGCGCCACCTTTTCTGTGATTTTTAACCTTTCGCTCTATTAATAACATTGGCATCAGGGAGGGTTTGTACCAGCCAATCGGCAGCACCAGGGCAGCTGATCCCTCACGTTATATAAAGGTCACAGCAGAAAATGGATCAGTTCTGTTTATATATATATAAATGTTGCCTCTAGTGGAGTAATACTGCAATGTGGCCAGCAGGGGTCAGGCTGTGTTACTGTTATGGGATATTAATGTTGCCTCTAGTGGAGTAATACTGCAATGTGGCCAGCAGGGGTCAGGCTGTGTTACTGTTATGGGATATTAATGTTACCTCTAGTGGAGTAATACTGCAATGTGGCCAGTAGGGGTCAGGCTGTGTTACTGTTATGGGATATTAATGTTACCTCTAGTGGAGTAATACTGCAATGTGGCCAGTAGGGGTCAGGCTGTGTTACTGTTATGGGATATTAATGTTACCTCTAGTGGAGTAATACTGCAATGTGGCCAGCAGGGGTCAGGCTGTGTTACTGTTATGGGATATTAATGTTACCTCTAGTGGAGTAATACTGCAATGTGGCCAGCAGGGGTCAGGCTGTGTTACTGTTATGGGATATTAATGTTACCTCTAGTGGAGTAATACTGCAATGTGGCCAGTAGGGGTCAGGCTGTGTTACTGTTATGGGATATTAATGTTACCTCTAGTGGAGTAATACTGCAATGTGGCCAGCAGGGGTCAGGCTGTGTTACTGTTATGGGATATTAATGTTACCTCTAGTGGAGTAATACTGCAATGTGGCCAGTAGGGGTCAGGCTGTGCTACTGTTATGGGATATTAATGTTACCTCTAGTGGAGTAATACTGCAATGTGGCCAGTAGGGGTCAGGCTGTGCTACTGTTATGGGATAGAAATGTTGCCTCTAGTGGTGTAATACTGCAATGTGGCCAGCAGGGGTCAGGCTGTGCTACTGTTATGGGATATTAATGTTATCTCTAGTGGAGTAATACTGCAACGTGGCCAGTAGGGGTCAGGCTGTGCTACTGTTATGGGATATTAATGTTACCTCTAGTGGAGTAATACTGCAATGTGGCCAGTAGGGGGTCAGGCTGTGCTACTGTTATGGGATATTAATGTTACCTCTAGTGGAGTAATACTGCAATGTGGCCAGTAGGGGTCAGGCTGTGCTACTGTTATGGGATATTAATGTTACCTCTAGTGGAGTAATACTGCAATGTGGCCAGTAGGGGTCAGGCTGTGCTACTGTTATGGGATAGAAATGTTGCCTCTAGTGGTGTAATACTGCAATATGGCCAGCAGGGGTCAGGCTGTGCTACTGTTATGGGATAGAAATGTTGCCTCTAGTGGTGTAATACTGCAATGTGGCCAGCAGGGGTCAGGCTGTGCTACTGTTATGGGATAGAAATGTTGCCTCTAGTGGTGTAATACTGCAATGTGGCCAGCAGGGGTCAGGCTGTGTTACTGTTATGGGATATTAATGTTGCCTCTAGTGGCGTAATACTGCAATGTGGCCAGCAGGGGTCAGGCTGTGTTACTGTTATGGGATATTAATGTTACCTCTAGTGGAGTAATACTGCAATGTGGCCAGCAGGGGTCAGGCTGTGCTACTGTTATGGGATATTAATGTTACCTCTAGTGGAGTAATACTGCAATGTGGCCAGCAGGGGTCAGGCTGTGTTACTGTTATGGGATATTAATGTTACCTCTAGTGGAGTAATACTGCAATGTGGCCAGCAGGGGGTCAGGCTGTGCTACTGTTATGGGATATTAATGTTACCTCTAGTGGAGTAATACTGCAATGTGGCCAGCAGGGGTCAGGCTGTGCTACTGTTATGGGATATTAATGTTACCTCTAGTGGAGTAATACTGCAATGTGGCCAGCAGGGGTCAGGCTGTGCTACTGTTATGGGATATTAATGTTACCTCTAGTGGAGTAATACTGCAATGTGGCCAGTAGGGGTCAGGCTGTGCTACTGTTATGGGATAGAAATGTTGCCTCTAGTGGTGTAATACTGCAATGTGGCCAGCAGGGGTCAGGCTGTGCTACTGTTATGGGATATTAATGTTACCTCTAGTGGAGTAATACTGCAATGTGGCCAGTAGGGGTCAGGCTGTGTTACTGTTATGGGATATTAATGTTACCTCTAGTGGAGTAATACTGCAATGTGGCCAGTAGGGGTCAGGCTGTGCTACTGTTATGGGATATTAATGTTACCTCTAGTGGAGTAATACTGCAATGTGGCCAGTAGGGGTCAGGCTGTGCTACTGTTATGGGATAGAAATGTTGCCTCTAGTGGAGTAATACTGCAATGTGGCCAGTAGGGGTCAGGCTGTGTTACTGTTATGGGATATTAATGTTACCTCTAGTGGAGTAATACTGCAATGTGGCCAGCAGGGGTCAGGCTGTGTTACTGTTATGGGATATTAATGTTACCTCTAGTGGAGTAATACTGCAATGTGGCCAGTAGGGGTCAGGCTGTGCTACTGTTATGGGATATTAATGTTACCTCTAGTGGAGTAATACTGCAATGTGGCCAGTAGGGGTCAGGCTGTGCTACTGTTATGGGATAGACATGTTACCTCTAGTGGTGTAATACTGCAATGTGGCCAGCAGGGGTCAGGCTGTGCTACTGTTATGGGATATTAATGTTACCTCTAGTGGAGTAATACTGCAATGTGGCCAGCAGGGGTCAGGCTGTGTTACTGTTATGGATATTAATGTTACCTCTAGTGGAGTAATACTGCAATGTGGCCAGCAGGGGTCAGGCTGTGCTACTGTTAAGGGATATTAATGTTACCTCTAGTGGAGTAATACTGCAATGTGGCCAGCAGGGGTCAGGCTGTGTTACTGTTATGGGATATTAATGTTGCCTCTAGTGGAGTAATACTGCAATGTGGCCAGCAGGGGTCAGGCTGTGCTACTGTTATGGGATAGACATGTTATCTCTAGTGGTGTAATACTGCAATGTGGCCAGCAGGGGTCAGGCTGTGCTACTGTTAAGGGATATTAATGTTGCCTCTAGTGGAGTAATACTGCAATGTGGCCAGAAGGGGTCAGGCTGTGCTATTGTTATGGGATAGACATGTTACCTCTAGTGGAGTAATACTGCAATGTGGCCAGCAGGGGTCAGGCTGTGCTACTGTTATGGGATAGACATGTTATCTCTAGTGGTGTAATACTGCAATGTGGCCAGTAGGGGTCAGGCTGTGTTACTGTTATGGGATAGAAATGTTGCCTCTAGTGGTGTAATACTGCAATGTGGCCAGCAGGGGTCAGGCTGTGTTATTGTTATGGGATAGAAATGTTGCCTCTAGTGGAGTAATACTGCAATGTGGCCAGCAGGGGTCAGGCTGTGCTACTGTTATGGGATATTAATGTTCCCTCTAGTGGCGTAATACTGCAATGTGGCCAGCAGGGGTCAGGCTGTGCTTCTGTTATGGGATATTAATGTTCCCTCTAGTGGAGTAATACTGCAATGTGGCCAGCAGGGGTCAGGCTGTGCTTCTGTTATGGGATATTAATGTTCCCTCTAGTGGAGTAATACTGCAATGTGGCCAGCAGGGGTCAGGCTGTGCTACTGTTATGGGATACAGGAAAAGGTGATGTACCATGTTAGCCAGTCAGAATGTTACAGGGTGACCCCTTTGAAATAAAGAATAACACAGTTGGTATAAAGCTGATACCTTATTGGCTAACTCACATACCCATAGCTGTCAGAACATTCTAGTTCCTTTTCAAGCTGATTCCAATGAAGCTGTGCTGCTCTCTGATATATACACAGCATTCAGCTCATGGATCCAATAACCAGACAAAAGGGGGGGGGGGGCTGCAAGGGACAAACAGATACAGGATAATGTGGATCAAAGTGGCTGGATATAAATGAGAGTAAATTACTGATTGGGAAGTAAATGGAATTCCATGGGATTAACTGCCCCAGTGCCCCTACAGATGTGGGTATTCCTGGCTGGGTGGGGCAGTTCCTAATCTGTATTACTGCCCCAGTGCCCCTACAGATGTGGGTATTCCTGGCTGGGTGGGGCAGTTCCTAATCTATATAACTGCCCCAGTGCCCCTATAGATGTTGGTATTCCTGGCTGGGTGGGGGCAGTTCCCAATCTATATAACTGCCCCAGTGTCCCTACAGATGTGGGTATTCCTGGCTGGGTGGGGGCAGTTCCCAATCTATATAACTGCCCCAGTGCCCCTACAGATGTGGGTATTCCTGGCTGGGTGGGGGCAGTTCCTAATCTATATAACTGCCCCAGTGCCCCTACAGATGTGGGTATTCCTGGCTGGGTGGGGCAGTTCCTAATCTATATATCTGCCCCAGTGCCCCTACAGATGTGGGTATTCCTGGCTGGGTGGGGCAGTTCCTAATCTATATAACTGCCCCAGTGCCCCTATAGATGTTGGTATTCCTGGCTGGGTGGGGCAGTTCCTAATCTATATAACTGCCCCAGTGCCCCTACAGATGTGGGTATTCCTGGCTGGGTGGGGGCAGTTCCTAATCTATATAACTGCCCCAGTGCCCCTACAGATGTGGGTATTCCTGGCTGGGTGGGGCAGTTCCTAATCTATATATCTGCCCCAGTGCCCCTACAGATGTGGGTATTCCTGGCTGGGTGGGGGCAGTTCCTAATCTATATATCTGCCCCAGTGCCCCTACAGATGTGGGTATTCCTGGCTGGGTGGGGGCAGTTCCTAATCTATATAACTGCCCCAGTGCCCCTACAGATGTGGGTATTCCTGCTGGGTGGGGTAGTTCCTAATCTATATAACTGCCCCAGTGCCCCTACAGATGTGGGTATTCCTGGCTGGGTGGGGGCAGTTCCTAATCTATATAACTGCCCCAGTGCCCCTACAGATGTTGGTATTCCTGGCTGGGTGGGGGCAGTTCCTAATCTATATAACTGCCCCAGTGCCCCTACAGATGTGGGTATTCCTGGCTGGGTGGGGGCAGTTCCTAATCTATATATCTGCCCCAGTGCCCCTACAGATGTGGGTATTCCTGGCTGGGTGGGGGCAGTTCCTAATCTATATAACTGCCCCAGTGCCCCTACAGATGTGGGTATTCCTGGCTGGGTGGGGCAGTTCCTAATCTGTATAACTGCCCCAGTGCCCCTACAGATGTTGGTATTCCTGGCTGGGTGGGGGCAGTTCCTAATCTATATAACTGCCCCAGTGCCCCTACAGATGTGGGTATTCCTGGCTGGGTGGGGCAGTTCCTAATCTATATAACTGCCCCAGTGCAGCTACAGATGTGGTATTCCTGGCTGGGTGGGGGCAGTTCCTAATCTATATAACTGCCCCAGTGCCCCTACAGATGTTGGTATTCCTGGCTGGGTGGGGGCAGTTCCTAATCTATATATCTGCCCCAGTGCCCCTACAGATGTTGGTATTCCTGGCTGGGTGGGGGCAGTTCCTAATCTATATAACTGCCCCAGTGTCCCTACAGATGTGGGTATTCCTGGCTGGGTGCCGGCAGTTCCTAATCTATATAACTGCCCCAGTGCCCCTACAGATGTGGGTATTCCTGGCTGGGTGGGGCAGTTCCTAATCTATATAACTGCCCCAGTGCCCCTACAGATGTGGGTATTCCTGGCTGGGTGGGGGCAGTTCCTAATCTATATAACTGCCCCAGTGCCCCTACAGATGTTGGTATTCCTGGCTGGGTGGGGGCAGTTCCTAATCTATATAACTGCCCCAGTGCCCCTGCAGATGTTGGTATTCCTGGCTGGGTGGGGGCAGTTCCTAATCTATATATCTGCCCCAGTGCCCCTACAGATGTGGGTATTCCTGGCTGGGTGGGGGCAGTTCCTAATCTATATAACTGCCCCAGTGCCCCTACAGATGTTGGTATTCCTGGCTGGGTGGGGGCAGTTCCTAATCTATATAACTGCCCCAGTGCCCCTACAGATGTGGGTATTCCCTGGCTGGGTGGGGCATTTCCTAATCTATATAACTGCCCCAGTGTCCCTACAGATGTGGGTATTCCTGGCTGGGTGGGGCATTTCCTAATCTATATAACTGCCCCAGTGCCCCTACAGATGTGGGTATTCCTGGCTGGGTGGGGGCAGTTCCTAATCTATATAACTGCCCCAGTGTCCCTACAGATGTGGGTATTCCTGGCTGGGTGGGGTAGTTCCTAATCTATATAACTGCCCCAGTGCCCCTACAGATGTGGGTATTCCTGGCTGGGTGGGGGCAGTTCCTAATCTATATAACTGCCCCAGTGCCCCTACAGATGTTGGTATTCCTGGCTGGGTGGGGGGCAGTTCCTAATCTATATAACTGCCCCAGTGCCCCTACAGATGTGGGTATTCCTGGCTGGGTGGGGGCAGTTCCTAATCTATATAACTGCCCCAGTGCCCCTACAGATGTTGGTATTCCTGGCTGGGTGGGGGCAGTTCCTAATCTATATAACTGCCCCAGTGCCCCTACAGATGTGGGTATTCCTGGCTGGGTGGGGGCAGTTCCTAATCTATATAACTGCCCCAGTGCCCCTACAGATGTTGGTATTCCTGGCTGGGTGGGGGCAGTTCCTAATCTATATAACTGCCCCAGTGCCCCTACAGATGTTGGTATTCCTGGCTGGGTGGGGGCAGTTCCTAATCTATATAACTGCCCCAGTGCCCCTACAGATGTGGGTATTCCTGGCTGGGTGGGGTAGTTCCTAATCTATATAACTGCCCCAGTGCCCCTACAGATGTGGGTATTCCTGGCTGGGTGGGGGCAGTTCCTAATCTATATAACTGCCCCAGTGCCCCTACAGATGTTGGTATTCCTGGCTGGGTGGGGGCAGTTCCTAATCTATATAACTGCCCCAGTGCCCCTACAGATGTTGGTATTCCTGGCTGGGTGGGGGCAGTTCCTAATCTGTATAACTGCCCCAGTGCCCCTACAGATGTGGGTATTCCTGGCTGGGTGGGGGCAGTTCCTAATCTATATAACTGCCCCAGTGCCCCTACAGATGTTGGTATTCCTGGCTGGGTGGGGGCAGTTCCTAATCTGTATAACTGCCCCAGTGCCCCTACAGATGTGGGTATTCCTGGCTGGGTGGGGGCAGTTCCTAATCTGTATATCTGCCCCCAGTGCCCCTACAGATGTGGGTATTCCTGGCTGGGTGGGGGCAGTTCCTAATCTATATAACTGCCCCAGTGCCCCTACAGATGTTGGTATTCCTGGCTGGGTGGGGGCAGTTCCTAATCTATATAACTGCCCCAGTGTCCCTACAGATGTGGGTATTCCTGGCTGGGTGGGGGCAGTTCCTAATCTGCATAACTGCCCCAGTGCCCCTACAGATGTGGGTATTCCTGGCTGGGTGGGGGCAGTTCCTAATCTATATAACTGCCCCAGTGTCCCTACAGATGTGGGTATTCCTGGCTGGGTGGGGTAGTTCCTAATCTATATAACTGCCCCAGTGTCCCTACAGATGTGGGTATTCCTGGCTGGGTGGGGGTAGTTCCTAATCTATATAACTGCCCCAGTGCCCCTACAGATGTGGGTATTCCTGGCTGGGTGGGGCAGTTCCTAATCTGTATAACTGCCCCAGTGCCCCTACAGATGTGGGTATTCCTGGCTGGGTGGGGCAGTTCCTAATCTATATAACTGCCCCAGTGCCCCTACAGATGTGGGTATTCCTGGCTGGGTGGGGCAGTTCCTAATCTATATAACTGCCCCAGTGCAGCTACAGATGTGGGTATTCCTGGCTGGGTGGGGCATTTCCTAATCTATATATCTGCCCCAGTGTCCCTACAGATGTGGGTATTCCTGGCTGGGTGGGGCATTTCCTAATCTGTATAACTGCCCCAGTGCCCCTACAGATGTGGGTATTCCTGGCTGGGTGGGGCAGTTCCTAATCTGTATAACTGCCCCAGTGCCCCTACAGATGTGGGTATTCCTGGCTGGGTGGGGCAGTTCCTAATCTATATAACTGCCCCAGTGCAGCTACAGATGTGGGTATTCCTGGCTGGGTGGGGCATTTCCTAATCTATATAACTGCCCCAGTGCCCCTACAGATGTGGGTATTCCTGGCTGGGTGGGGCAGTTCCTAATCTGTATAACTGCCCCAGTGCCCCTACAGATGTGGGTATTCCTGGCTGGGTGGGGCAGTTCCTAATCTATATAACTGCCCCAGTGCCCCTACAGATGTTGGTATTCCTGGCTGGGTGGGGGCAGTTCCTAATCTATATATCTGCCCCAGTGCCCCTACAGATGTGGGTATTCCTGGCTGGGTGGGGGCAGTTCCTAATCTATATAACTGCCCCAGTGCCCCTACAGATGTTGGTATTCCTGGCTGGGTGGGGGCAGTTCCTAATCTATATAACTGCCCCAGTGCCCCTACAGATGTGGGTATTCCTGGCTGGGTGGGGCAGTTCCTAATCTATATAACTGCCCCAGTGCCCCTACAGATGTGGGTATTCCTGGCTGGGTGGGGCATTTCCTAATCTATATAACTGCCCCAGTGCCCCTACAGATGTGGGTATTCCTGGCTGGGTGGGGGCAGTTCCTAATCTATATAACTGCCCCAGTGTCCCTACAGATGTGGGTATTCCTGGCTGGGTGGGGTAGTTCCTAATCTATATATCTGCCCCAGTGCCCCTACAGATGTGGGTATTCCTGGCTGGGTGGGGCAGTTCCTAATCTATATAACTGCCCCAGTGCCCCTACAGATGTTGGTATTCCTGGCTGGGTGGGGGCAGTTCCTAATCTATATAACTGCCCCAGTGCCCCTACAGATGTGGGTATTCCTGGCTGGGTGGGGGCAGTTCCTAATCTATATAACTGCCCCAGTGCCCCTACAGATGTTGGTATTCCTGGCTGGGTGGGGGCAGTTCCTAATCTATATAACTGCCCCAGTGCCCCTACAGATGTGGGTATTCCTGGCTGGGTGGGGGCAGTTCCTAATCTATATAACTGCCCCAGTGTCCCTACAGATGTGGGTATTCCTGGCTGGGTGGGGCATTTCCTAATCTATATAACTGCCCCAGTGCCCCTACAGATGTGGGTATTCCTGGCTGGGTGGGGGCAGTTCCTAATCTATATAACTGCCCCAGTGCCCCTACAGATGTTGGTATTCCTGGCTGGGTGGGGGCAGTTCCTAATCTATATAACTGCCCCAGTGCCCCTACAGATGTTGGTATTCCTGGCTGGGTGGGGGCAGTTCCTAATCTATATAACTGCCCCAGTGCCCCTACAGATGTGGGTATTCCTGGCTGGGTGGGGTAGTTCCTAATCTATATAACTGCCCCAGTGCCCCTACAGATGTGGGTATTCCTGGCTGGGTGGGGGCAGTTCCTAATCTATATAACTGCCCCAGTGCCCCTACAGATGTTGGTATTCCTGGCTGGGTGGGGGCAGTTCCTAATCTATATAACTGCCCCAGTGCCCCTACAGATGTTGGTATTCCTGGCTGGGTGGGGGCAGTTCCTAATCTGTATAACTGCCCAGTGCCCCTACAGATGTTGGTATTCCTGGCTGGGTGGGGGCAGTTCCTAATCTGTATATCTGCCCCAGTGCCCCTACAGATGTGGGTATTCCTGGCTGGGTGGGGGCAGTTCCTAATCTATATAACTGCCCCAGTGCCCCTACAGATGTTGGTATTCCTGGCTGGGTGGGGGCAGTTCCTAATCTATATAACTGCCCCAGTGTCCCTACAGATGTTGGTATTCCTGGCTGGGTGGGGGCAGTTCCTAATCTGCATAACTGCCCCAGTGCCCCTACAGATGTGGGTATTCCTGGCTGGGTGGGGGCAGTTCCTAATCTATATAACTGCCCCAGTGCCCCTACAGATGTGGGTATTCCTGGCTGGGTGGGGCAGTTCCTAATCTGTATAACTGCCCCAGTGCCCCTACAGATGTGGGTATTCCTGGCTGGGTGGGGCAGTTCCTAATCTATATAACTGCCCCAGTGCCCCTACAGATGTGGGTATTCCTGGCTGGGTGGGGCAGTTCCTAATCTATATAACTGCCCCAGTGCAGCTACAGATGTGGGTATTCCTGGCTGGGTGGGGCATTTCCTAATCTATATATCTGCCCCAGTGTCCCTACAGATGTGGGTATTCCTGGCTGGGTGGGGCATTTCCTAATCTGTATAACTGCCCCAGTGCCCCTACAGATGTGGGTATTCCTGGCTGGGTGGGGCAGTTCCTAATCTGTATAACTGCCCCAGTGCCCCTACAGATGTGGGTATTCCTGGCTGGGTGGGGGTAGTTCCTAATCTGTATAACTGCCCCAGTGCCCCTACAGATGTGGGTATTCCTGGCTGGGTGGGGGCAGTTCCTAATCTATATAACTGCCCCAGTGCAGCTACAGATGTGGGTATTCCTGGCTGGGGCAGTTCCTAATCTGTATAACTGCCCCAGTGCCCCTACAGATGTGGGTATTCCTGGCTGGGTGGGGGCAGTTCCTAATCTATATAACTGCCCCAGTGCCCCTACAGATGTGGGTATTCCTGGCTGGGTGGGGCATTTCCTAATCTATATAACTGCCCCAGTGCCCCTACAGATGTGGGTATTCCTGGCTGGGTGGGGCAGTTCCTAATCTGTATAACTGCCCCAGTGCCCCTACAGATGTGGGTATTCCTGGCTGGGTGGGGGCAGTTCCTAATCTGTATAACTGCCCCAGTGCCCCTACAGATGTGGGTATTCCTGGCTGGGTGGGGGCAGTTCCTAATCTATATAACTGCCCCAGTGCCCCTACAGATGTGGGTATTCCTGGCTGGGTGGGGCAGTTCCTAATCTATATAACTGCCCCAGTGCCCCTACAGATGTGGGTATTCCTGGCTGGGTGGGGGCAGTTCCTAATCTATATAACTGCCCCAGTGCCCCTACAGATGTGGGTATTCCCTGGCTGGGTGGGGCAGTTCCTAATCTATATAACTGCCCCAGTGCCCCTACAGATGTGGGTATTCCTGGCTGGGTGGGGGCAGTTCCTAATCTATATATCTGCCCCAGTGCCCCCTACAGATGTGGGTATTCCTGGCTGGGTGGGGGCAGTTCCTAATCTATATAACTGCCCAGTGCCCCTACAGATGTGGGTATTCCTGGCTGGGTGGGGGCAGTTTCCTAATCTATATAACTGCCCCAGTGCCCCTACAGATGTGGGTATTCCTGGCTGGGTGGGGGCAGTTCCTAATCTATATAACTGCCCCAGTGCCCCTACAGATGTTGGTATTCCTGGCTGGGTGGGGCAGTTCCTAATCTATATAATTGCCCCAGTGCCCCTACAGATGTGGGTATTCCTGGCTGGGTGGGGCAGTTCCTAATCTATATAACTGCCCCAGTGCCCCTACAGATGTGGGTATTCCTGGCTGGGTGGGGCAGTTCCTAATCTATATAACTGCCCCAGTGCCCCTACAGATGTTGGTATTCCTGGCTGGGTGGGGCAGTTCCTAATCTATATATCTGCCCCAGTGCCCCTACAGATGTGGGTATTCCTGGCTGGGTGGGGCAGTTCCTAATCTATATAACTGCCCCAGTGCCCCTACAGATGTTGGTATTCCTGGCTGGGTGGGGCAGTTCCTAATCTATATAACTGCCCCAGTGCCCCTACAGATGTTGGTATTCCTGGCTAGGTGGGGGCAGTTCCTAATCTATATAACTGCCCCAGTGCCCCTACAGATGTGGGTATTCCTGGCTGGGTGGGGGCAGTTCCTAATCTATATATCTGCCCCAGTGCCCCTACAGATGTGGGTATTCCTGGCTGGGTGGGGGCAGTTCCTAATCTATATAACTGCCCCAGTGCCCCTACAGATGTTGGTATTCCTGGCTGGGTGGGGCAGTTCCTAATCTATATAACTGCCCCAGTGCCCCTACAGATGTTGGTATTCCTGGCTGGGTGGGGGCAGTTCCTAATCTATATAACTGCCCCAGTGCCCCTACAGATGTGGGTATTCCTGGCTGGGTGGGGCAGTTCCTAATCTATATAACTGCCCCAGTGCCCCTACAGATGTGGGTATTCCTGGCTGGGTGGGGCAGTTCCTAATCTATATAATTGCCCCAGTGCCCCTACAGATGTGGGTATTCCTGGCTGGGTGGGGGCAGTTCCTAATCTATATATCTGCCCCAGTGCCCCTACAGATGTGGGTATTCCTGGCTGGGTGGGGGCAGTTCCTAATCTATATAACTGCCCCAGTGCCCCTACAGATGTTGGTATTCCTGGCTGGGTGGGGCAGTTCCTAATCTATATAACTGCCCCAGTGCCCCTACAGATGTTGGTATTCCTGGCTAGGTGGGGGCAGTTCCTAATCTATATAACTGCCCCAGTGCCCCTACAGATGTGGGTATTCCTGGCTGGGTGGGGGCAGTTCCTAATCTGTATAACTGCCCCAGTGCCCCTACAGATGTGGGTATTCCTGGCTGGGTGGGGGCAGTTCCTAATCTGTATAACTGCCCCAGTGCCCCTACAGATGTGGGTATTCCTGGCTGGGTGGGGGCAGTTCCTAATCTATATAACTGCCCCAGTGCCCCTACAGATGTGGGTATTCCTGGCTGGGTGGGGGCAGTTCCTAATCTATATAACTGCCCCAGTGCCCCTACAGATGTTGGTATTCCTGGCTGGGTGGGGCAGTTCCTAATCTGTATAACTGCCCCAGTGCCCCTACAGATGTGGGTATTCCTGGCTGGGTGGGGCAGAAAGTTGTACCCCCAGACCTTCCTTTCATTCTCTGTTGTAAAGTTGTAAGGACCAAGGTTATTAAATGGTTTATGGGGGGGGGCGGCTGTTACACTGGTTCCTACTGGTGCGTCCAGTTTGTTATTTGTTAGAGTAAAGCCGGGGGGGGGGGGTATTTCTCTCTCTCAGGCTTTGGCCGGTCTCCCCTATATACAGCCCCCCTGTTGGGCACCCAGTATTAACCCCACGTTGGGAGGAACAGTTGCCCATGGGTGCTGTATCCCCCTAATGGGCCTGGGGTCTGTATTTGGCTGAATTACAGACGTGGGGGCAGGTTTTGCTTTGGTTTTTGCCCCAGGGGTAGGTTCCATTTCTGTTGGGTTGTATTAAAGCCCTTCTTGTTATTAGCCTTTAGGTTTGGGGGCCTGAGTGCCAGAATGGGGGTTCTGGGAATATGTTTGGGAGCCCCTCACCCTTATGGAGTGAGCACTGTAGATCCCGGGGTATTTCCCTGAGGGGCTTTAGTTGGGGGAGTATGTGACCCCGAGAGGAATTCCATTTGTTTGTATTGTAGAAGTCGACTTCTGGGGATCCCGGGGGCTGTAGGGATGTACTGACCCCCAATCCTTGGGCTGTACCCCTGTTAGTGAAGTGTCTGTAGGTGGGGGTCCCTTTCAGTAGAACATACCCCATTATATGGCAGGGCCCGGCTGTAGGTGAGTGTTTGGGGGGGTCCCTTTCAGTAGAACATACCCCATTATATGGCAGAGCCCGGCTGTAGGTGAGTGTTTGGGGGGGTCCCTTTCAGTAGAACATACCCCATTATATGGCAGAGCCGGCTGTAGGTGAGTGTTTGGGGGGGTCCCTTTCAGTAGAACATACCCCATTATATGGCAGAGCCCGGCTGTAGGTGGAGTGTTTTGGGGGGGTCCCTTTCAGTAGAACATACCCCATTATATGGCAGAGCCCGGGCTGTAGGTGAGTGTTTGGGGGGGTCCCTTTCAGTAGAACATACCCCATTATATGGCAGGGCCCGGCTGTAGGTGGGTGTTTGGGGGGGTCCCTTTCATAGAACATACCCCATTATATGGCAGGGCCCGGCTGTAGGTGGAGTGTTTGGGGGGGGTCCCTTTCAGTAAGAACATACCCCATTATATGGCAGAGCCCGGCTGTAGGTGGGTTGTTGGGGGGTCCCCTTTCAGTAGAACATACCCCATTATATGGCAGAGCCCGGCTGTAGGTGGGTGTTTGGGGGGGTCCCTTTCAGTAGAACATACCCCATTATATGGCAGGGCCCGGCTGTAGGTGAGTGTTTGGGGGGGTCCCTTTCAGTAGAACATACCCCATTATATGGCAGGGCCCGGCTGTAGGTGAGTGTTTGGGGGGGTCCCTTTCAGTAGAACATACCCCATTATATGGCAGGGCCCGGCTGTAGGTGGGTGTTTGGGGGGGTCCCTTTCAGTAGAACATACCCCATTATATGGCAGGGCCCGGCTGTAGGTGGGTGTTTGGGGGGGTCCCTTTCAGTAGAACATACCCCATTATATGGCAGGGCCCGGCTGTAGGTGGGTGTTTGGGGGGGTCCCTTTCAGTAGAACATACCCCATTATATGGCAGGGCCCGGCTGTAGGTGGGTGTTTGGGGGGGTCCCTTTCAGTAGAACATACCCCATTATATGGCAGGGCCCGGCTGTAGGTGGGGTGTTTGGGGGGGTCCCTTTCAGTAGAACATACCCCATTATATGGCAGAGCCCGGCTGTAGGTGGGTGTTTGGGGGGGTCCCTTTCAGTAGAACATACCCCATTATATGGCAGAGCCCGGCTGTAGGTGAGTGTTTGGGGGGGGTCCCTTTCAGTAGAACATACCCCATTATATGGCAGTGCCCGGCTGTAGGTGAGTGTTTGGGGGGGTCCCTTTCAGTAGAACATACCCCATTATATGGCAGGGCCCGGCTGTAGGTGAGTGTTTGGGGGGGTCCCTTTCAGTAAGAACATACCCCATTATATGGCAGAGCCCGGCTGTAGGTGAGTGTTTGGGGGGGTCCCTTTCAGTAGAACATACCCCATTATATGGCAGAGCCCGGCTGTAGGTGGGTGTTTGGGGGGGTCCCTTTCAGTAGAACATACCCCATTATATGGCAGGGCCCGGCTGTAGGTGAGTGTTTGGGGGGGTCCCTTTCAGTAGAACATACCCCATTATATGGCAGGGCCCGGCTTGTAGGTGAGTGTTTGGGGGGGTCCCTTTCAGTAGAACATACCCCATTATATGGCAGAGCCCGGCTGTAGGTGAGTGTTTGGGGGGGTCCCTTTCAGTAGAACAACCCCATTATATGGCAGAGCCCGGCTGTAGGTGAGGTGTTTGGGGGGGTCCCTTTCAGTAGAACATACCCCATTATATGGCAGGGCCCGGCTGTAGGTGAGTGTTGGGGGGGGTCCCTTTCAGTAGAACATACCCCATTATATGGCAGGGCCCGGCTGTAGGTGAGTGTTTGGGGGGGTCCCTTTCAGTAGAAACATACCCCATTATATGGCAGAGCCCGGCTGTAGGTGAGTGTTTGGGGGGGGTCCCTTTCAGTAGAACATACCCCATTATATGGCAGGGCCCCGGCTGTAGGTGGGTGTTTGGGGGGGTCCCTTTCAGTAGAACATACCCCATTATATGGCAGGGCCCGGCTGTAGGTGAGTGTTTGGGGGGGTCCCTTTCAGTAGAACATACCCCATTATATGGCAGAGCCCGGCTGTAGGTGAGTGTTTGGGGGGGTCCCTTTCAGTAGAACATACCCCATTATATGGCAGGGCCCGGCTGTAGGTGAGTGTTTGGGGGGGTCCTTTCAGTAGAACCATACCCCATTATATGGCAGAGCCCGGCTGTAGGTGAGTGTTTGGGGGGGTCCCTTTCAGTAGAACATACCCCATTATATGGCAGAGCCCGGCTGTAGGTGAGTGTTTGGGGGGGGTCCCTTTCAGTAGAACATACCCCATTATATGGCAGAGCCCGGCTGTAGGTGAGTGTTTGGGGGGGTCCCTTTCAGTAGAACATACCCCAATTATATGGCAGGGCCCGGCTGTAGGTGGGTGTTTGGGGGGGTCCCTTTCAGTAGAACATACCCCATTATATGGCAGAGCCCGGCTGTAGGTGAGTGTTTGGGGGGGTCCCTTTCAGTAGAACATACCCCATTATATGGCAGAGCCCGGCTGTAGGTGAGTGTTTGGGGGGGTCCCTTTCAGTAGAACATACCCCATTATATGGCAGAGCCCGGCTGTAGGTGAGTGTTTGGGGGGGTCCCTTCAGTAGAACATACCCCATTATATGGCAGCGCCCGGCTGTAGGTGAGTGTTTGGGGGGGGTCCCTTTCAGTAGAACATACCCCATTATATGGCAGAGCCCGGCTGTAGGTGAGTGTTTGGGGGGGTCCCTTTCAGTAGAACATACCCCCATTATATGGCAGAGCCCGGCTGTAGGTGAGTGTTTGGGGGGTCCCTTTCAGTAGAACATACCCCATTATATGGCAGAGCCCCGGCTGTAGGTGAGTGTTTGGGGGGGTCCCTTTCAGTAGAACATACCCCATTATATGGCAGAGCCCGGCTGTAGGTGGGTGTTTGGGGGGGGTCCCTTTCAGTAGAACATACCCCATTATATGGCAGAGCCCGGCTGTAGGTGAGTGTTTGGGGGGGTCCCTTTCAGTAGAACATACCCCATTATATGGCAGAGCCCGGCTGTAGGTTGAGTGTTTGGGGGGGTCCCTTTCAGTAGAACATACCCCATTATATGGCAGAGCCCGGCTGTAGGTGAGTGTTTGGGGGGGTCCCTTTCAGTAGAACATACCCCATTATATGGCAGGGCCCGGCTGTAGGTGAGTGTTTTGGGGGGGTCCCTTTCAGTAGAACATACCCCATTATATGGCAGAGCCCGGCTGTAGGTGAGTGTTTGGGGGGGTCCCTTTCAGTAGAACATACCCCATTATATGGCAGAGCCCGGCTGTAGGTGAGTGTTTGGGGGGTCCCTTTCAGTAGAACATACCCCATTATATGGCGGCCCGGCTGTAGGTGGTGTTTGGGGGGTCCTTTCAGTAGAACATACCATTATATGGCAGAGCCCGGCTGTAGGTGAGTGTTGGGGGGGTCCCTTTCAGTAGAACATACCCCATTAATATGGCAGAGCCCGCTGTAGGTGAGTGTTTGGGGGGTCCCTTTCAGTAGAACATACCCCATTATATGGCAGAGCCCGGCTGTAGGTGAGTGTTTGGGGGGTCCCTTTCAGTAGAACATACCCCATTATATGGCAGGGCCCGGCTGTAGGTGAGTGTTTGGGGGGGTCCCTTTCAGTAGAACATACCCCATTATATGGCAGAGCCCGGCTGTAGGTGAGTGTTTGGGGGGTCCCTTTCAGTAGAACATACCCATTATATGGGCAGGGCCCGGCTGTAGGTGGGTGTTTGGGGGGGTCCCTTTCAGTAGAACATACCCCATTATATGGCAGAGCCCGGCTGTAGGTGAGTGTTTGGGGGGGTCCCTTTCAGTAGAACATACCCCATTATATGGCAGGGCCCGGCTGTAGGTGAGTGTTTGGGGGGGTCCCTTTCAGTAGAACATACCCCATTATATGGCAGGGCCCGGCTGTAGGTGGGTGTTTGGGGGGGTCCCTTTCAGTAGAACATACCCCATTATATGGCAGGGCCCGGCTGTAGGTGAGTGTTTGGGGGGGTCCCTTTCAGTAGAACATACCCCATTATATGGCAGGGCCCGGCTGTAGGTGGGTGTTTGGGGGGGTCCCTTTCAGTAGAACATACCCCATTATATGGCAGAGCCCGGCTGTAGGTGAGTGTTTGGGGGGGTCCCTTCAGTAGAACATACCCCATTATATGGCAGGGCCCGGCTGTAGGTGAGTGTTTGGGGGGGTCCCTTTCAGTAGAACATACCCCATTATATGGCAGGGCCCGGCTGTAGGTGGGTGTTTGGGGGGGTCCCTTTCAGTAGAACATACCCCATTATATGGCAGAGCCCGGCTGTAGGTGAGTGTTTGGGGGGGTCCCTTTCAGTAGAACATACCCCATTATATGGCAGAGCCCGGCTGTAGGTGAGTGTTTGGGGGGGTCCCTTTCAGTAGAACATACCCCATTATATGGCAGGGCCCGGCTGTAGGTGAGTGTTTGGGGGGGTCCCTTTCAGTAGAACATACCCCATTATATGGCAGAGCCCGGCTGTAGGTGAGTGTTTGGGGGGGTCCCTTTCAGTAGAACATACCCCATTATATGGCAGAGCCCGGCTGTAGGTGAGTGTTTGGGGGGGTCCCTTTCAGTAGAACATACCCCATTATATGGCAGGGCCCGGCTGTAGGTGAGTGTTTGGGGGGGTCCCTTTCAGTAGAACATACCCCATTATATGGCAGGGCCCGGCTGTAGGTGAGTGTTTGGGGGGGTCCTTTCAGTAGAACATACCCCATTATATGGCAGGGCCCGGCTGTAGGTGAGTGTTTGGGGGGTCCCTTTCAGTAGAACATACCCCATTATATGGCAGGGCCCGGCTGTAGGTGAGTGTTTGGGGGGGGGGTCCCTTTCAGTAGAACATACCCCATTATATGGCAGGGCCCGGCTGTAGGTGGGTGTTTGGGGGGGTCCCTTTCAGTAGAACATACCCCATTATATGGCAGGGCCCGGCTGTAGGTGAGTGTTTTGGGGGGGGTCCCTTTCAGTAGAACATACCCCATTATATGGCAGGGCCCGGCTGTAGGTGGGTGTTTGGGGGGGGTCCCTTTCAGTAGAACATACCCCATTATATGGCAGAGCCCGGCTGTAGGTGAGTGTTTGGGGGGGTCCCTTTCAGTAGAACATACCCCATTATATGGCAGAGCCCGGCTGTAGGTGAGTGTTTGGGGGGGTCCCTTTCAGTAGAACATACCCCATTATATGGCAGGGCCCGGCTGTAGGTGAGTGTTTGGGGGGGTCCCTTTCAGTAGAACATACCCCATTATATGGCAGGGCCCGGCTGTAGGTGAGTGTTTGGGGGGGTCCCTTTCAGTAGAACATACCCCATTATATGGCAGAGCCCGGCTGTAGGTGGGTGTTTGGGGGGGGGTCCCTTTCAGTAGAACATACCCCATTATATGGCAGGGCACGGCTGTAGGTGAGTGTTTGGGGGGGTCCCTTTCAGTAGAACATACCCCATTATATGGCAGGGCCCGGCTGTAGGTGGGTGTTTGGGGGGGTCCCTTTCAGTAGAACATACCCCATTATATGGCAGGGCCCGGCTGTAGGTGAGTGTTTGGGGGGGTCCCTTTCAGTAGAACATACCCCATTATATGGCAGGGCCCGGCTGTAGGTGAGTGTTTGGGGGGGTCCCTTTCAGTAGAACATACCCCATTATATGGCAGAGCCCGGCTGTAGGTGAGTGTTTGGGGGGGTCCCTTTCAGTAGAACATACCCCATTATATGGCAGAGCCCGGCTGTAGGTGAGTGTTTGGGGGGGTCCCTTTCAGTAGAAACATACCCCATTATATGGCAGAGCCCGGCTGTAGGTGAGTGTTTGGGGGGGGTCCCTTTCAGTAGAACATACCCCATTATATGGCAGGGCCCGGCTGTAGGTGAGTGTTTGGGGGGGTCCCTTTCAGTAGAACATACCCCATTATATGGCAGGGCCCGGCTGTAGGTGAGTGTTTGGGGGGGTCCCTTTCAGTAGAACATACCCCATTATATGGCAGAGCCCGGCTGTAGGTGAGTGTTTGGGGGGGTCCCTTTCAGTAGAACATACCCCATTATATGGCAGAGCCCGGCTGTAGGTGAGTGTTTGGGGGGGTCCCTTTCAGTAGAACATACCCCATTATATGGCAGAGCCCGGCTGTAGGTGAGTGTTTGGGGGGGTCCCTTTCAGTAGAACATACCCCATTATATGGCAGAGCCCGGCTGTAGGTGAGTGTTTGGGGGGGTCCCTTTCAGTAGAACATACCCCATTATATGGCAGGGCCCGGCTGTAGGTGGGTGTTTGGGGGGGTCCCTTTCAGTAGAACATACCCCATTATATGGCAGGGCCCGGCTGTAGGTGAGTGTTTGGGGGGGTCCCTTTCAGTAGAACATACCCCATTATATGGCAGGGCCCGGCTGTAGGTGAGTGTTTGGGGGGGTCCCTTTCAGTAGAACATACCCCATTATATGGCAGAGCCCGGCTGTAGGTGAGTGTTTGGGGGGGTCCCTTTCAGTAGAACATACCCCATTATATGGCAGAGCCCGGCTGTAGGTGAGTGTTTGGGGGGGTCCCTTTCAGTAGAACATACCCCATTATATGGCAGAGCCCGGCTGTAGGTGAGTGTTTGGGGGGGTCCCTTTCAGTAGAACATACCCCATTATATGGCAGAGCCCGGCTGTAGGTGAGTGTTTGGGGGGGTCCCTTTCAGTAGAACATACCCCATTATATGGCAGGGCCCGGCTGTAGGTGGGTGTTTGGGGGGGTCCCTTTCAGTAGAACATACCCCATTATATGGCAGGGCCCGGCTGTAGGTGAGTGTTTGGGGGGGGTCCCTTTCAGTAGAACATACCCCATTATATGGCAGAGCCCGGCTGTAGGTGAGTGTTTGGGGGGGTCCCTTTCAGTAGAACATACCCATTATATGGCAGGGCCCGGCTGTAGGTGGGTGTTTGGGGGGGTCCCTTTCAGTAGAACATACCCCATTATATGGCAGGGCCCGGCTGTAGGTGAGTGTTTGGGGGGGTCCCTTTCAGTAGAACATACCCCATTATATGGCAGGGCCCGGCTGTAGGTGAGTGTTTGGGGGGGTCCCTTTCAGTAGAACATACCCCATTATATGGCAGGGCCCGGCTGTAGGTGGGTGTTTGGGGGGGTCCCTTTCAGTAGAACATACCCCATTATATGGCAGAGCCCGGCTGTAGGTGGGTGTTTGGGGGGGGTCCCTTTCAGTAGAACATACCCCCATTATATGGCAGAGCCCGGCTGTAGGTGAGTGTTTGGGGGGGTCCCTTCAGTAGAACATACCCCATTATATGGCAGGGCCCGGCTGTAGGTGAGTGTTTGGGGGGGTCCCTTTCAGTAGAACATACCCCATTATATGGCAGGGCCCGGCTGTAGGTGAGTGTTTGGGGGGGGTCCCTTTCAGTAGAACATACCCCATTATATGGCAGAGCCCGGCTGTAGGTGAGTGTTTGGGGGGGGTCCCTTTCAGTAGAACATACCCCATTATATGGCAGGGCCCGGCTGTAGGTGGGTGTTTGGGGGGGTCCCTTTCAGTAGAACATACCCCATTATATGGCAGGGCCCGGCTGTAGGTGGGTGTTTGGGGGGGTCCCTTTCAGTAGAACATACCCCCATTATATGGCAGGGCCCGGCTGTAGGTGAGTGTTTGGGGGGGTCCCTTTCAGTAGAACATACCCCATTATATGGCAGGGCCCGGCTGTAGGTGAGTGTTTGGGGGTCCCTTTCAGTAGAACATACCCCATTATATGGCAGGGCCCGGCTGTAGGTGAGTGTTTGGGGGGGTCCCTTTCAGTAGAACATACCCCATTAATATGGCAGAGCCCGGCTGTAGGTGAGTGTTTGGGGGGGTCCCTTTCAGTAGAACATACCCCATTATATGGCAGGGCCCGGCTGTAGGTGGTGTTTGGGGGGGTCCCTTTCAGTAGAACATACCCCATTATATGGCAGGGCCCGGCTGTAGGTGGGTGTTTGGGGGGGTCCCTTTCAGTAGAACATACCCCATTATATGGCAGGGCCCGGCTGTAGGTGGGTGTTTGGGGGGGTCCCTTTCAGTAGAACATACCCCATTATATGGCAGAGCCCGGCTGTAGGTGAGTGTTTGGGGGGGTCCCTTTCAGTAGAACATACCCCATTATATGGCAGAGCCCGGCTGTAGGTGAGTGTTTGGGGGGGTCCCTTTCAGTAGAACATACCCCATTATATGGCAGAGCCCGGCTGTAGGTGAGTGTTTGGGGGGGGGTCCCTTTCAGTAGAACATACCCCATTATATGGCAGAGCCCGGCTGTAGGTGAGTGTTTGGGGGGGTCCCTTTCAGTAGAACATACCCCATTATATGGCAGAGCCCGGCTGTAGGTGGGTGTTTGGGGGGGTCCCTTTCAGTAGAACATACCCCATTATATGGCAGAGCCCGGCTGTAGGTGGGTGTTTGGGGGGGTCCCTTTCAGTAGAACATACCCCATTATATGGCAGGGCCCGGCTGTAGGTGAGTGTTTGGGGGGGTCCCTTTCAGTAGAACATACCCCATTATATGGCAGAGCCCGGCTGTAGGTGAGTGTTTGGGGGGGTCCCTTTCAGTAGAACATACCCCATTATATGGCAGGGCCCGGCTGTAGGTGAGTGTTTGGGGGGGGTCCCTTTCAGTAGAACATACCCCATTATATGGCAGGGCCCGGCTGTAGGTGAGTGTTTGGGGGGGTCCCTTTCAGTAGAACATACCCCATTATATGGCAGAGCCCGGCTGTAGGTGAGTGTTTGGGGGGGTCCCTTTCAGTAGAACATACCCCATTATATGGCAGAGCCCGGCTGTAGGTGGGTGTTTGGGGGGGTCCCTTTCAGTAGAACATACCCCATTATATGGCAGAGCCCGGCTGTAGGTGAGTGTTTGGGGGGGTCCCTTTCAGTAGAACATACCCCATTATATGGCAGAGCCCGGCTGTAGGTGAGTGTTTGGGGGGGTCCCTTTCAGTAGAACATACCCCATTATATGGCAGAGCCCGGCTGTAGGTGAGTGTTTGGGGGGGTCCCTTTCAGTAGAACATACCCCATTATATGGCAGGGCCCGGCTGTAGGTGGGTGTTTGGGGGGGTCCCTTTCAGTAGAACATACCCCATTATATGGCAGGGCCCGGCTGTAGGTGAGTGTTTGGGGGGGTCCCTTTCAGTAGAACATACCCCATTATATGGCAGAGCCCGGCTGTAGGTGAGTGTTTGGGGGGGTCCCTTTCAGTAGAACATACCCCATTATATGGCAGGGCCCGGCTGTAGGTGAGTGTTTGGGGGGGTCCCTTTCAGTAGAACATACCCCATTATATGGCAGGGCCCGGCTGTAGGTGAGTGTTTGGGGGGGTCCCTTTCAGTAGAACATACCCCATTATATGGCAGAGCCCGGCTGTAGGTGAGTGTTTGGGGGGGTCCCTTTCAGTAGAACATACCCCATTATATGGCAGGGCCCGGCTGTAGGTGAGTGTTTGGGGGGGTCCCTTTCAGTAGAACATACCCCATTATATGGCAGGGCCCGGCTGTAGGTGAGTGTTTGGGGGGTCCCTTTCAGTAGAACATACCCCATTATATGGCAGAGCCCGGCTGTAGGTGAGTGTTTGGGGGGTGGTCCTTTCAGTAGAACATACCCCATTATATGGCAGAGCCCGGCTGTAGGTGAGTGTTTGGGGGGTGGTCCCTTTCAGTAGAACATACCCCATTATATGGCAGGGCCCGGCTGTAGGTGAGTGTTTGGGGGGTCCCTTTCAGTAGAACATACCCCATTATATGGGCAGAGCCCGGCTGTAGGTGGGTGTTTGGGGGGGTCCCTTTCAGTAGAACATACCCCATTATATGGCAGGGCCCGGCTGTAGGTGAGTGTTTGGGGGTGGTCCCTTTCAGTAGAAACATACCCCATTATATGGCAGGGCCCGGCTGTAGGTGAGTGTTTGGGGGGTCCCTTTCAGTAGAACATACCCCATTATATGGCAGGGCCCGGCTGTAGGTGAGTGTTTGGGGGGTGGTCCCTTTCAGTAGAAAGAACATACCCCATTATATGGCAGGGCCCGGCTGTAGGTGAGTGTTTGGGGGTGGTCCCTTTCAGTAGAACATACCCCATTATATGGCAGGGCCCGGCTGTAGGTGAGTGTTTGGGGGTGGTCCCTTTCAGTAGAACATACCCCATTATATGGCAGGGCCCGGCTGTAGGTGGGTGTTTGGGGGTGGTCCCTTTCAGTAGAACATACCCCATTATATGGCAGAGCCCGGCTGTAGGTGAGTGTTTGGGGGGGTCCCTTTCAGTAGAACATACCCCATTATATGGCAGGGCCCGGCTGTAGGTGGGTGTTTGGGGGGTGGTCCCTTTCAGTAGAACATACCCCATTATATGGCAGGGCCCGGCTGTAGGTGAGTGTTTGGGGGGGTCCCTTTCAGTAGAACATACCCCATTATATGGCAGGGCCCGGCTGTAGGTGAGTGTTTGGGGGGGTCCCTTTCAGTAGAACATACCCCATTATATGGCAGAGCCCGGCTGTAGGTGAGTGTTTGGGGGGGTCCCTTTCAGTAGAACATACCCCATTATATGGCAGAGCCCGGCTGTAGGTGAGTGTTTGGGGGGGTCCCTTTCAGTAGAACATACCCCATTATATGGCAGAGCCCGGCTGTAGGTGAGTGTTTGGGGGGGTCCCTTTCAGTAGAACATACCCCATTATATGGCAGAGCCCGGCTGTAGGTGAGTGTTTGGGGGGGTCCCTTTCAGTAGAACATACCCCATTATATGGCAGAGCCCGGCTGTAGGTGGGTGTTTGGGGGGGTCCCTTTCAGTAGAACATACCCCATTATATGGCAGGGCCCGGCTGTAGGTGAGTGTTTGGGGGGGTCCCTTTCAGTAGAACATACCCCATTATATGGCAGAGCCCGGCTGTAGGTGAGTGTTTGGGGGGGTCCCTTTCAGTAGAACATACCCCATTATATGGCAGAGCCCGGCTGTAGGTGAGTGTTTGGGGGGGTCCCTTTCAGTAGAACATACCCCATTATATGGCAGAGCCCGGCTGTAGGTGAGTGTTTGGGGGGGTCCCTTTCAGTAGAACATACCCCATTATATGGCAGAGCCCGGCTGTAGGTGAGTGTTTGGGGGGGTCCCTTTCAGTAGAACATACCCCATTATATGGCAGAGCCCGGCTGTAGGTGGGTGTTTGGGGGGGTCCCTTTCAGTAGAACATACCCCATTATATGGCAGAGCCCGGCTGTAGGTGAGTGTTTGGGGGGGTCCCTTTCAGTAGAACATACCCCATTATATGGCAGGGCCCGGCTGTAGGTGAGTGTTTGGGGGGGTCCCTTTCAGTAGAACATACCCCATTATATGGCAGGGCCCGGCTGTAGGTGGGTGTTTGGGGGGGTCCCTTTCAGTAGAACATACCCCATTATATGGCAGAGCCCGGCTGTAGGTGAGTGTTTGGGGGGGTCCCTTTCAGTAGAACATACCCCATTATATGGCAGAGCCCGGCTGTAGGTGAGTGTTTGGGGGGGTCCCTTTCAGTAGAACATACCCCATTATATGGCAGAGCCCGGCTGTAGGTGGGTGTTTGGGGGGGTCCCTTTCAGTAGAACATACCCCATTATATGGCAGAGCCCGGCTGTAGGTGAGTGTTTGGGGGGTCCCTTTCAGTAGAACATACCCCATTATATGGCAGGGCCCGGCTGTAGGTGGGTGTTTGGGGGGGTCCCTTTCAGTAGAACATACCCCATTATATGGCAGGGCCCGGCTGTAGGTGAGTGTTTGGGGGGGTCCCTTTCAGTAGAACATACCCCATTATATGGCAGAGCCCGGCTGTAGGTGAGTGTTTGGGGGGGGGGTCCCTTTCAGTAGAACATACCCCATTATATGGCAGGGCCCGGCTGTAGGTGAGTGTTTGGGGGGTCCCTTTCAGTAGAACATACCCCATTATATGGCAGAGCCCGGCTGTAGGTGAGTGTTTGGGGGGGTCCCTTTCAGTAGAACATACCCCATTATATGGCAGAGCCCGGCTGTAGGTGAGTGTTTGGGGGGGGTCCCTTTCAGTAGAACATACCCCATTATATGGCAGGGCCCGGCTGTAGGTGGGTGTTTGGGGGGGTCCCTTTCAGTAGAACATACCCCATTATATGGCAGGGCCCGGCTGTAGGTGAGTGTTTGGGGGGGTCCCTTTCAGTAGAACATACCCCATTATATGGCAGGGCCCGGCTGTAGGTGAGTGTTTGGGGGGGTCCCTTTCAGTAGAACATACCCCATTATATGGCAGAGCCCGGCTGTAGGTGAGTGTTTGGGGGGGTCCCTTTCAGTAGAACATACCCCATTATATGGCAGGGCCCGGCTGTAGGTGAGTGTTTGGGGGGGTCCCTTTCAGTAGAACATACCCCATTATATGGCAGAGCCCGGCTGTAGGTGAGTGTTTGGGGGGGTCCCTTTCAGTAGAACATACCCCATTATATGGCAGGGCCCGGCTGTAGGTGAGTGTTTGGGGGGGTCCCTTTCAGTAGAACATACCCCATTATATGGCAGAGCCCGGCTGTAGGTGAGTGTTTGGGGGGGTCCCTTTCAGTAGAACATACCCCATTATATGGCAGGGCCCGGCTGTAGGTGGGTGTTTGGGGGGGTCCCTTTCAGTAGAACATACCCCATTATATGGCAGAGCCCGGCTGTAGGTGAGTGTTTGGGGGGGGTCCCTTTCAGTAGAACATACCCCATTATATGGCAGAGCCCGGCTGTAGGTGAGTGTTTGGGGGGGGTCCCTTTCAGTAGAACATACCCCATTATATGGCAGAGCCCGGCTGTAGGTGAGTGTTTGGGGGGGGTCCCTTTCAGTAGAACATACCCCATTATATGGCAGAGCCCGGCTGTAGGTGGGTGTTTGGGGGGGGTCCCTTTCAGTAGAACATACCCATTATATGGCAGGGCCCGGCTGTAGGTGAGTGTTTGGGGGGGGTCCCTTTCAGTAGAACATACCCCATTATATGGCAGGGCCCGGCTGTAGGTGAGTGTTTGGGGGGGTCCCTTTCAGTAGAACATACCCCATTATATGGCAGAGCCCGGCTGTAGGTGAGTGTTTGGGGGGGTCCCTTTCAGTAGAACATACCCCATTATATGGCAGAGCCCGGCTGTAGGTGGGTGTTTGGGGGGGTCCCTTTCAGTAGAACATACCCCATTATATGGCAGGGCCCGGCTGTAGGTGGGTGTTTGGGGGGGTCCCTTTCAGTAGAACATAACCCATTATATGGCAGGGCCCGGCTGTAGGTGAGTGTTTGGGGGGGTCCCTTTCAGTAGAACATACCCCATTATATGGCAGAGCCCGGCTGTAGGTGGGTGTTTGGGGGGGTCCCTTTCAGTAGAACATACCCCATTATATGGCAGGGCCCGGCTGTAGGTGAGTGTTTGGGGGGGTCCCTTTCAGTAGAACATACCCCATTATATGGCAGGGCCCGGCTGTAGGTGAGTGTTTGGGGGGGTCCCTTTCAGTAGAACATACCCCATTATATGGCAGGGCCCGGCTGTAGGTGAGTGTTTGGGGGGGGTCCCTTTCAGTAGAACATACCCCATTATATGGCAGAGCCCGGCTGTAGGTGAGTGTTTGGGGGGGTCCCTTTCAGTAGAACATACCCCATTATATGGCAGAGCCCGGCTGTAGGTGGGTGTTTGGGGGGGTCCCTTTCAGTAGAACATACCCCATTATATGGCAGGGCCCGGCTGTAGGTGGGTGTTTGGGGGGGTCCCTTTCAGTAGAACATACCCCATTATATGGCAGGGCCCGGCTGTAGGTGGGTGTTTGGGGGGGTCCCTTTCAGTAGAACATACCCCATTATATGGCAGGGCCCGGCTGTAGGTGAGTGTTTGGGGGGGTCCCTTTCAGTAGAACATACCCCATTATATGGCAGGGCCCGGCTGTAGGTGAGTGTTTGGGGGGGTCCCTTTCAGTAGAACATACCCCATTATATGGCAGGGCCCGGCTGTAGGTGAGTGTTTGGGGGGGTCCCTTTCAGTAGAACATACCCCATTATATGGCAGGGCCCGGCTGTAGGTGAGTGTTTTGGGGGGGGTCCCTTTCAGTAGAACATACCCCATTATATGGCAGGGCCCGGCTGTAGGTGGGTGTTTGGGGGGGTCCCTTTCAGTAGAACATACCCCATTATATGGCAGGGCCCGGCTGTAGGTGAGTGTTTGGGGGGGTCCCTTTCAGTAGAACATACCCCATTATATGGCAGAGCCCGGCTGTAGGTGAGTGTTTGGGGGGGTCCCTTTCAGTAGAACATACCCCATTATATGGCAGGGCCCGGCTGTAGGTGGGTGTTTGGGGGGGTCCCTTTCAGTAGAACATACCCCATTATATGGCAGAGCCCGGCTGTAGGTGAGTGTTTGGGGGGGGGGTCCCTTTCAGTAGAACATACCCCATTATATGGCAGAGCCCCGGCTGTAGGTGAGTGTTTGGGGGGGGGTCCCTTTCAGTAGAACATACCCCATTATATGGCAGGGCCCGGCTGTAGGTGAGTGTTTGGGGGGGTCCCTTTCAGTAGAACATACCCCATTATATGGCAGGGCCCGGCTGTAGGTGAGTGTTTGGGGGGGTCCCTTTCAGTAGAATATACCCCATTATATGGCAGGGCCCGGCTGTAGGTGAGTGTTTGGGGGGGTCCCTTTCAGTAGAACATACCCCATTATATGGCAGGGCCCGGCTGTAGGTGAGTGTTTGGGGGGGTCCCTTTCAGTAGAACATACCCCATTATATGGCAGGGCCCGGCTGTAGGTGAGTGTTTGGGGGGGTCCCTTTCAGTAGAACATACCCCATTATATGGCAGAGCCCGGCTGTAGGTGAGTGTTTGGGGGGGTCCCTTTCAGTAGAACATACCCCATTATATGGCAGAGCCCGGCTGTAGGTGAGTGTTTGGGGGGGTCCCTTTCAGTAGAACATACCCCATTATATGGCAGGGCCCGGCTGTAGGTGAGTGTTTGGGGGGGTCCCTGTCCCACAGAGCTTACAATCTACGCGGGTAGAATAGGAGGGGATTTGGCGCTAGGGGCCATGGGAGCTGATGCTGATTCCCCATTGCTTTTACCAGGTAAGGAAATTCCCTGTAAGAAGCAGCTGTGGGAGGGGCCAGTAGGGCAGGTAATGAACAAGGGCAAATAAAACAGAAAGTCAAGTTACAACACAAGCAGAAATTAACTTAGAACTCAGCAATTCTCTAGTATAAATCACATATCTCCGCGCCCCTCACAACATGGCGTCCCCTTCCGCCTATATAGAGCCGCGCCCTTCCCAACATGGCGTCCCTTTCGCCTATATAGAGCCGTGCCCTTCCCAACATGGCGTCCCTTTCGCCTATAAAGAGCCGTGCCCTTCCCAACATGGCGTCCCTTTCGCCTATAAAGAGCCGTGCCCTTCCCAACATGGCGTCCCTTTCGCCTATAAAGAGCCGTGCCCTTCCCAACATGGCGCCCACTTTCCTTTCGCTCACATTCTCCCACGGTCGTCAGTATCCGCCCAAACTTGTCTCAACCGTGAAGTTTCATTCAGCCAATAGCAGCGCCGACGTGTGAGTCTATGTGACGTTTAGCTGCCCCACACAAGATGGCGTATGGCGTGAACGTCCGGTCTTAATGCGTCTCATTTTTTTGTGACCTTCATAACATGGCGCTTTCGCCTTCTGCGCCCTCGGCTGCTAATTGATTTGCACGTGCGCGTCACAGGGGCTGTGCGTGCGCGCTCACGCGTTGTCCGTACCATTCTCCCATCAGCCGCTAAAGGGAAGATGGCGGCTCCGTGACTGAGGAGATACCGGGAGGGACCGGGCCCGGCCTGCGGGACAGAGAGAAATCGGGTGAGACAGCCGGGCCAGAGGCAGGGATTGGGGAGGGGGGACTGGGGAAGGTACATGTCAGGCTGTAGGGCCGGGGGGGTATGAGACTGGGAATATTAGGGACACAGGTGAGACTGCGCAGCCGGGAGGCTTGAGAATAAGACTGTCAGGGAATGGGAGGAAAGGGACTGTCACACGTGAGACTGCAGCTCCGCTCAGATATGAGACTGCCTGGCAATTTTAGAGAAATACAGTGAGACTTTCTGGGAATATGAGATGGAGAGATAGAGACTGTTAGACAGCAGGGTCTAAGGTATAAATGTGAGAGCATCTGGGAATATGAGAGAGACAGGTGAGACTGCTGGGACTGAAGGATGTAGGACTCTGGGGAATGAGAGAGACAGACAGGTGAGACTGCTGGGACTGAAGGATAGGACTCTGGGGAATGAGAGAGACAGACAGGTGAGACTGCTGGGACTGAAGGATAGGACTCTGGGGAATGAGAGAGACAGACAGGTGAGACTGCTGGGACTGAAGGATAGGACTCTGGGGAATGAGAGAGACAGACAGGTGAGACTGCTGGGACTGAAGGATAGGACTCTGGGGAATGAGAGAGACAGACAGGTCAGACTGCTGGGACTGAAGGATAGGACTCTGGGGAATGAGAGAGACAGACAGGTGAGACTGCTGGGACTGAAGGATAGGACTCTGGGGAATGAGAGAGACAGACAGGTGAGACTGCTGGGACTGAAGGATGTAGGACTCTGGGGAATGAGAGAGACAGACAGGTGAGACTGCTGGGACTGAAGGATGTAGGACTCTGGGGAATGAGAGAGACAGACAGGTGAGACTGCTGGGACTGAAGGATAGGACTCTGGGGAATGAGAGAGACAGACAGGTGAGACTGCTGGGACTGAAGGATAGGACTCTGGGGAATGAGAGAGACAGACAGGTGAGACTGCTGGGACTGAAGGATAGGACTCTGGGGAATGAGAGAGACAGACAGGTGAGACTGTTGGGACTGAAGGAAGGATAGGACTCTGGGGAATGAGAGAGACAGACAGGTGAGACTGCTGGGACTGAAGGATAGGACTCTGGGGAATGAGAGAGACAGACAGGTGAGACTGTTGGGACTGAAGGAAGGATAGGACTCTGGGGAATGAGAGAGACAGACAGGTGAGACTGCTGGGACTGAAGGATAGGACTCTGGGGAATGAGAGGGACAGTCAGGTGAGACTGTTGGGACTGAAGGAAGGATAGGACTCTGGGGAATGAGAGAGACAGACAGGTGAGACTGCTGGGACTGAAGGAGGGATAGGACTCTGGGGAATGAGAGAGACAGACAGGTGAGACTGTTGGGACTGAAGGAAGGATAGGACTCTGGGGAATGAGAGAGACAGACTGTAGGGTGTGAGAGCGTCTGGGAATATAAGAGAGATGCGTAAGGCAATGAGAGGTGGGTGTGCGACTGTTTGGGAATGGGAAACGCTGCCTGGGAATCGGAGACAGGCCAGACTGCAGGGCCAGATATGTGACTGTTTATGTAAGAGAGACTGTCCTGCTGAGGGGCGGATGCGAGGCCTCAGGGAGTGAGACAAGTTAGACTGCAAGGGACGGATATAGGTCTGGGAATGAGAGAGACAGTGAGACTGCAGGGCAGAACCAAGCAAAGGTGGCAGTCTGTGCCCCCTACCCCGGGGCAGTATATTGGCACAGTCTGTGCCCCCCCCCGGGGCAGGATATTGGCACAGTCTGTGCCCCCCCCGGGGCAGGATATTGGCACAGTCTGTGTCCCCTACCCCGGTGCAGTATATTGGCACAGTCTGTGCCCCCTACCCCGGGGCAGTATATTGGCACAGTCTGTGCCCCCCCCGGGGCAGGATATTGGCACAGTCTGTGCCCCCCCCCGGGGCAGTATATTGGCACAGTCTGTGCCCCCTACCCCGGGGCAGTATATTGGCACAGTCTGTGCCCCCCCCCGGGGCAGGATATTGGCACAGTCTGTGCCCCCCCCCCGGGGCAGTATATTGGCACAGTCTGTGCCCCCTACCCCGGGGCAGTATATTGGCACAGTCTGTGCCCCCCCCCCGGGGCAGGATATTGGCACAGTCTGTGTCCCCTACCCCGGTGCAGTATATTGGCACAGTCTGTGCCCCCCCGGGGCAGTACATTGGCACAGTCTGTGGCTCCCCTGGGGCAGTATATTGGCACAGTCTGTGCCCCCTACCCCGGGGCAGTACATTGGCACAGTCTGTGCCCCCTACCCCGGGGCAGTACATTGGCACAGTCTGTGCCCCCTACCCCGGGGCAGTATATTGGCACAGTCTGTGCCCCCCCCCGGGGCAGGATATTGGCACAGTCTGTGCCCCCTACTCCGGGGCAGTACATTGGCACAGTCTGTGCCCCCTACTCCGGGGCAGTAAATTGGCACTGTGAGTGGCGCAGGAAGAAAGAGAAGAGACAGCTACTGAGAGTTCATTGGGTTCATTTACTGCAATTGCCCCCCCATTATACCCTGCGGGCTGTGCCCAGGCAGATCCCCTGCCCCCCCTGCTCCATTCCAGCATTTTCTAGGTGGCTAATTAGCCGGGAGAGTTAATTGGCACAGAATGTTGTGCCCTGCCCTGGTTCTGCGGTTCCATAAACAGCGCCCGCTGCCTCCCTGCCTGGGTTTCTGCAGTGCCAGAGAGACATCGGCGGGTTCTGTATGGAGCTATCTGTGCCCCTCGGGGGATGCCAGCTGGCTACAGAAAGGGAGAGTGGGCACAGCTTGGGCTCCTCCTATAGACACACAGTGGGGCAGAATAGAGGGGAGCTTTGGGCTTGATACAGATATTGGGTATCTGTGCCCAGGGCTGGGGCACCTACTGGCATTTGGCTTTCTGCCAGCCATATACATAATTTGTGTGAGATACAAACCACTCTCTCTTATGCCAAGGCAACCGTTACCCCTGGCACGAGAGCTATTTGCTCTGTGCTTGTGGGCTGAACCCCATCCTCCTCATATAATAGTGGGACAGTCACATTATTTATCTTCTGAATTGTGCGCCTCCCCTTGCTAGGTCCAGATTCTCTTGTGCTGTACCGGGTGGGGAAGTTTGGCCCACTTCAGGCCCCTTAGTCCTTGTAGTACTAAGGTACTGGGCAAATGATCCGTAAGTTCTACTATTGGAAAGGGGCAAATGGGCAAGGACCTGGGAGCAGCGGGCAAGTGTGGCACATTGGGCACAGGAAGCACCTACAGGTCCATTGAATCAAACCTTCCCCAAAATAGGCCACAAAATACAGCAGCTCTCTAGTTTGGAGTTTCAGCAGCTATCTGGTTGCTAGGGTCCAAATTACCCTAGCAACCAGGGAGGAGTTTTGATGAGAGGCTGGTATATGAATGGGGGGGGGGGGGGGTGAGTAGAGAAAAAAGGAATAAAAAGTAACAATAATAATAAAACTGGAGCCTCAGAGCGATAGGTTTTGGCTGCCGGGGTCAGTGACCCCCATTTGAAGGCTGGAAAGTGTTAGTAGAGGAAGGGAAATAAAAACAATATGAAATAAATAATGAAGACCTATTGGAAAGTTGCTCGGAATAGGACTTTATGTAATAATGAAGCTCCCCTTTAATGCAAATGTGTCCACCTTTTATTCTTCCTTTACTTCCCCTTTAAATAAACACAAACCCGGCTGTAAGATGTGGCTGTTCTCCCCGGCAGGGGTTGGTGAGATGCCATGGCTGTCTCTTCTGAAAGTGAAGACGATGCATTTATGGCCATCGACTCGGAGGAAGGAACGATGGAACAGGACGAGGAGCTGCCCCCCCGAGGGGCGAGACTGAGGGGCAGGCACAGCCAGCTGATGGCAGAGATGCCAGAGGAGGTGCTCGAGTACATCCTGTCCTTCCTGTCTCCCTACCAGGAGCACAAGACTGCCGCCCTAGTGTGCAAGAAGTGGTACCGGCTCATAAAGGGTAAGTGTGCTCCCCCTGTTGTACTGGGCATGGAATGCATTGGCGGGTTTCGGGCCGACCCGGGCACCACTAGTAGAATGTATAATCCCTGCTTGTGATTTGCCTTTGGGAATGGTTTGGGGGGTTATTAGTAGTCTGTAGCCCTGAGCAGCCCCGCCCCCTGGCACCCAGCACCCACGTATATTCTGTGTAACAGTACATTGTAATATGGCGGCTCCTTCCATAATGCATGGCCTCAGGTGGCAGTTAGCAGGGGTGGCAGGAAGCAGCCCCCATACTATAAGTACCTGAATGCTGGAAATTCAACCCATTAGGTACATCTGGCACGGCCCCATCTCACCTCCTCAGGGACACAAAGATAAGTGGGGCGGGGGCCATGGGGAAGGCTCGGAGCAGCATAGGGGGTAGAATGGTTCCAAGGCAGCACAAGGTTTACTTTAATTTGCTTGGTGGTGCCATGCAGTTGTCTCCCTGGGTCCCCTTGCTGGCTGTGCCGGATGCCCCCCCCTGGGTCCCCTTGCTGGCTGTGCCGGATGGGCCTCCCCTGGGTCCCCTTGCTGGCTGTGCCGGATGGGCCTCCCCTGGGTCCCCTTGCTGGCTGTGCCGGATGCCCCCCCCTGGGTCCCCTTGCTGGCTGTGCCGGATGGGCCTCCCCTGGGTCCCCTTGCTGGCTGTGCCGGATGCCCTCCCCTGGGTCCCCTTGCTGGCTGTGCCGGATGGGCCTCCCCTGGGTCCCCTTGCTGGCTGTGCCGGATGCCCTCCCCTGGGTCCCCTTGCTGGCTGTGCCGGATGGGCCTCCCCTGGGTCCCCTTGCTGGCTGTGCCGGATGGGCCTCCCCTGGGTCCCCTTGCTGGCTGTGCCGGATGCCCCCCCCTGGGTCCCCTTGCTGGCTGTGCCGGATGCCCTCCCCTGGGTCCCCTTGCTGGCTGTGCCGGATGGGCCTCCCCTGGGTCCTCTTGCTGGCTGTGCCGGATGGGCCTCCCCTGGGTCCTCTTGCTGGCTGTGCCGGATGGGCCTCCCCTGGGTCCCCTTGCTGGCTGTGCCGGATGGGCCTCCCCTGGGTCCCCTTGCTGCCTCTGGCAGATGCCCTCCCCTGGGTCCCCTTGCTGGCTCTGTTGTGGCCTCATCTGGCTTTCGGGGGGCTCCTATGGGTCCCCCTTTTTGTCAGGGAAAGAATCTAGATGTAAAAACCATGGAATGAATGGCAAGTTGGCTGCTGTTCAGTGATTTATACTCGTAACTTTGTTTAGAAGATCAGGGCCGATCCCTCTGATGAGAGGGGAAATGAGATGTGCAGGGTGCCAAGGAGCTGCCATGTCGTCACTGCATTATTCACTGCGGGCCCACGACTCCCAGCCCAGGGCTGCACTTCAGGTTCATGCCCTTATAAGGATGGGAGTATATTACTCATATGTGTGAGTGCGGGAGATAAGGGGGGGCATTGCTAACGCTGCGCTAAGTCTCATTCATCCGGGGGGCGGCCCGGTGTGGGAAATAGCGCAGGGCCCCAGCCGTCCAATAGGAAATGGTTGGAATACTTTCCCTTCCTGCGAGTGACTGAGAGGAAAGTTGCCCTTTAGAGTCACTTGTAGAATGTTCTAGATGGGCCGGCACTGAGCCCCCTTGCGCTTGGCCGTTGGTTGGTTTTCCTTTCTGTTCTGCCTGTAACTTCCCAGCAGCCACAAAGCATCACTGCATTATTAGGCTTTTCTGGCCTTGCCCTTTTAAAGGGGAAGTTCACCTTCCAAAACATTTTTTCAATTCAGTTGTTATTGAGGGCTTTTTCTCCAATTGTTCTGCTCTTACAGGAGTTGCCTGCAAGAGGGAGGGTGGTTAACTGTTAGTATGTTATAGAATGGCCTATTCCTAGCAACTTTTCAATTGGTCTTCATTTTTTATTTGTTACAGTTTTTGAATTATTTGCCTTCTTCTTCTGCCTCTTTGCAGCTTTCAAATGGGGGTCACTGACCCCGGCAGCCAAACCCTATTGCTCTGTGAGGCTCCAGTTTTATTGTTATTGCTACTTTCTATTCCTTATCATTCTATTCATATTGCTGTCTCTCTTTAAAACTGTGGCCTGGTTGCTAGGTTAAATTGGACCCTAGCAACCAGGTACCCTTTGAAATCCCAAACTGGAGAGTATGCTGAACAAAAGGCTGAATAAATCAAAGACTGCAAATAATAAAGAATGAAGACTGGCACCCCCAGTGATTGTAACTTCTCCTTTAACAGAGCTGTAAGGAAGCCTGCAAGGCTCATTTGTGCTACAGGAGCAGCAGTAGAGAGAGGAATGAATGGATTGTGGGTCGGAATGAGAGTTTATTTATTAGATTGTATTTAATCTGATGTCTCTCTCCCCCCCCCCCCCCCCGCAGGGGTAGCCCACCAGTGTTACCATGGCTTTATTAAAGCAGTGCAAGATGGAAACATCCAATGGGAGAGTCGGACCTACCCATACCCAGGGACGCCAATCACTCAGCGCTTCTCCCACAGTAAGTACCATGGGGTCCCATACACATCCCCTGTCCCTGCACGTGGGCGGGACACTCACAGACTTGGCCCCTCCCCTCGCCAGTAACCTGTGAAGCCATATTGTTTCCTGGCAGGGCCAAGTATGTGTGTGTGTGTGTGTCTATTCTGTGTTTGATTGGAGCAGTCGTTTCCTAGCAACCCATGGCCCGCTGAACCCCTCCCTCACTGTGCCCCCTGCCCAGGTGCCTGCTATTACGACGCCAACCAATCCATGTACGTGTTTGGGGGCTGCACCCAGAGTAGCTGCAACGCTGCGTTCAATGACCTATGGAGACTGGATCTGAACAGCAAAGAGTGGATCCGACCCTTGGCCTCTGGTGAGTGGATGTGGGGGTACAGGGTGGGCACTAAGGTGGGGGCATGGCGCTATTTATTGTAGCTGTAGTTCTACTACTACACAGGCAGAGAGAAGAGCAGAAGCAGACCAGGCTCTACATATACCTGAAGGTTACTTCAGGTTAACTGTTAGTATGTTATAGAATAGCCTATTCTTAGCCACTTTTCAGTTGGTCTTCATTTTTTATTATTTCCCTTCCTCTTCTGACTCTTTTGCAGCTTTCAAATGGGGGTCACTGACCCCGGCAGCCAAACCCTATTGCTCTGTGAGGTTCCAGATTTATTGTTACTTTTTATTCCTTATCTTTCTATGTATGGCCTCCTCTATTGATATAACAGTTTCTCTTTCAAACCACTGCCTGGTTGCTAGGTTAAATAGGACCCTGGCAACCAGATGGCTGCTGAAATTCCAAACTGATGAGCTGCTAAACAAACAAATAAAAAAAACAATGAAGACCAATTGCAGATTGTCTCAGAATAGCACTTGCTACATTATACTAAAAGTCTGTTCCCCTGTTGCCCTCCCCTGAGTAGCACTCACTTAGGGATATTCAGTCCAATGATGGAGCCGGGGGGGGGGCACCATATACCATGTATGCATTCCCTGGCCCCATCATGCGCAGCCCCCCAGCACAAGTGTTGCTCTGTCAGTTGCCAGACCTGCCACTGGTTTCATTGGTCCTTTGCCCCTTGAGCCCCCAGAGGCCATGTCTGATCTATAGGCCTGCCTGCTGCTGCCTGCAGTGCTATGCTGTGCCCTGTAGGGGCAGTATAGAGTGTTCTTGCCCACCCATAGCCTGGCAGTGGGTTGGTGCCACTTATTTCCCTGCTCGTGTCTCCGTAGGGTTCTCCCCTGTTCCCGTGTCCCTGCATGTTTAGGATTAGGCGCCTGTGAGGCAAATTCCCAGCTCCCCCCCCTGAGAATGAGCTGCAGCCTGGGATCCCACGGGAGGGGCCGTTACAATCCCACCCTTCTGCTTCCAGGACTGTGCAGCCCTCTCCCAGCCATTCCCTGCCTCTGTCTGGGGTGGCTGCCGGGCACTGCCGGGGGGGGGGAGCTGGCACTTGGGTACAACATGGATCCTCTTCTGCCATGTGTGGGGAGGGGGGGCCCCCAAAGCTCTCGACAAGGAACTACATGGTATTCTGTTTATTCTGATTTTGGTTGCTGTGTCGGAAGCTCTGCCCCTGGGTATGTAATGGGCGAGGGGGGATTCTCCTACCAAAACAGGGCAAATGCAAGCGGGACCAGGTATAATGCCAAGTATAGTTACCCTTTAACACGTGTATCATGGAGCCAAATACAGAATATGAGATGGAAAGCGTGTATACCCATAACTCCATGGGGTATATTGTACCAGTAATCATGTACCTTTCCCTTAATTACATTTATATCCTGAGGGACAAAATCCTGGGGTTACTGGTACATTATATTCTGAGGGGCAGAGCCCTGGGGTAGGTACAGTAGGGGCATTACTGGTACATTATATTCTGAGGGGCAGAGCCCTGGGGTAGGTACAGTAGGGGCATTACTGGTACATTATATTCTGAGGGGCAGAGCCCTGGGGTAGGTACAGTAGGGGCATTACTGGTACATTATATTCTGAGGGGCAGAGCCCTGGGGGAGGTACAGTAGGGGCATTACTGGTACATTATATTCTGAGGGGCAGAGTCCTGGGGCAGGTACAGTAGGGGCATTACTGGTACATTATATTCTGAGGGGCAGAGCCCTGGGGCAGGTACAGTAGGGGCATTACTGGTACATTATATTCTGAGGGGCAGAGCCCTGGGGCAGGTACAGTAGGGGCATTACTGGTACATTATATTCTGAGGGGCAGAGCCCTGGGGCAGGTACAGTAGGGGCATTACTGGTACATTATATTCTGAGGGGCAGAGCCCTGGGGCAGGTACAGTAGGGGCATTACTGGTACATTATATTCTGAGGGGCAGAGCCCTGGGGGAGGTACAGTGGGGGCATTACTGGTACATTATATTCTGAGTGGCAGAGCCCTGGGGCAGGTACAGTAGGGGCATTACTGGTACATTATATTCTGAGGGGCAGAGCCCTGGGGCAGGTACAGTAGGGGCATTACTGGTACATTATATTCTGAGGGGCAGAGCCCTGGGGCAGGTACAGTAGGGGCATTACTGGTACATTATATTCTGAGGGGCAGAGCCCTGGGGCAGGTACAGTGGGGGCATTACTGGTACATTATATTCTGAGGGGCAGAGCCCTGGGGCAGGTACAGTGGGGGCATTACTGGTACATTATATTCTGATGGGGTAAATGTTAGTTTGATGTTGCAGGTTCCTACCCCTCGCCCAAGGCTGGGGCCACACTTGTTGTGTACAAGGAGCTGCTGGTTCTGTTCGGAGGTTGGACCCGACCCAGTCCTTATCCATTACACCAACCTGAGCGATTTTTTGATGAAATTCACACCTACTCGCCTTCCAAAAACTGGTAAGTGGGAAATGAAGGAACAAAGAGCCTGATTGGTTTGTGCTGTCATGGCCGCTGTACAGAGCGGGGGTATTCGGGTGCCTGGTAGAACCGACAGGATCTGGTACTGATACGTCTCACCCAACTGGACCTGCGGAGTAACACCGACTGGAGACTCGTGGGCCGGACTTGGCCCTTCAGGGAATTATAATTGCCCCCAGTCTGCTCCATTGACTTCCCTGTGTGACATTATAATTTTCCTATATTAGGGGACTGCAGGTCTTACACCATTGCTACAGGGCATATGGGGCAGCTGGGGGCAATAAGAATGCAGGCTGATTGCCCTTTTGCTTTCCAGGTGGAACTGTATCGTCACAACGCACGGGCCCCCACCTATGGCCGGGCACTCGTCCTGCGTCATTGGAGATAAGATGATAGTGTTTGGGGGCTCCTTGGGCTCTCGCCAAATGTGAGTAGATATTTTCTATTTTCTTGCCTATTCGTTCGACTAGAGCAGAACTTACACTGAGCGGGGAGAGATGGGAAAGTACAACTGGCATGGGCCAAGCAGCAGCCAATCAGCAGATAGCGTTAGTGGTACAGCAGCTAGCAGAACTCTACCAACAGCAACCAATCGGCTGCAGCCTTCAGCAACCAGTTAGCAAGTAGCTTTATAGTAACCTATAGCAGCCAGTCAGTAGTAAGCCTTACTCTGCCCATAGCAGCCAGTCAGTAGTGAGCCTTACTCTGCCAGTCAGTAGTGAGCCTTACTCTGCCCCATAGCAGCCAGTCAGTAGTAAGCCTTGCTCTGCCCATAGCAGCCAGTCAGTAGTGAGCCTTACTCTGCCAGTCAGTAGTGAGCCTTGCTCTGCCCATAGCAGCCAGTCAGTAGTAAGCCTTACTCTGCCCATAGCAGCCAGTCAGTAGTGAGCCTTACTCTGCCCATAGCAGCCAGTCAGTAGTGAGCCTTGCTCTGCCCATAGCAGCCAGTCAGTAGTGAGCCTTACTCTGCCAGTCAGTAGTGAGCCTTACTCTGCCCCATAGCAGCCAGTCAGTAGTAAGCCTTGCTCTGCCCATAGCAGCCAGTCAGTAGTGAGCCTTACTCTGCCAGTCAGTAGTGAGCCTTGCTCTGCCCATAGCAGCGGCCAGGTCAGTAGTAAGCCTTACTCTGCCCATAGCAGCCAGTCAGTAGTTGAGCCTTACTCTGCCATAGCAGCCAGTCAGTAGTGAAGCCTTGCTCTGCCCATAGCAGCCAGTCAGTAGTAAGCCTTACTCTGCCCATAGCAGCCAGTCAGTAGTAAGCCTTACTCTGCCCATAGCAGCCAGTCAGTAGTAAGCCTTACTCTGCCCATAGCAGCCAGTCAGTAGTGAGCCTTACTCTGCCCCATAGCAGCCAGTCAGTAGTAAGCCTTGCTCTGCCCATAGCAGCCAGTCAGTAGTGAGCCTTACTCTGCCAGTCAGTAGCCTTGCTCTGCCCATAGCAGCCAGTCAGTAGTAAGCCTTACTCTGCCCATAGCAGCCAGTCAGTAGTGAGCCTTACTCTGCCCATAGCAGCCAGTCAGTAGTGAGCCTTGCTCTGCCCATAGCAGCCAGTCAGTAGTGAGCCTTACTCTGCCCATAGCAGCCAGTCAGTAGTGAGCCTTACTCTGCCCCATAGCAGCCAGTCAGTAGTGAGCCTTACTCTGCCCCATAGCAGCCAGTCAGTAGTAAGCCTTACTCTGCCCCATAGCAGCCAGTCAGTAGTAAGCCTTACTCTGCCCCATAGCAGCCAGTCAGTAGTAAGCCTTACTCTGCCCATAGCAGCCAGTCAGTAGTGAGCCTTACTCTGCCCTATAGCAGCCAGTCAGTAGTGAGCCTTACTCTGCCCCATAGCAGCCAGTCAGTAGTGAGCCTTACTCTGCCCATAGCAGCCAGTCAGTAGTGAGCCTTACTCTGCCCCATAGCAGCCAGTCAGTAGTGAGCCTTACTCTGCCCATAGCAGCCAGTCAGTAGTTAGCCTTACTCTGCCCATAGCAGTCAGTCAGTAGTGAGTCTTACTCTGCCCATAGCAGCCAGTCAGTAGTGAGCCTTACTCTGCCCATAGCAGCCAGTCAGTAGTGAGCCTTACTCTGCCCTATAGCAGCCAGTCAGTAGTAAGCCTTACTCTGCCCATAGCAGCCAGTCAGTAGTAAGCCTTACTCTGCCCCATAGCAGCCAGTCAGTAGTAAGCCTTACTCTGCCCATAGCAGCCAGTCAGTAGTGAGCCTTACTCTGCCCATAGCAGCCAGTCAGTAGTAAGCCTTACTCTGCCCCATAGCATATAAGTGACCTTGTGGTATTGGGGTTGTAGCAGATTCTGTCACTTTATTCCTCAGTCCTGTGGGGCATTTAGTTACTTACTGTACCCCCATTATCTGTGTCCCCCCTCCCAGGAGCAATGATGTGTGGGTACTGGACCTGGAGCAGTGGTCATGGTCTAAGCCCACTATTACTGGTTCCTGTCCTCATCCTCGTGGCGGGCAATCTCAGGTAGGTGCCCAACTGCTGGGGCAGATATTACTATTTCCAGGCTAGAGCAGTGATTGGTGTTGTGGTATATTTGGTGTGACTCCAATCTCCCCCCAGTACTTACCCAGGTACAGAGCTCTGATTCTCTGTACTTCCTGCTCCTGGGCTGCTCTCTTTCCCATGGTCAGGCAGGAACCCCCCCCCTGGGTAAGTGAATCCAATCTCCCCCCAGTACTTACCCAGGTACAGAGCTCTGATTCTCTGTACTTCCTGCTCCTGGGCTGCTCTCTTTCCCATGGTCAGGCAGGAACCCCCCCCCTGGGTAAGTGAATCCAATCTCCCCCCAGTACTTACCCAGGTACAGAGCTCTGATTCTCTGTACTTCCTGCTCCTGGGCTGCTCTCTTTCCCATGGTCAGGCAGGAACCCCCCCCTGGGTAAGTGAATCCAATCTCCCCCCAGTACTTACCCAGGTACAGAGCTCTGATTCTCTGTACTTCCTGCTCCTGGGCTGCTCTCTTTCCCATGGTCAGGCAGGAACCCCCCCCCTGGGTAAGTGAATCCAATCTCCCCCCAGTACTTACCCAGGTACAGAGCTCTGATTCTCTGTACTTCCTGCTCCTGGGCTGCTCTCTTTCCCATGGTCAGGCAGGTACCTCCCCCGGGTAAGTGAATCCAATCTCCCCCCAGTACTTACCCAGGTACAGAGCTCTGATTCTCTGTACTTCCTGCTCCTGGGCTGCTCTCTTTCCCATGGTCAGGCAGGTACCTCCCCCCTGGGTAAGTGAATCCAATCTCCCCCCAGTACTTACCCAGGTACAGAGCTCTGATTCTCTGTACTTCCTGCTCCTGGGCTGCTCTCTTTCCCATGGTCAGACAGGAACCTCCCCCTGGGTAAGTGACTCCAATCTCCCCCCAGTACTTACCCAGGTACAGAGCTCTGATTCTCTGTACTTCCTGCTCCTGGGCTGCTCTCTTTCCCATGGTCAGGCAGGTACCTCCCCCTGGGTAAGTGAATCCAATCTCCCCCCAGTACTTACCCAGGTACAGAGCTCTGATTCTCTGTACTTCCTGCTCCTGGGCTGCTCTCTTTCCCATGGTCAGGCAGGAACCTCCCCCATGGTAAGTGAATCCAATCTCCCCCCAGTACTTACCCAGGTACAGAGCTCTGATTCTCTGTACTTCCTGCTCCTGGGCTGCTCTCTTTCCCATGGTCAGGCAGGAACCTCCCCCCTGGGTAAGTGAATCCAATCTCCCCCCAGTACTTACCCAGGTACAGAGCTCTGATTCTCTGTACTTCCTGCTCCTGGGCTGCTCTCTTTCCCATGGTCAGACAGGAACCTCCCCCTGGGTAAGTGAATCCAATCTCCCCCCAGTACTTACCCAGATACAGAGCTCTGATTCTCTGTAGTTCCTGCTCCTGGGCTGCTCTCTTTCCCATGGTCCCACACAAGCTGGTTCCCTGAGTAACTGACCTCCCCTCTCTCTCCCGCTGCAGATAGTGATTGATACAGAGACCATCCTGATCCTGGGGGGCTGTGGAGGCCCAAACGCTGTGAGTATTCGGGGCTCCCTTGGGGGGTTACACCCAAGTCTGACAGCTGGGAGTTTTTAATACTTTATGGGGCATTTATTAGTCTCCATAGGGTAATGCCAGTGTGTGTAGTTGGGGGGCAGCACTGTGCCAGTAATAGTGTATAGGGAGCCCCCCGGTGTGTAAGCGCAGTGCCTGTGGTACATCTCTTGTCATTGTCTGTGCAGCTGTTTAAAGACGCTTGGCTCCTACACATGCACGAGTGCCCTTGGACCTGGCAGCAACTCAAGGTGGAGAATGAGGAGCATGGTGCCCCCGAGCTGTGGTGCCACCCAGCCTGCAGGGTGAGTCAGGGGGGGCCCTCCATTCCCTTATGTTCTGTATAACACTATGGCACCCCCTACCCATATGTATAAATACAAATATACAGAGAAGGAATGTTCTGGGCACACAATAAGCTGTACCCCCATACTGTACTGTCTAAGGGAAACACTATGGCACCCCCTACCCATATGTATAAATACAAATATACAGAGAAGGAATGTTCTGGGCACACAATAAGCTGTACCCCCATACTGTACTGTCTAAGGGAAACACTATGGCACCTCCTACCCATATGTATAAATACAAATATACAGAGAGGGAATGTTCTGGGCACACAATAAGCTGTACCCCCATACTGTACTGTCTAAGGGAAACACTATGGCACCCCCTACCCATATGTATAAATACAAATATACAGAGAGGGAATGTTCTGGGCACACAATAAGCTGTACCCCCATACTGTACTGTCTAAGGGAAACACTATGGCACCCCCTACCCATATGTATAAATACAAATATACAGAGAAGGAATGTTCTGGGCACACAATAAGCTGTACCCCCATACTGTACTGTCTAAGGGAAACACTATGGCACCCCTACCCATATGTATAAATACAAATATACAGAGAAGGAATGTTCTGGGCACACAATAAGCTGTACCCCCATACTGTACTGTCTAAGGGAAACACTATGGCACCCCCTACCCATATGTATAAATACAAATATACAGAGAAGGAATGTTCTGGGCACACAATAAGCTGTACCCCCATACTGTACTGTCTAAGGGAAACACTATGGCACCTCCTACCCATATGTATAAATACAAATATACAGAGAAGGAATGCTGTGGGCCCGTGGGGAGGCTTATTGGTCACATGACGGCTATATTTACATATTTCTGCTTCCTGCAGGTGGGACAGTGCGTAGTCGTATTCAGCCAGGCACCCAGTGGCCGCGCCCCTCTCAGCCCGAGTCTGAACTCCCGCCCTTCCCCAATCAGCGCTACTCCCCCCGCCTTGGCCCCTGACCCCAAGGAATACCGTTCCCACTCGCCAGTCCGGGCCCCAGACGAGGCCCCCTGTGTAAATGGGCGCTGGGGAACGCTCCGCCCCCGGGCTCAGAGACAGAACACAGGCGGTTCCAGGGAGGGCAGTCTGTCCCCGGCCCGGGGGGACGGCCTTTCCCCTGTACTGAATGGGGGCGGGGTTTCTCCCGGTGCCTCGCTGGACAGCCCCCTGCAGGTCCTTTCCCCCCCGGCCGCCGAGGTGTGTGGGACCCGCAAGAACTCCCTCCCCGAGCAGAGAGACTTGTGCCTTGGAGCGTCGGACTACGAGTGGGAGAGGAAACGTAGGGACCCGGAGCTGGACTCTGCCGGTCGGACCCCGTCAGAACAAACCAATGGGCTTCACACCCCCCCGCACATCACTACTACCCTCTCGGGGGCTGTTTCACCCGGGGCGCTACGCAGGGGGCTGGAAGCTGTCAGAGCCCTGGCTAGCTCCTCCCCCTCTGCACCCCAAAGCGGCGCTTCCCCTCGGAGCCCCCCCACCCTGCCGTCCCCCGGCTCGCCCAGTAGCGGAGCGGAATCTGCCCCCCGACCAGTCCAGGCCCAGAATGAAGGACATTCCCTGCCCGCCATTGCCCGCCGCTTGGGGCACCACCCCCCCCAGTCGCTGAACGTGGGCAAGCCCCTGTACCAGAGCATGAACTGCAAGCCCATGCAGATGTACGCCCTGGACATTCGGGGGGCCCGGGAGCGGGGCCGGGTAAAGTGGAAAGTGTTCAACAGCAGCTCGGTGGTGGGGCCCCCCGAGACCAGCCTGCACACGGTGGTACAGGGGCGCGGGGAGTTGATCATTTTCGGGGGGCTGATGGACAAGAAACAGAACGTCAAATATTACCCCAAAACCAACGCCTTGTATTTTGTACGAGCGAAGAGATAATGTCGCGGAATGGCTAACCAATCGGACTCTTCATTCTCCTGGCCCCGCCCCCCCCCCGCTTGTTTCCTTTCTACTGTTTTACACTACTTGTTCCCTTGTGTTTTTAGCTCTCGATATGATGACACGAGCCAATAAAGAAAACAGCTGAACTCAATAGGCCAGGCTCTGTCCTCAGTGGGCCGGCCTCTGCGCTCAGTGGGCTGGCCTCTGCCCTCAGTGGGCCGGCCCCTGCCCTCAGTGGGCCGGCCTCTGCCCTCTCCTTCTGTACATTGCTCAGGGTTTTCCATTTTCTCCTGCTGCAAACAACTCTTCCCTGCTGTGAGCCCCAGGCTGATTGGTCTCGGGGGCAAGGGCTGGAGGAGATTGTGTGCCCCCACCTTTCAGGGGTTCAGGATATAAAGCTGCCTGAGGGCAGGGGTCCAGTGGCTCTGGGCAGCAGGGTTAGACTGGCTATGCAGCAATACTGGGCTGCGCAAGGGGGCTGAAAGCAGTGGGTGGGGCTTCCAATAGGGGTGATTGCTGATTCGCTGCTGTGGATCCACAGAAATCCCTTGCGTTGCTTTCAGCCAATATGGAAATCTCAAAAATCATTTTAGCTTTATGTGCTGCCAACTCCCAGCAGCCTCTGCCCAAAGCAACTCATGGTGGCACCGGCCCGACCCTCAGCCCAGGGTGATGTGTGGGCAAAGCCTTACAGGGCCACAGCTGGTTGGGCGCTATACTGTCTGGCTATATGGGCATGTAGGGCCGGGGGCTGTAATGTCACCCTGACCCATTGGTGCTGATGGGCCACAGCTGGTTGGGCACTATACTGACTATAGGGGCAGGTAGGGCCGGGGGGCTGTAAGTCTCCCTGACCCATTGGTGCTGATGGGCCACAGCTGGTTGGGCGCTATACTGTCTGGCTATAGGGGCAGGTAGGGCCGGGGGCTGTAAGTCTCCCTGACCCATTGGTGCTGATGGGCCCCAGCTGGTTGGGCACTATACTGACTATAGGGGCAGGTAGGGCCGGGGGGCTGTAATGTCTCCCTGACCCATTGGTGCTGATGGGCCACAGCTGGTTGGGCACTATACTGACTATAGGGGCAGGTAGGGCCGGGGGCTGTAATGTCTCCCTGACCCATTGGTGCTGATGGGCCACAGCTGGTTGGGCACTATACTGACTATAGGGGCAGGTAGGGCCGGGGGCTGTAATGTCTCCCTGACCCATTGGTGCTGATGGGCCACAGCTGGTTGGGCACTATACTGACTATAGGGGCAGGTAGGGCCGGGGGCTGTAATGTCTCCCTGACCCATTGGTGCTGATGGGCCACAGCTGGTTGGGCACTATACTGACTATAGGGGCAGGTAGGGCCGGGGGGCTGTAATGTCTCCCTGACCCATTGGTGCTGATGGGCCCCAGCTGGTTGGGCACTATACTGACTATAGGGGCAGGTAGGGCCGGGGGCTGTAAGTCTCCCTGACCCATTGGTGCTGATGGGCCCCAGCTGGTTGGGCACTATACTGACTATAGGGGCAGGTAGGGCCGGGGGCTGTAATGTCTCCCTGACCCATTGGTGCTGATGGGCCACAGCTGGTTGGGCACTATACTGACTATAGGGGCAGGTAGGGCCGGGGGCTGTAAGTCTCCCTGACCCATTGGTGCTGATGGGCCACAGCTGGTTGGGCACTATACTGACTATAGGGGCAGGTAGGGCCGGGGGCTGTAAGTCTCCCTGACCCATTGGTGCTGATGGGCTGCAGTTGGTTGGGCACTATACTGACTATAGGGGCAGGTAGGGCCGGGGCTGTAATGTCTCCCTGACCCATTGGTGCTGATGGGCCCCAGCTGTTCTGGGCCCTTGGCCAGAGGGAAGGAAGCAGTAGAGAAGGGGGCGGGGCATATGTATGTCCCTTCATACAGTATATGATTGGCCTGCAGAGTTGGGGTACTGTACAGACAGCCTGAGTATGGCCCCCCAATAGTATACTAATGAGGGTTCTTTGCTGGAAGGCGGAGCCTGTGGCCAGATTGGGGTGGGTATAAAGGAATGGGGGAGCATGTTGGTGATTCCCCTTACTTTATCAGCCCCCCCCCCCCCCAGTCACTTGTGTCTTTATATCATAGAAACCAAAGCCCCGCCCCCTGGCACACCCCTCTGCTCAATTGGGTTTGTCAGCCAGCCAGAGGCGGAGCTTACACTTACACACTCCCTGTGGGTGGAGCTCCCTGTGACTGACATGAGGAACACTCCGATACAGGGAGCAATTCCTCCTTGTCATTGGCCGCTGTAAGAGTTAGTCCCGCCTAAATAGGAACACATTTTTAGTGGCCGAAATACCCCAAATCTCCCCCTGTGGCCCCTGTGACTGCCCCCCCCCAGTAACCCTGTATAACCCAGACTGGGGCACATCCCCCTGTGGCCCCTGTAACTGCCCCCCCCCCAGTAACCCTGTATAACCCAGACTGGGGCACATCCCCCTGTGGCCCCTGTAACTGCCCCCCCCCCCCCCCCCAGTAACCCTGTATAACCCAGACTGGGGCACATCCCCCTGTGGCCCCTGTAACTGCCCCCCCCCCCCCCCAGTAACCCTGTATAACCCAGACTGGGGCACATCCCCCTGTGGCCCCTGTAACTGCCCCCCCCCCCAGTAACCCTGTATAACCCAGACTGGGGCACATTCAGGCTAACTTACCCCTTACAGGACACAACATACACTGTTTCTCATATAATGGGAGTTCTGGGTGGTTCTGCCCGGGCCCAATGAATAGTAAGGGCCCTTAAGCGGCCGGGGAACCAGAAACCTTTATACACCGGTCCCATTGGGCTGGAATTCTGCCCCGTTATTATAAACGACAATAATATGAAAGTCCCCCCCCCCCCCCCCCCCCCCCGGGTAGATCCTCGGTACAAGGGGATTGGGGCAATTCCTTACTGGGCTCCTGATCCGGTTGCAGATCCCCAGTCCGACTTGTGATTTATCTGTCATACTGAGCCCTGCTGATCCCGCCTCCCCCATAGACCCCAGTCATAGTGTGACCCCCGGGGGCTGATAGTCAGGAGAATGCGAAACCTCTCCCCTCTCTCAGGTGCGATGTCCCTTTAAATACCCAACTATTGCAGTTCCACCTGCGGCCACAAGGTGTCAGTAGCTGTATAGTAACCGCCAGGCTTCAGCAATGCAAAAGGAATCTGTCTGTCTGTCCATTCCCCACAGGATGGATCAAAAAGCAGCCGTGTTATCAGTAAAAAAGTACAAAAAGTAGGGAGTAGGTACAGGAGTGGGTGCAGGGAGTAGGCGCAGGGAGTGGTTGCAGGGAGTAGGTACAGTAGTGGGTGCAGGGAGTAGGTACAGGAGTGGGTGCAGGGAGTAGGCGCAGGGAGTGGGTACAGGAGTAGGTACAGGAGTGGGTGCAGGGAGTAGGTACAGGAGTGGGTGCAGGGAGTAGGTACAGGAGTGGGTGCAGGGAGTAGGTACAGGAGTGGGTGCAGGGAGTGGGTACAGGAGTGGGTGCAGGGAGTGGGTGCAGGGAGTAGGTACAGGAGTGGGTGCAGGGAGTAGGTACAGGAGTGGGTGCAGGGAGTAGGTACAGGAGTGGGTGCAGGGAGTAGGTACAGGAGTGGGTGCAGGGAGTGGGTGCAGGGAGTAGGTACAGGAGTGGGTGCAGGGAGTAGGTACAGGAGTGGGTGCAGGGAGTAGGTACAGGAGTGGGTGCAGGGAGTAGGTACAGGAGTGGGTGCAGGGAGTGGGTGCAGGGAGTGGGTACAGGAGTGGGTGCAGGGAGTGGGTACAGGAGTGGGTGCAGGGAGTAGGTACAGGAGTGGGTGCAGGGAGTAGGTACAGGAGTGGGTGCAGGGAGTGGGTGCAGGGAGTAGGTACAGGAGTGGGTGCAGGGAGTAGGTACAGGAGTGGGTGCAGGGAGTAGGTACAGGAGTGGGTGCAGGGAGTAGGTACAGGAGTGGGTGCAGGGAGTGGGTGTAGGGAGTAGGTACAGGAGTGGGTGCAGGGAGTGGGTGCAGGGAGTGGGTGCAGGGAGTGGGTGCAGGGAGTGGGTGCAGGGAGTGGGTGCAGGGAGTGGCTGCACAGAACTGATTTTATCCCCCCGGCCGACTGGGTCACAATGTGGGGTGCCATCTCCCTCCCAGCGGCGCCTTCAGTTCCCTCTGTGGTTCCCCTGTTGGTACATAACCCAAGTGCCCCCTGTACCCGGGCAGCGCCATGTTCTGTTGCCCCTGAGGTCTCACTGACGTTACAGCATCGTGCAGGGAATAGAGTTTCCCCCACAGCCGCCCGGGGGGACAGAGGGATGGGGGGACAGAGGGATGGGGGGACAGAGGGATGGGGGGATAGAGGGATGGGGGGACAGGGTGATGGGGGGACAGAGGGATGGGGGACAGGGTGATGGGGGGACAGGGTGATGGGGGATAGAGGGATGGGGGGACAGAGGGATGGGGGGATAGAGGGATGGGGGGACAGGGTGATGGGGGACAGAGGGATGGGGGGACAGGGTGATGGGGGGACAGGGTGATGGGGGGATAGAGGGATGGGGGACAGAGGGATGGGGGGACAGAGGGATGGGGGGACAGAGGGATGGGGGGACAGGGTGATGGGGGGGACAGAGGGATGGGGGACAGGGTGATGGGGGGGACAGAGGGAATGGGGGGACAGAGGGATGGGGGGACAGGGTGATGGGGGGGACAGAGGGATGGGGGACAGGGTGATGGGGGGACAGAGGGATGGGGGACAGGGTGATGGGGGGACAGAGGGATGGGGGGATAGAGGGATGGGGGACAGGGTGATGGGGGGACAGAGGGATGGGGGGACAGGGTGATGGGGGGACAGGGTGATGGGGGGACAGGGTGATGGGGGACAGAGGGATGGGGGGACAGGGTGATGGGGGGACAGAGGGATGGGGGGACAGGGTGATGGGGGGACAGGGTGATGGGGGGATAGAAGGGATGGGGGGACAGAGGGATGGGGGATAGAGGGATGGGGGACAGGGTGATGGGGGGACAGAGGGATGGGGGGACAGGGTGATGGGGGGACAGGGTGATGGGGGGATAGAGGGATGGGGGGACAGAGGGATGGGGGGACAGAGGGATGGGGGGACAGAGGGATGGGGGACAGGGTGATGGGGGGACAGAGGGATGGGGGGACAGGGTGATGGGGGGGACAGAGGGATGGGGGGGACAGAGGGATGGGGGGGACAGGGGTGATGGGGGGGACAGAGGGATGGGGGGACAGGGTGATGGGGGGACAGAGGGATGGGGGGACAGGGTGATGGGGGACAGAGGGATGGGGGGACAGGGTGATGGGGGGACAGAGGGATGGGGGGACAGGGTGATGGGGGGACAGGGTGATGGGGGGACAGGGTGATGGGGGGACAGAGGGATGGGGGGACAGGGTGATGGGGGGACAGGGTGATGGGGGGACAGAGGGATGGGGGGACAGGGTGATGGTGGGACAGAGGGATGGGGGGACAGGGTGATGGGGGGACAGAGGGATGGGGGACAGGGTGATGGGGGACAGAGGGATGGGGGGATAGAGGGATGGGGGGACAGGGTGATGGGGGGACAGAGGATGGGGGACAGGGTGATGGGGGACAGGGTGATGGGGGACAGGGTGATGGGGGGATAGAGGGATGGGGGGACAGGGTGATGGGGGGGATAGAGGGATGGGGGGACAGGGTGATGGGGGGACAGAGGGATGCGGGGACAGAGGGATGGGGGACAGGGTGATGGGGGGGACAGAGGGATGGGGGGGACAGAGGGATGGGGGACAGAGGGATAGGGGGACAGGGTGATGGGGGGACAGAGGGATGGGGGGACAGAGGGATGGGGGGGGACAGAAGGGATGGGGGGACAGGGTGATGGGGGGGACAGAGGTATGGGGGGATAGAGGGATGGGGGGACAGGGTGATGGGGGGACAGAGGGATGGGGGGACAGGGTGATGGGGGGGACAGAGGGATGGGGGGACAGGGTGATGGGGGGACAGAGGGATGGGGGGATAGAGGGATGGGGGGACAGGGTGATGGGGGGACAGAGGGATGGGGGGACAGGGTGATGGGGGGACAGGGTGATGGGGGGATAGAGGGGATGGGGGGACAGAGGGATGGGGGACAGAGGGATGGGGGGACAGGGTGATGGGGGGACAGAGGGATGGGGGGACAGGGTGATGGGGGGACAGAGGGATGGGGGACAGGGTGATGGGGGGGACAGAGGGATGGGGGACAGAGGGATGGGGGGACAGAGGGATGGGGGGACAGAGGGATGGGGGGACAGAGGGATGGGGGGGACAGAGGGATGGGGGGGACAGGGTGATGGGGGACAGGGTGATGGGGGGGACAGAGGGATGGGGGGGACAGAGGGATGGGGGGGACAGGGTGATGGGGGGACAGGGTGATGGGGGGGACAGAGGGATGGGGGGATAGAGGGATGGGGGGACAGGGTGATGGGGGGGGACAGAGGGATGGGGGGATCACTGAGACCCCAGGAGGCACTTTCCCTCTCAGAGCTGGGGAGGGAGCTGTCCCCCCCTCACTGAATTCCCCTTTATAGCCGAGCTCAGAGGCGACAATCCAGGGGCCCCAAGGACTGTACCCCAACATTGGACAAATCAGGGCCCTTATTGACAGTGACAGTTGCCCTTTATAGTTGGGCAACAGCTGCATTTTGACATTTCTTTGGAAACACTGCCCCCCCCCCAACTAATCAGCGACACAATCAGCCCAATCTGTTCCTCTTTGTGTTATTATTGTGTAACGTCACAGTGTCACAGTGTAACAGCCTGGCATTACGGGGGCCGCTCAGCTTTAAATTAACCCTTCGTATGATGCAGAGAGTCATATTCTGAGACAATTTTCAGTTGGTCTTCATTTTTTATTATTTGCGGTTGTTGAATTATTTTGCTTTTTTTTCTCCACAACTCTCCCGTTTGCAGTTTCAGCAGCTATCTGGTTGCTAGGGTCCAATTTAACCTAGCAACCAGGCAGTAGTTTGGAAGATAGACAGAAATATGAATTTTACCCAGTGACTTTTATGGGGAAAGTGAAACTGCTGCCAATCTTACAGCTTTGAGGCTGCACCCCCCAAACTTGAATCACACAGTCATGGGCGGAGCTGTGAACAGCCAATCATATTTTACCTATTGACTTTCAATGGGGAACCCAACCTGCTGCCAGTCTCACAGTAATAACACCAGGGGCCCCAAACCTTTCACAGTTGGTCTCTGGGGGACTGCAGTTTTAGTTTTAAAAAAGTAACATCACTTTTTTTTAGCCCAACATGAAGTTTGTTCTCAAACTTCCCTTTCTAGTTAAGTAATATTAAGTTTTGGATGACGGAAGCCCCATACATTTTTTGCCCCATGCAAGCCCTGTATAGTCAGTTGTTGGCCAATGAAAGCCCTATATACTCAGTTTTTGGATGAAGGAAGCCCTGTATAGTCAGTTTTGGCCAATGAAAGCCCTATATACTCAGTTTTTGGATGAGGGAAGGCCTGTATTTTCAGTTTTGGCCAATGGAAGGCCCAAATATTAAGATTTTGGCCAATGGAAGCCCCATATATTCAGTTTTAACCAATGGAAGCCCTGTATATTCAGTTTTTGGCCAATGGAAGCCCCATATATTCAGTTTCTGGCCAATAGAAGGCCCATATATTCAGTTTTGACCAATGGAAGCCCTGTATATTCAGTTGTGACCAATGAAGGCCCCATATATTCAGTTTTTGGCCAATGGAAGCCCTGTGTAATCAGTTTTGACCAATGGAAGCCCTGTATATTCAGTTTTTGGCCAATGGAAGCCCCATATATTCAGTGTTTGGCTAATGGAAGCCCCATATATTCAGTTTCTGGCCAATAGAAGGCCCATATATTCAGTTTTGACCAATGGAAGCCCTGTATATTCAGTTGTGACCAATGAAGGCCCCATATATTCCGTTTTTGGCCAATGGAAGCCCTGTATAATCAGTTTTGGCCAATGGAAGCCCTGTATATTCAGTTTTGGCCAATGGAAGCCCTATATATTCAGTTATGGCCAATGGAAGCCCTGTATATTCAGTTTTGGCCAATGGAAGCCCTGTATATTCAGTTTTGGCCAATGGAAGCCCTGTATATTCAGTTCTGGCCAATGGAAGCCCTGTATATTCAGTTTTGGCCAATGGAAGCCCTGTATATTCAGTTTTGGCCAATGGAAGCCCTGTATATTCAGTTCTGGCCAATGGAAGCCCTGTATATTCAGTTCTGGCCAATGGAAGCCCTGTATATTCAGTTCTGGCCAATGGAAGCCCTGTATATTCAGTTTTGGCCAATGGATACACTTGTGCCAGGTGTATTTGCCAGATCACATATCTCAGTAAGGTCGGGGCAGGCTGAATGGTGCAGTTCTGGGCAGGAGCCTTTTGGTTCTTGTTGTGGTCAAGGTGGATCCTCATGGTGGAACAGAGGTGAAGGTTCTACTCTGTGTCTAGAACTCAGACTTGTTTTGGGCTGTTAGTTTATTAGTTCACATTTAGGGTTATGGGGTGTTCTGGGTGCATTTGGGTTTTTCTATGCGGGATAGGCAGCTGGTTCCAGCTTTAGACACCAGAAGCACCGGGGGTATCTGTCCCTCTCCCACCCGTTGGCTCGGCTCCGGCTATGGTGCCCTTTGGAGCTTAAATGTGGCTCTTTGATATCTATTTGCCATATCTCTGCCGTGCCAACTGGCATCAGCTTTATTGTACTTTCCTAGTCATTGCCCTTGGTAATGTATTGCCCTATTTGCCCCTCACTCCCTATAGTACAAATCCCTGTAGATTTGCCCCTATTTCTGGGGTTTCCACTTCTATTCAGAGTTTTATTCCCCCACAGAAGGTTCAGGATTGTGGGTTTGCTGCAATGTTATGACTTCCTGTGAGTGCCCCCCCCATTATGGAAAGTGTCTCTTCCTGCGCCCCGGGAGTTCTGGGGTTCATCAAGGGAAAAGGGGAGACTGAGCCAAACTTGCCGTGATCTTCCTTTCCTGGGAAAATTCCCCGTAACCCCATCTTTGCCCAGAAAGCAAATTTCTTGCATTTTAATGCAGCCGCTGACCCTGGGGATTTGGGGGAAAGTTTTATTGGGCAATATTGCTTTAAGAATACAGCCCTGATGTTGCTGAACTACAGCTCCCAGCATGCCTCACCCTTCATTATATGTTACATTATTCTGGGATTTGTAGTCCGGCAACAGCTGAGTAACGTTTGGTTGAGCCGCGCAGCAGATTTAGTGCAACTTTGAGCTCTTGGTCAGTTGAGGTTAATGGGGTCCCATTCCCAGGGCTTGGGTGGCCCTCAGGCTTCTACGTTGGTACCGAAGCCCCCCACAAACACACTTGTACCCATGGTTACCAGGCAACCGCCCCGAGCGGCACAGGGAGTAGAGAAGGGCAGGCAGTAACGTATGGGGGCACTTACCCAGGGCTTGGTATAGGGAACTCCCTGCGCCCCCCCAGCTGGCAGTGGGATACAGGGAGTTGCTACTGGAGAACAGCCGGAGGGCCACAGGCCTGAAATGATTCATTATTATGTAATAAAATATTTATATATATTATGTGTTCATTTTCTGACCATGGAGCCCCAGACCATTTTAATCACACTCAGCACCCACTCCCAGCTGCACTCACACTCAGCACCCACTCCCAGCTGCACTCACACTCAGCACCCACTCCCAGCTGCACTCACACTCAGCACCCACTCCCAGCTGCACTCACACTCAGCACCCACTCCCAGCTGCACTCACTCACCCAGTCCCACCTACACTCACACTCAGGACCCACTCACCCAGTCCCAGCTGCACTCACACTAAACACCCACTCACAACTGCACTCACTCTAAGCACCCAGTCCCACCTACACTCATACTCAGCACCCAGTCCCCACTCACACTCAGCACCCAGTCCCACTCACACTCAGCACCCAGTGGCACACAGAGAGGGGAGATGTGGGTGCAGACAGAAGGGTTTATTATTGCAGATAAAGCAGAATCACAATAACAGAGCCAGTAACATGAGGAGAGAATGATATCAGGACTTGCAGGTTCATCTAGAGTCCTTTCCATTAGGGTTAGTTTCCCTTTAATAAAGCTCAGTGTCCCTTTAATATGTGCCCACTCAGTGCTGCCAGTCTGACCCAGGTCTCGGGCGGGTCCCTGAGCAGAAGTAGGCGGAGCTGGGATTGCTGGCTTAGTGGGACTCCCGGCAGTTACTGGTGAGGGTGCCGGGAGTGGGTGCCGGGAGTGGGTGCCGGTCACTCACAGCATGCAGAACAAGTGATGGGTCTCAGGGAACTCAGTACGTCGTTCCAGCCGAGGGGGACATAGTTGGGGACATTATCTCCCGCCACCGTGACCATTCGGTGCCCCCGGTAGTTGATATGTTCATACAGGATCCAGGCGCCACTCTCTACCCTATGGGACGAGGCCATGTCGTTGAAGCCAATGGGGACGACAGAATCGACAGATTTCTTCACGGGAACGGATCTCCCCTCATAGTTAATATGTTCATACAGAATGATACTGGGACAGGAGAAGCCCCCCGGAACCACCCGCACAGAACCAATGAACCCGGCAAACCCCGGGATGGAGTTGTACGTTCCCTCCTCATAGAATGAAAAGTCTCCTTCGTATTGTTGGTTTGTGAATACGACCCACGGGTCCCCACAGACTCGGAGGGACTGGGCCTTTCTCCAGAACCCAACAGTGGACAAGTCGGGGGAATCTGCGGTGAGAGCCACGCTGCTCCCCTGTAGGTTCTGCAACTGAAACAGCTCAATGCGGTTCATGTTCTGTCTCTGGGGGTGATGTCTGTCCCTCTGTAACGGCAGTAATGATCTGGGATCCCAGGCTGTGGGCTAAATACTAAGTACTGAGTACTGCTCCTCCTACTACTGCTCCTCCTACTACTGCTCCTTCTACTACTGCTCCTCCTACTACTGCTCCTCCTACTAACTCATACGTAACCGGCAGGTCAACCACAAGTAAAAGATCATTCATTCTCATCAGAAGTTTGGCTGTTTGGTTTGAACCTCAATAAGTTTCTGACTGCACAGCGAGTGTGGGAGCTGCTAGCGAGTGTTGCATTTAATCTAAAGTGTTGCATGTAGATTAAGTGTATAGTAGGCGTTAAAAACAAAAAGGCGTTTGGGGTTACTGTGCATGCTGGGAGTGCTGGTTGAAAGGAGAAAGTAAGTGCAATTAACTAACTGCTGTGTGACTTGTAAGGGCTACCTGGCTGATTGAGCTACTAATTAAAGGAACAGTAACACCAAAAAATTCAAGTGTATAAAAGAAATTCCAATATAATGTACTGCTGCCCTGCACTGGTACAACTGGTGTGTTTGCCTCAGAAACACTACTATGGTTTATATAAAGAATGCAGCTGTGTAGCCATGGGGGCAGCCATTTGAAGGAGAAAAGGCACAGGCACATAGCAGATAACAGATAAAACACTATTGTATTCTACAGAATTTGTCTGTTATCTGCTAAGCAAACCTGTGCCTTTTCCCCTTTTTTCCAGCTTGAATGGCTGCCCCCATGGCTACACAGCAGCTTATTTATATAACCTATAGTAGAGTTACTGTAGCAAACACACAACTTTTACCAGTGCAAGGCAACAGTACATTATATTTAATTTACTTTAAAACTCTTTAATTTTTTGGTGTTACTGTTCCTTTAAGGGGGTGGAGTAAATCTGGTAAATTCTCAGCAGACTTTTGGCTGTTTGGTTTGAACCTCAATAAGTTTCTGACTGCACAGCGAGTTTGGGAGCTGCTAGCGAGTGTTGCATGTAATCTAAAGTGTTGCATGTAGATTAAGTGTATAGTAAGCGTTAAAAACAAAAAGGCGTTTGAAACTTAAAAGGCACTATACAAGGGATTGCACTCGGGAGACTGTAAGTACCCAGTTGCAATATGAGTTGCAGTATGATTGCTGGTGTTACTCAGTGTGCATCTTGTCGCATGTATGGGGTCCTGGAGCAGCAGTTCCTCAGCATTTACTTGTGAGAGATGCAGGTGGGTTTTCCTCTTGGAATCTGAGGTGCAGAATCTAAGGGGGGAACTGGCAGCACTGAGGGGGCAAACATGGGGGAGAACAGGAGGCTCACTGAGCAACCACTGGCAGGGGCCGGGGTAGTGGGGGGGGAGAAGGGACAGTGGGGGTTAATGAGGGAGACAAATTTGTAACAGTTAAGAGGGGCAGTAGGGGACACAAGGGTAGGGGGCTGGTTCACTGCTTGTACAATCCAACAGATTTGCCGCTTTAGGTGAAGATGCTGGGGGGCAGCTCTGAGCTGGCATGTATGGGGCGGGCTGACTCTCAGAGCCCCCTGGGAGCCGGCACCTCTAATACAGGTGGGGGGAGTAGTGCTAGGAAGGGAAGGCAGGCTATAGTTGTAGGGGATTCAATTATTAGAAAGGTGGATAGGGGAATTTGTCGCAAAGACCCTACATGCCGAACTGTGTGTTGCTTGCCTGGTGCTAGGGTTCGGCATGTGGGGGAACAAGTGGACAAATTGTTGGGAGGGGCTGGGGAAGTCCCGGCGGTTGGGGGTACACATAGGTACCAATGACAAAGTTAGAGGAGGGGGGGGAA